>NC_051849.1:105202268-105538979 GCF_905115235.1 Hermetia illucens
GTACAGAGAATCTAGGAAACTCGACCAGCGTTGCGAAGCCAAAGACCAGCGAAAACGATGGATGGACTAAAGTTACCAACAAAAAAGCGGAACGAAAGGCAAAAGTGCGAACTCGTCCAGATGTAATTGTTATCTCCAGTAAGGGCAATCTGTCCTACGCGGAGATACTCAAAAAGGTCAAAGCGGATCCCGACCTAAAAGATCTGAGCGGAAATGTAAACCGAATCCGAAGAACCCAGAAAGGGGATCTCATGTTCGAGCTGAAAAGATCCAGCGTGGCCAAAACTGATGACTTTCGCACTCAAGTGAAAAACTCACTTGGGGAGAATGCCGCAGTGCGTGCCCAAAAACATGAGATCTACCTTCAATGTAAGGATCTCGATGAAGTAACATCGAAAGAAGAAATTTGTATTGCTCTGAAGGAGCAATTCAAGTTGAAAGAACTCACCGAGGAGTCTATTGTGGGCTTACGAAAAGCCTATGGTGGTACTCAAACCGCCACAATACGAGTACCAGCGGAGGCAGCACAGATGTTATTGGCTGCCGGAAGGGTTCGGATTGGATGGGTTGTCTGCCGTTTAAGGGAACAGATTTCGCTGAAGAGGTGCTTTAAATGCCTCATGTTTGGACACTTCGCGAAGGCATGCACCAGCAGCATTGATCGATCCGATCGATGCAGAAGGTGTGGGGAGAAAGGCCATATTGCCAGAGAGTGCAATAGGGACCCCAAGTGCCTATTGTGCGAAGTAAAAGAGGGACAGGATAACCGGCATATTGCCGGGAGTGGTAAATGTCCAGAATTTAGGAAGGCGCTCACTGCAATGAGAAAATGAGGTTTATTCAAATAAACCTGAATCATTGCAGGGTCGCTCAGGATTTACTTGAGCAGACCACGTTCGAATCTGAGATGGAAATCGCCATCATAAGCGAACCGTATAGACACCGTCACGGTGGCATATGGGTCAAAGATTCGACTGGTGGAGCGGCGATATGGGCTTGCGGTCGACAAGCCATACAATGTACTGCAAGTCAGGCAGGCAGTGGCTTCGTGTGGGCGAAAATAAGTGGTGTATATGTATACAGCTGCTACGCCCCGCCAAGTTTGACACTGTCTGAATTCGAGCAAATGCTTGATAATCTTGTTCTCGACGCGAAGGGACGAAGTCCAAAGGTGATTGCTGGTGATTTCAATGCTTGGGCCCTAGAGTGGGGTAGTAGGGAATCAAATGCTAGGGGGCGCAGTTTATTAGAAGCTTTTGCGCAGATGGACATAGTTTTGGCTAACGAAGGTGCTGTAAACACCTTCCAGAAAGGGGGATCAGGCTCGGTTGTAGACCTGACCTTTGTCAGCCCTTCGCTGGCGCGTGGTATGTCCTGGTGCGTCAGCGAACGCTACACCCACAGCGATCACCAGGCAGTTTTCTTTGAGACATGTATCGAACCTCAGGGCAAAGAGCTATCATGCCCGAAACCGAAAAAGATTTCAGGCTGGTCTGCAAAATCTTTGGATGAGCAGAGCTTCTTAGAGGTGTGCTTGGATCAACCTGATATAGCAGGCGCCTCTACGGAAAGAGCTGTCCATCTGGCTCAATGCATCGCCAAAGCATGTGACGCGTCCATGCCTAGGAGGTGCGCATTCCCCCGTAGAAGACCAAACTACTGGTGGAATGATGAACTGACCGGCCTTCGATCGGCCTGCCACCGAGCGAGAAGAGCGGCTCAGAGGGCGGTAGGTAGAGTCGATCAAGGGCAGAAAGAGTGCGCCTACAAAGCAGCCCGCAAAACCCTCAAGCTGGCCATCCAGCGAAGCAAGAGGAAATGCTTTAGGGAGCTCTGCTCAGAAGCGGACGTAAATCCGTGGGGGAGAGCTTATGGAATCGTGATGGGACGATTTAGAGGCCGTTCGTCTCCGCAGATCACGTGCCCCGCCCTCTTGTTGAAAATCATCCAGGGGTTATTCTCCCAGCAAGAGGAGAACACCGACACATTCCAACCACCTCTGAATGTGACGGCAATCCCGCCAGTCACCAGAGACGAGCTCCTGGAGATCTGCCGCAGAATAGGAGACAACAAAGCACCGGGTCTGGACGGAATACCGAATAAGGCCCTTAAGCTTGCCGTCAAATCCAGGCCGGACATGTTTGCTGGGTTGTTCGAAGCGTGCATGTCCGAGGGAATATTTCCAGCGGTATGGAAGCGGCAGAAGTTGGTGCTTCTGCCCAAGCCTGGTAAAGCACCAGGTGAACCATCCTCATACCGACCCATATGTCTTTTGGACACGGTGGGGAAAATGTTAGAGCGGGTAATCTATAATAGATTACTCCCAGTAGTTAAGAGCCAAGGCGGCCTTTCAGATCGGCAGTATGGATTCCGTAAAGCCAGATCAACCATTGATGCCATCAAATTGGTTACTGGCTTGGCCGAAGATGCAATCCACGGAAAGGGTAGTACCAGCAAATATTGCGTGGTAGTAACCCTGGACGTGAAAAATGCATTCAATTCGGCCAATTGGAATCTAATCCGGAAATCCCTAGCGAAGGTTGGTATTCCCGCCTACCTCGCCGCAATTGTCGATAGTTATTTAACTGAAAGGAGGCTCTGGTACGACACTGATGACGGACCGCAGGAGTACGTCGTTTCCGCGGGTGTCCCGCAGGGCTCCGTATTGGGCCCACTACTGTGGAACATCATGTACAACGATGTACTTAATCTTCCCCTTCCGGAGGAAGCCACAGTGGTGGGTTACGCTGACGACATTGCACTGGTTGTTGTCGCAAAGCATCTCGAAGATGCTGAGTTATACTCAAGCGAGGCAATCGGTGCTGTCAAATGCTGGTTGGAGAGCTCTGGTCTGACGCTTGCGGAGGAAAAAACGGAAGCGGTCCTCATCACGAAGCGCCGGAAGAGAAATTACGCCTGTGTTAGAGTCGGGAATCATATCATCACTTCCAAGCCGGCCATCAAATACTTGGGGGTGGTGATAGACAGGAAGCTCAGCTATAAGCAACACGTACAGTATGTTTGTGATAAATCATCCACTGCCAGTATGGCCCTGGCCAGGATGATGCCGAACGTGGGAGGGCCACGGCATACCTCTAGGCTGCTTATAGCCAGGGTGGTGACCTCAATCATGCTCTATGCGACCCCAGTTTGGAGCGAGGCGTTGCGGATGTCAGTTAATACTAGCAAACTGAATGCAGTCTACAGGAGGACAGCTCTGAGGGTATGCTCTGCCTTCGGGACTGTCTCAGATGATGCAGCATTCGTCATCTCTGGAATGATGCCCATTGACATCTTAGCAGATGAGATGGCGAATATATACCATGCGAAGCCAATCTCTCCCTTATTGCAGACGAAGAAGGCTGAGAGGGAGAGATCCATAAATAGATGGCAAGAGCGGTGGGAACGCTCGGGAAAGGGTCGGTGGACTCACAGGCTCATTCCTGCCATCAAGGAGTGGTTGGAGAGACGACACGGTGAGGTTAATTATAATCTCACCCAGTTTCTCACGGGACATGGAGGATATCTCCAATACCTTCACAGGTTTAAATTGGAGACCTCACCCGACTGTCCAAATTGCGATGGAGTCCCAGAGGACCCAGAGCATGTATTCTTCCACTGTCCGAGATTTGTGGAAGAAAGGAGGAACCTAGAGGAGACTCTAAGAGAGGTGCTGGTACCAGAAAATCTGGTGCCGAAAATGCTAGCACATCAAGAGAATTGGGATGCGGTCAACTCCATGATCGCATCAATTCAAGATAAATTGCGAAAGGCAGAGGAAAGGAGAAAAACGCGGTCATGTGCGCCGCGTATAGAAGAAATGGGATTAAGCTAGAGTGAGCTGACTCCGCCCCGTGATGTAATACCTTATGGTGGTTCCGCGGGGCAGGGAGGAAGTCGGGGGTGGTTTTAGTGGGTAAAAATCCCACACGCTGGTGTGTCCAGACCAGTGTCTTTTGAAGATTTCCACCTCCTCAAAAAAAAAAAAAAAAAAAAAAAAAAAGACAGACAGACAGACAGACGGACAGACAGACACCGTCTCGATTCTAATAAGGTTTTGTTTCACACAAAACCTTAAAAAGACAGTTGTTGGCAGTCATTGTGAAAAGAACGAGTTTTGTAGAGTAAAAAAATAATTACGGACGGAAATCAGTATAATTTCTAATATCCCGGATTTATAATAGGAGTACTTTTTTGAAATTGTGTATTGAACTTTGTTAAATACGAGAACTTTGTAAAATACAAAAAACATGACAGAAAACTATTTCAAACGTATCTGGTTTGTTAATTTTACCTGGAATTCCGGACGAATTGTCTAGATATTATTAAGTTTTCATTAAAGTGAAGGGATAAACATCGGTTCAACTTGGAAAAGAATACAAGCTCCTAAATTGGTGACCCCGGAGCGAACATCGCCGCAGGAGTCAAATCACCAGCTCACCCACCGTACCACAGAATAATCGGGAAAATTGAGGATATCTTGAGAAGCCTTTCGTGGTGCCAGCAAGATTCCGTGATGCAAATCCTGAGTGTGTGATGTGCATTTTATCGCTGCCGTTTTAAAATAGACTCGTCGCCGTCGTCACGGCAGCCCCGCTGTCGCCGTCGCCGCCATGTCTGTTGTTACGGACGCAGCAGCTGCCACCGCTGTCGTCACAGACACCGCAGCCCCAGACGCCATCACCGAAGCACCAGACACCATCATTGCCGCAGCCACTTTCGCCGCCGTCACTGCAGCCCCCGCCATCAAGACCAGCGTCATTGCCGCAGGGTTCGAAGCCGCCGCCGTCACTGCAGCCCCCGCCGTCAAGACCAGCGTGAACGCCGTAGCCGCCGCCACAACCATCAACAAAACAGACACCGCCGCGTTATTATTATTTACAATATTATTAAAATTTTGTTGTTTTTAAAAAAAGGAGTAAGAATAAAAACAAAATCGCCGCAAGAGACGGCGTCGAGGCGTTTGCATCGGCATCTTTTCGCTTGCTCTCCGCTCTTTTAGCGAGTTTTTTGCTTTGGGGTGCGTCGTTGGTGTCGCTTTATTTTTCGCTCGTGCGTGAGTTAACAAATAACGGTTAACAAATGGGTTAACAAATGAAACGATATTTGTTTTATACTTTTTTTATTCATTCACGAGGGCCAGAGTGCTTACGCTCTGGTAGTACTCGAGGAACTGCTGATTTCCGTTTCTACACCTCCTTAAATACTACGTCTTATTTACTAATGAGTCGACAGGGAAATATACAACACATATTTCCTTGTGACCCATGGTTCTTATCTTTAACACAGGGAAACTATATAAAACATGTTTCCCTATGACCTGAGAAGCGGCAGGCCCATCGGACCCGCAAGTGACCGCCCTCGCCGTGCGCGTCCCTCCGTTTTGGCGGCGGAACCCCGAACTGTGGTTCGTGCATTTGGAAGCACAGTTCCAGATGTCCGGGATCACAGCGGACGCGACCCGTTTTAATCGAGAACTTTGTAAAATACAAAAAACATGCCAGAAAACTATTTCAAACGTATCTGGTTTGTTAATTTTACCTGAAATTCCGGACGAATTGTCTAGATATTATTAAGTTTTCATTAAAGTGAAGGAATAAACATCGGTTCAACTTGGAAAAGAATACAAGCTCCTAAAAACTCATATAAACGGCGGAGTTAGAGTTTGGGAATACATATGTCATTGTCAAATGGTTGGAGTTTGGAAATGTCATATCTCAAGGAATATTTTGAATTGAAGCTATATACGAATGGGAAAACGTAAAAAGGAAGTTTCTCACACAAGATGAACACAAAAGTTTTGTACCCGAAGCGTCTAGCTGCCGGTTGTATATGTTGTGGGTTAACTTCTCAACATTTGCTCATAATATTGAATTTCAATTGTGAAGCATTGTATTGAAAATAGTCAGCCTCATATGTGTAAATTTTTTTTAGAAATAGAGGGTAATTGAATTGTTAACTATAGACACACCTAACTGTCCTGCACCCATCGTTCTTCACATAGGCGAACACAAAACCTTTTATACCTGGAGCGTCTAGCTTCCGGTTTCCCGACTTGTTTTAATATTTAAAATTTGTGCAGGTTCGAATTGGAGAAAGATTTTGCTGTCTCAGGTTGTAGTAATACTACACAAATTAAAGCCGCTACCATTCTTTTTCAATCTCAACAACACATGCTGTTGTTCTTGCACTGAGCAGTCTTACTACATTATTTCACGGCATTCACAAAATCTCACTGGTAAGAAGCAACTGTTTACTATAGGTTTGCATCTGTATATTGGAGGCGTCTGATACAGACGTCTCTTCCACAAATACAGTAACAATTGATCTGGTCGTCCAGGTTGGGAATTCGGACCGATAGGCTTACAACCCATCATTCATCCAAAAACTGAGCAAATACAGGATGAACAGCCTCGGATTGGTGCCATAGAAACAACTACGCAAACGAATGAATGACACGTCCTTGAATCCTGGAATTTCGGATCACTTAACAAATTTGGTGCTGCCGAGGCAGGCCAGCAGGCCAGGAAGTATTAGCTGACGGTTCTAGCAATCCAGGAAACGGTTGTGAGATAATTCGCCCCAGGTCGCACAAAAACGTCTTCAATGCCTCAAGCCCTACAAGCAATTAGTTAGCAGAAATGATTGTATTCCCCCAAGCACAAAACTGCAAGCTCGTATAATTAATATTATAACCCGAATTCGTCAGTTCAAATATGTTTTTGGAGGTGATATTTCCAAAATGTTTCGTCAAATTCAACTGCAACATGAAGGTCAAATTAAATTCGGCATTTTGTGGCGCTTAGATCCCGAGGATCCAATACAGGAGGATTATTTAACAACTGTTACTTACGGAATGGGCTGTGCTAAATGGCTAGCTGTATGCACACTGCAGCAGTACCCTTACGACGACGTACCAGATGCGAAAATGCAATGGATAATTTTAAAGTGCTTTTTTATGGATGACCTTTTGTACGGTACTCATTCTATCCCAAGCCCAAGAACTAATAGGTTCCTGATGATCATATATCCCAGCCTGACCGCTGGGATATATGATCCCATCGGTTGGATCCTTCCCATAGTAATGAAATTACGAATGGCAATCTAAGACCTCTGGGCTTACAGATATGACGGACGAGGAAGTCAACGATGGATTAAAGAAATGGTAAAGAAAAGCATGGGAGATATTCCGGCAACCTTCACAGCATACACTGATCCAGAAATAGCACTTCGCTGTGTTCGGGGTCGAAAAGGCATCGAAAATAAATCGGTGGAGCGAAGAGTAATGAAAATTCGAAAAATTCTCGCACCAGGAAATCTACATCGCATTAGATTAGAAGATAACCCTGCGGACTGAGCATCCAGAGGAATGTTGCCGGAAGCATTGTTAGATTATCACTTGTTGTTTAATGGACCATCGTTTCTTCGTGAAGAAGATATGCCAAAAAATCGGAATCATTAGAAATAGAAATTTCTCATGCGGCCGGGGCAACTGCAGCGGAAGATGACTCAAATTCAGCCGCTTTTATAAAACGATTTTTAGCATTTAGAAGATTGATTAATACCATTGCAATGGAGAAATAAACTTAGAGGTCCATTGTCCATTCGAGAATTTAAACAAGTAGAACTAGCAGTCATCAGATGTCAACAAAAAGAGCTCTACTTTAAAGAAATAGAGAATATTCCTAGAAGTAATCCAGTTAGCAACCGACCCTTTAAGTCCTTTTCTATAGGAAGAAATCGGCATTCTTCGTATTGGAGGAAAACTAATAAATTCGGACTTACCATACGACAAAAAATGTCCGATAGCACTTGGCAAATCTCACTAAGTCGATCTTATCATTAGGGATATACATCAAAGATACCAGCGTTGTGGAAACGAGGCGACAATCGCAGCTAAAAGGGAGAGATTTCACGTTCCTGCATTATCACGACTGGTTAAAAAATTAATCAGAAATTGTATCGCTTGCCGAGATTTCGTGCGAAACCCTTCCAACCAATAATGGCCGATTTGCTAGGTGAAGGTGTAGCTGCGTTTTTGTGTTTTCGACAACGTCGGAATTGATTTACATATTTGGTCCATTCCAGATTAAATCCAGCTCGTTGAAGTTCGCCAAAGTTACGAAAGTTCACATTGTAATTTTTGTCTGCATGGGAACGAAAATGGTTCACCTCGAATTGTGTTGCGATCTCAGCGCCAATACTTACCTACTTGCATTTAGTTGGTTTATAACCCGCAGAAGTCAACCCTAATATTTGACAACGGCACAAATTTAGTAGGAGCATCAAAAGTTTTGAAGGAAGCTTGGCTTATTGCAGCGCAATGCAATAATAAACAAGTCGGAATACCGGAAGCTCGTGCTTCGGGTATAAATATTTTGTCTTCATCTTATATAAGAAACTTCAACGCACATTTTTAAGGTTTTGTGTGAAACAAAACCTTATTAGAATCGAGACGGTGTCTGTCTGTCCGTCTGTCTGTCTGTCTGTCTGTCTGTCACACCCGATTTATTCGGAAACGACTAGACCGATTGTCACGAAAATTGGTGAGAGTATGTAATCTGGTGATCCCTTTACATGCAGTAAGTGGCGCCATCTTGTGTTAAGTTTAAGGGGGGGCTCTCCATACATGTGAATGGAGGGTGCAAATTTTTTTTTCACAGAATGTAGCCATGTAGGATATCAAATGAAAGGTCTCAATTAGTACTTTTCGAAACTGGTTCAATATTTGATATTAGATGAAACATAGGGGAGTGAGGGTTCAAAATATGACCCCCAAAAAGTGTAACAGGTCTCGTTCTCAGAACCTATCCAACCGAAAAATCTGAAAAAAATCATAGTGATGCATCTCTATGAAATCTAGGCCTCAAAATATATCCGGTTCCGATATCTGCACAAATAAAGTTAATAATAGTATATTTCCACATTTTAGAAATTTACCCGGCAACCCCCCTTATGTTCATCCCAGAAGTACAAAATTTGGCATGTGTGTAATCAAGAACATAATGCACAGTTTGGTCAAGTTTGAAGAAAATCCAACTATTATTAACAAAGTTATAGGGGGTGAAACTTTACAATTTTTTGTGAATTTCGTGCACTCTACAACCTGCCTGACGTCATCATCACATATCAATTCGTCAATACCACAAAGGAATGAGTTCTTATGAATTGGGTCGCAGAGAATTATTTTGTTTTAGTTTTTTAGTTATTTGTCAGCCAGACATGTGTGTATGTAGGGATATAGTATATGGGTGCTAATGAATTTTGCGGGTAATGCCTAATTCAAATAGATATAAGAAGTAAATCGGAAATATGGGTACAGTCAATTTATATACGTGTATATATGTGTACAGTATTCGGTAATAGGCAGTTTGTTTGTTTAGGTTGAGCGTGATATCTATGGCTGTAATATGTACGTATGTCTCGTAGTTTGGAAAAATATGAAGGATTATGTTGGATTTGTAGCTATATACGGACAGAAAAATGTGCCTTGAAGTTTCTCATATAAGATGAACACAAAACCTTTATACCCGAAGCGCGAGCTTCCGGTATTCCGACTTGCTCTATCAGTATATAGCTACAAATCCAACCTATCCCTTCATATTTTTCCAAACTACAAAACATACGTACATATTACAGCCATAGATGTTATACTTACCCTAAACAAACAAACTGCCTATTTCCGAATGCTGTACATTTATTTGCACGTATATAAGCTCGTAACCATGTTTCCGATTTACTTCGTGCACAAAAGCATACATATGTACATATATAGTACGCACATTAAATACGACTTGTTTAATACACAAATATATCTATCTGAATTAGACACTATCGGCAAACTTCATTAGCACGCATATACTATATACCTATATACACACATGTCTGGTTGGAGTAATTCATATTCATATCAAAATGAATAAAAAACTAAAACAAAATAATTCTTTGCGATCCCATTCATAAGAACTCATTTCGTTATGGAATTGATGAATTGATATGTGATGACGACGTCATACAGGCTGAGAATGCACGAATTTCACAAAAAATGGTAAAGTTTCACCCCCTATAATTTTGCTAATAATAGTTGGATTATTATCAAACTTGACCAAATTGTGCATTATGTTCTTCGTTACACCTATGTCCATGTACTTCTGGGATGGACATAAGGGGGGTTGTCAGGTAAATTTAGAAAATGTGGAAATATACTATTATTAACTTTATTTGTGCAAATATCGGAACCGGATGTATTTTGAGGTCTAGATTTCGTCGAGATGCACCACTGTGATTTTTTTCAGATTTTTCTGTTGGATAGGTTCTGAGGACGAGACCTTTACGCTTACACTTTTTGGGGGTCATATTTTGGGCCCCCACTTCTCTTCGTTACATCCGATATCAAATATGGAACCAGCTTTAAGAAGTACTAACTGAGCCCTTTCGTTT
This sequence comes from Hermetia illucens, assembly GCF_905115235.1. Lineage (NCBI taxonomy): Eukaryota > Metazoa > Arthropoda > Insecta > Diptera > Stratiomyidae > Hermetia > Hermetia illucens. The sequence continues at coordinate 105,212,709 of NC_051849.1, forward strand.
GAAACTCCACATGACCACATTTTATGAAAAAAAATTTTCACTCTCTATTCACATGTATGGGGAGCCCCCCTTAAACTTAACACAAAATGGGGCCACTTGCTGTATGTAGGGAACAGCAGATCACACACTCTTATGAATTTTCGGGACAATCGGTCTAGCCCTTTCCGAATAAATCGGGTGTGACAAAGAGGCGGACAGACAGACAATGCAGGCAAAAACGCAAAATGGAGAAAACGTCTCCACGGCAAATTCGCGAAAGATTACCAGACCCCACGGCGAAAGACGGTAGCTGCAATCAAGGTTCCACTTGGACTAAGGTGGAAAAGAAAAAAAGCTACAGAAGAGAAGCTGGCCCGATGTGCTAATAATAACAAAAAAAGTGGACTAACGTACGCTGATATTCTGCGCAAGGTCAACAGACACCTCGCTAATAGAGCTAGGTGAAAGTGTAAACCGAATAAGGCGAACGCAGAAGGGCGACCTATTGCTGAAATTTAAACCAGGCGAAAACAAGTCAGAAGACTTTCAGAAAAACACCAAATAGTTACTGGGTGAGGCAGCAAAAATGAAGCTCAGTCAAAATCGTGTGATTATTAAGTGTCAAGCCCTACGATCCCAGCTGGGAATACAGTCGGTCCAGGAGCGAGATATTCTACGACTAAGGAAGGCATATGGCGGAACACAAACTGCGTCCATAAGTCTAACACTTGAAGCGGCCAGTTTAGAATTAGGGCACGTGGCGACCAAATGTACTTGTGTTTACGATAGGTCTGACCTGTGTCGTAAATGCGAGAAAAAAGGGCACATTGTAAAAGTCTGCAAAGAAAATCCCAATAGTCTGTTCTGCAGGCAAATAAACGACACCAACAGCGCCTATATTACAGGCAGCAGCACATGTCCGGTGTATAGGAAGGCGATCGACGCTATGCGCAAATGAAGTTCCTATAGCTAAACCTGAACCATTGCCAAGCGGCTCAGGACCTGCTCTCCCAGACGATATTTGAAAACAAAATCGACGTTGCTATTATCTGCGAGTGGTATAAAAATCTAGACAGTGGAGTTTGGGTCTCAGATAAGAGCGGAAAAGCAGCGATATGGACATGCGGAAATCGGGCCATAGAAGGAACCACGAAGATTCTCGAGAGTGGCTTCACTAGCGCAAAAATAAACGGAATATCTATTTACACCTGTAATGCGGATCCAAGACTTACGAGAGAGGAGTTCCATTCTTTGGTGGAGAAGCTAGCAATGGATGCAAACAACCATAGCCCTAAGATAGTGGCTGGCGATTTCAACGCATGGGCTGAAGAATGGGGTAGCCGAGAAACGAACGCAAGAGGACGTATATTGCTCAAAGCTCTTTCTGGTCGGAATCTTGTAGTTGCTAACACTGGATGCGTGAACATTTTCCGTAATGGGGTCCGTGATAGATGTCACTTTTGTTAGCGATGTTTTAGCTAAGGATCTGCAGTGGTATGTCAGTGAAGAATATACACATAGCGACCACCAGGCCATCATTTTTGAAATCAGGCATGGTAAACGAATGGAATGATCTCGGACGAGAGCTGAAAGGTGGGTAGTTAATAAGTTTGATGAGGAGATTTTCGAAGAAGTTCTGCAGCAAAATACAGCGCTTGAAGGAAGCGCAGAAAATAAAGCTTTAATGATTGGCGAAAAATTGCGACGAGCATGTAATGCATCCATGCCAAGGTATGCTGTAGAAGCGAGTTCCGAACTTTTGGTGGAATTCTGAAATCGGAGAATGCCGCAAGGCCTGCCTCAAGGCCAGAAGGCGCAGTCAACGAAATAGAAACCGATCTGGATACGAGCAATTACATGAAGAATACAAAAACGCTCGGAAGAAATTACATGTGGCCATCATAAAAAGTAAAAGCGAACACTTTATGCGACTGTGTAATGAAACTGACACGAACCCCGGGGGTGGCGCCTATAAAACAATAATATCAAAAGTTAAAGTCAAACCCTCCCCACCGATTTCTTGCCCTACTCTGCTTAATGAAATAGTAATGGATCTTTTCCCATAGAATGTGAGTACCGCTAACCTTCCCACTGTCGAGATAGACACCGACGAATTTCCCATGGTAAGTGAGAAGGAGGTCCTCGAAACTGGGGATAAAATTGTTGGAAATAAAGCAGTCCCCAAGCCAAACAAACCGTTGGGTGAAGTTTCGTCCTACATACGATATGCCTTCTAAACAATACTGGCAAACTATTCGAACGGGTAATCTATAACAGATTAATTCGAATTGCCAAAAAGGATGGTGGTCTCTCCGAAAATCAGTTCGTTTTTCGAAAGAGGTGGTCTACAACGGATGTACTTGTCCTAGTAGTTAACACAGCTAAGACCGCACTTGACGGGGGCAAATGTTGTGCAGTGATTACACTTGATGTGAAGAATGCCTTCAGTTCCGCTAGATGGAGTAAGATACTTGAGTCCCTAATCAACTTAGGTGTGGCGAAGTACCTGGTGCGTATCGTTGCCGACTTCCTAATCGATAGGATTCTGTGCTGCGCATCAGATGAAGGAATGAAGTCATACTAAACGATATGTGGAGTTCCACAAGGGAGTACTAACTCTAGACCTTGCTACTGGTGTGGCCTCCATTGGTTGCGCGAACGATATTGGTGTGACGGTTGTTGCACGCCTTCTCGAAGAAGTCGATCTTTATGCAACTGAAGCAGTCTTTGAGATTAAATCCTGGTTAGAGAATGCTGGTCTACAGCACGCAGAGCATAAGACGGAAATAGTACTTATTACCAAGCGGAGAAAGTGCACTTCCATGAAGATCAAAGTTGGAACGCAAATAATTCATTCCAAGCCTGCACTTAAGTACTTTTGTGTGATGATTGACCAGAGGTTAAATTTCAGATTGCATGTGGAGGGTGCAGCAACCAAGACATATAACATCGGAGCGCTGGTTGCGAGAATGCTACCAAATATAGGTGGCCCAAGGCCGAGCCGGCGACTGCTTATTTCGAAGGTGGTCAGTTCGATCCTACTCTATGCAGCCCCAGTATGGGCAGATGCACTGAAAAATATAGCAAATAAGAGAAAGTTTTTAGCTGCGTATCACATAAGTGTACTCCGAATATGTTGCGCTTACAGAACAATATCCAATGAAGCAGCTTGTGTGATAGCAGGAATGGTCCCGATTGAAATTCTGGCGAAAGAAATACAAGGACTTTACGATCGAACGCATCTCACCGGAGAATCTTCTGCCCGTCGGCAACAGTTCACACGAGCTGATGAAACCATCGCGGAATGGCAAGAGAAATGGGACGAGTCAGAAAAAGGCCGCTGGACTCACAAAATCATATGGGATATCCGGAAATGGATCGAGCGACCCCACGGCGACGTAGGTTTCAACCTAACTCAATTTTTGAGCGGACTCGGAGGCTATCGAGCATATCTGTATCGATTTGGACGTGATGATTTGCCATATTGCCCAAAGGGCCCAAATACTGCAGAGACCGCAGAACACGTCTTTTTTCATTGCCCCAGATTCGAAGCCCAAAAGGCTACATTAGAAGCTATAACCGGGGAGCACTTTACACCCGAAAATATAATGGAACTCAATGTAAAAGCAAAGGGGATATGGACCGAAGTCGAAAAAGTGATTGCAGCCATCGGAAAGAAGCTTAGGCAGGAAGAAGTCATCCGAAAGAATGAACGCGAGAGAAACACGAATATTAACTTGAGCGCAGAATAAATTCTGATCCAGCCCCGCGACGTAATACCAAATGGGAGTTCCGCGGGGAGTGGAAGGAGAAGGAGGTGGTTTTGTGGGTAAGGGTCCTACATAACCGTGTGGCAGGAGCCTGCGGTAGCTTTTAAAGCTTTCCACCTTCCATCAGCTAAAAAAAATGTGAAGAGTCTAAAACAGTTCTTAAAACGTTTACCGACAACTCCAAATTTAAACTACGAGAAGTTCCACACTGCAGTTTGCGGCTGGGACGCGATTCTTAATAGTCGTCCATTTTATCCAATATCAAATTGTGCAGATAACACCGACATTCTTACGCCTGTTCACTTTGTTTTGCAAAGGAGTGCCATTTCTCTTCCGATGGGACAAGGTCTCGACGAAAATGTTCCGGCCGTCAAGCGCTGGTTATACACACAAGAGTTTAAAACAAATTTTGGAAAATTTTACAAACAGATTATTTGCAGTACTTACAAACTAGATACAAATGAGAACGTCCCGGTTAACCCATCAAAGTAGATGATTTGGTTATAATCAAAGATAGCAACTCTCCACCGCTAGAATGGAAAACGGCTAGTGTAAGCGGATGCCAAAAGGGTGGTGCGACAAGTAACTTTAAAAACTTCTTCAAGAGATAACGTCCGAAGAGCGGTTCATCAACTTGTACCATTGTTGCTAGAAGAAAAAAAGACATTATCACTCGAAGCAATAAATAATGATGAAACTCCAATGGCAGATGTAGATTCGAGGAATAAAGCTGAATCAACTTCTGAAGCAAGAGGCGCCCACATGAATATAAACTCGAGACGGATGAAGACTCGATCGCAGATACAAACAAGTCGGGAAACTGCAATCTTAACGCTTCAGGTATGAAAGGCTTTGCGTATTTCTTTTATAAAGACATTTGGGTGTGATTTTGTCCCATTAGTACGTAACACGTAATATACGCATATATTATGTGAGAATATCCAGTTTCATGTGATACTGACATTCAAAGTCTTGAATTTGTACAGAATCGACAATTTTGACCTATTATAACTTTGTTAGTAATATTGCGCTTTCCACCAAATTTAGTAGAATTAAGCCTTATATTATAGCTTACATTGCTGCTGGTACTAGGACGAACTTAGGGGGGGTTCTGCAGCACATTATTGAAAATTATAGTAATATACTATTATTGACTTTATTTGACGGGATATCGTCATGGAAGGTATGCCCTTTTACATGTATGGGGACCTCCTCTTGAATTCGAGGTAAAAGGATGTAACTCACTGCATGCGCGAGGGTTCACAGTTCCCACCTCTCAACCAAATTTGATGTCAATGGCTGCTTCAGTTCTCCGATAAAAATGCGTGTGACGGACAGAGAGACAGACAGACAGTAAACCGATTTTAATAACGTTTTGTTTTACACTTGGTATACCTCAAGGAAGCGCCCTCGCACCACTGCTCTTTGTTCTGGTTATGGACACCGTCACACGGGACATCCAACGTCCAGCATCTAATAGCAAAAATGATCTCGAACAACTTGTCCAAAAATGGAATGATCGCCTCATGCAACACGGTCTCAGATTGAATCTGAATAAAAGTGAATTTTTAACGACCGATCTCCATGGAACAGTCACAATCACTGTAAGCGGCATTGATCTGCCCAGAACTGAACGATTTAAATATCTCGGGTCAACGCTATCAGCCAAAGGAGAACTGCATTATGAAATTGCTTCACGCATTAACGCAACTTAGATGAAGTGGCGTTTCACAACTAGTGTTTTTTGTGATCGACGTATCAACGAACGAAATCTAAAATTTGCCGTAATCTCCACCATACTGTCCTCTCTATGTTTCTGAGTGTTGGCCTTCTATAAAAGACAATGAACGGCGTCTTTCGGTAATGAAGACGAAGATGTTGCGTTGGACTAGTGGCGTGACACGTTTTGATCACATCCGAAATGATATCGTCAGGAGTCGTCACCTACCTTGGCTGCAAAGATTACTATCTGACAAGAGCAGCAGAGCAATTGAGGGAAAGAACAACGCGGATAGCAGCACTAACACTTAATATTACAAAATTGGAATACGATCAAATAGATAAACGAATAGATATTGAGAATGAACAACAGCAAGAACTAATGGTGAACCAACGAATTCTTGATTATGCGTCCACTTGCCAAATCTCTGCTAAGTATAATGAATTAAATCAACTAACCCCAATAGCGGAACTCCATATCAATATCCTAGCTCTTCCAATAACTGATGAATCCCAGCAGATCTTTTGAAGCAGTCCTGTAGAAAAGGAAATTGCAAATGGTGCACTCGTGCTTCACTATATGATTCCATTAATGCATAAGCAACCATTCGTAGAAAAGGTTGTGATTTCACCGCCTGATAACAATAGCACTACATTAGTTTTCGATAATGTCAAACCTATCCGTCGCGTGATAATGAGTAATACCGAATATAGATACTTTTACCCAGAAGAGGCGATGCAGATCCTCCCAGATGCATACGAAGTCATCACTACGAGACGAAATCCGACCTACAGTTCCGAGTTTGCAACGAGGAAGGACTCTTCTGAACAATGGTGTCACACAACAAAGACATTTTCTAAAATGTTCCTTTTCTCCTTACGCGTCAGCAGAAATATTATTTACACGGGAATCGAGAACTCCGTATTCATTCGTTGCTGTTACTGCAAGACACATATTTACTTCATCAGGCTACTTGTGAGCTCGATTCATCGGAAATTGTTGAAGCTGTTTCAGCGTTCTCCTAAACGGCCTCTTCCAGTGGACTACCCTGCTTGGGCGTTGGCCAAGCTCGCGCACTAGCTCCTGGATGTTTAATTAGAGGACCGTGGTTGCTCTCGTTCCGGGTTGCCGAAACTTAACTTCGGAACGATGGGGTAATCAAACACTACTGAAACAGAAAAGGCTAAAAGGTTAGGAATAATACTTACTTGCTTGGCTTGGATTAAGTTAAAGAAAACACTCGCGACTCCACTTCAACAAACCTTTTATTTCTAAGCACAATATTCTATTTTTTTCTTTTTAACAATTTTTACTAATTAATTTCATAAGCGAGTTAAAGAAGTTACCGCAAGAAATAAAGTGTTCTCGGTTAGAACACTTTAGCTCTGTTCAGAGGCTTTTTGACTACTCAAAATTAAAAGTAATGCTATTCTTTAAGTCACCTATGTTTGACCCTTTCGTGTTTACACATTGCTTTGAAAGTGTTCTTGTACACAACACAATAACACTTGTTTATTATTATAAATTTGGTTGTTGGCGGCAAATCGACACCTGCTGTTGCGCTGCGAATTGCTGATACGGAAGAAAGTCATGTCGAGGCCAAATATACCATTTGGTAAGTAACATGCTGATGCAATGGCGGAAAAGAATCTCGTGATGTCCAAACAGGCCATTTGCATAGCATGTGACGTAACGACGGAAGAAGTTAAATGCGCAAGCAGACTGGGTTTCATGGGGCTAGCTCCAAAGATGCGGCTGCTGGAGAAAATCCGGCGAAATCGCTTAAACAAGAGCATTCTATCGACCATCAAAGAAGTTTGGTGGACATCGAGCTACATCATCCTGATCATCGGATGTACGAGTATAGTCGTCCTCATAATAACGGTAGTTATGATACAATCCGATGTACCTTCACGAAACGAACTCGAGTAACCGAAGGAAATTGGAGCTCCACTCGAGCTGCTACCAGAGTATAGATTGAAAATTTTGACATTTTGTTTTAGTCATGTAGTTACCCACTACTCGATCACCCTTTCTTTTAAAAAAAACAAACCAGTCTAAAATAAAAATAAAATTTGTTAATATTTAAGTAAACCGAGGTAATGCATACTCGCTAATTGTATTGTACATTGACTAAGAATTTTTCCGCGCCGGAGTTGTGTTTGCGTACAAAGTGTACTTTTTTATAAAATAGGTTATTGATCGGTTGATAGCAATATATTGGGTTGGGGAAAAAGTAATGTCGGATTTGTGATCGAATTTTAACGCTTTATTTAACATACTTGGAATTATCCGATTTAAGTCAAATATGCGCCGTTTTGTTCGCCATTTAGAAGGCAATTCCATTATCCCCCTCTTGTAAAACCCCCCCCCCCCCCCCCCCCCCCTCCTTATTTGCAAAAAACTCAGACAGCCAGTTTTCGCAAGCTTCTTTTGAAGCGAACTTAGTAGCGCCAAGAGCGTTTTGCATGGATCGAGAGAGATGATAATCATTTGGTGCCAGGTCCGGATTCTACGGTGGGTGCGGTAGGACATTCCATCCGAGCTCCTGTAGCTTTTGGCGGATCATCAAAGATGTGTGAGGCCGAGCGTTGTCTTGGTGGAACAGAACACCATTCCTATTGACCAATCCTGGTCGCTTCTGGTCAATCGCCTGCTTTAAATGGTCGAGTTGCTCACAGTAGAGGACCAAAAAGGAGGTCTGGCCATAGTTGAGCAGCTCATAGTGGATGATTCCCTTCCAATCCCATCAAACACACAGCAAAACCTTCCTGGCCGTCAATCCGGGCTTGGCGATATTTTGAGCCGGCTCGCCGCGCTTCGACCACCATCTTTTTCGTTTGAGGTTGTCGTACGTGATCCATTTTTCATCATCAGTCACCATCCGCGTCAAAAATGGGTCGAATTCGTTCCGTTTCAGCAGTGCATCGCAGGCGTTGATTCGGTCCAAGAGATCTTTTTGCGTCAACTTGTATGGCACCCAAACATCCAGTTTTTTTACAATTCAATCTTCTGCAAATGGTTCTAAACGGCTATACCCAGTTCCTGGCCAATCGAGCGAATGCTCACATGCCAGTCTACTTGGATGATTTCGAGGATTTTATCGGTTTTGACGACGATTGGCCTACCAGTACGGGGTGTATCTTCGACATCCACTACACCAGAACGAAATCGATCGAAGCAACGCTGTGCTATGCGAATCGTTACAGTATCAGACCCATAAATTTCACAAATTTTTTTCGCCGCCTACATTGCAGTTTTACCTCTCAGGTAGTAAAAATGTAAAATATGACGAATTTCTTGCTTGGTGGACTCCATCTTTGACGCGGTATAACTTGAGAATGAAACGTATGGTCATAAAACTGTCAAAGAGACACCTGTAGCCCAGATTGTCGTTTTCAAATCGTCGTATAGTATGACCCGATGCGATAAGTAAAACACACGTTTAAGTGTCGCCATCTATTGGCAAAATACCAAAATACGACACTACTTTTTCCCCAACCTAATATCTCTTACATGTGTAATCCGAATCATAATTGTTGACATCGAATTGCATAAGTCTTAAATTGAATATTGCGAATCTATGCATTACCGCGATAAATGAACTTTAAAGAGTCTTTCGTGTGCAATAGAGTAGTAGAGATACCGATTTTATAACGTTCGATTGTGTTTGCGTTCAAACATATCCTATAGAATCGGAATTATAACCGGGAACAACGAGATCAGGAGCCTGACGCTCAACCTACCCGCCAATTTTCGCTGTACTTTCATAAAACACGTTAGCGGAACACTGACTCCTTAAAATGGAAGAGTGTACGCTTGTAAATTTCTGTTCTACCTTATTCAGATATTCGCTGGGATGCTGTCTACACAATTGGGTGGTGCTGTGAAAGTGATGTTTGTTGGTGAATAAGTCCTCAGGGAATTCTGGCTGTTCTCTTTCCTGGCAGCTTAGTGGTAAATAAGTATGTAAGCATACAACTCACCTCACGGGTTAATAAAAAGTACCCAAGGACTTTATCAAGCACTTTGTTTGGGCTATTGATTCGTCTCTCATGCGTGGAAGGTACTGGGCAAAATTCAAGAAATTTAAATCATTTTGTTTACTACAGGCCAAACCGCTTTCGGAATATTGAGGAATCGAGAGGATAAAGCAATTAGGCGCAGTATCAAATACCTAACACAATTGGAAATTTACACATCATGTGTGAGAAAAAGGACTACGTCGGAGGTGGGTTCTGAGGATGGAAAATTTACGAGGGCGTCAGGTTCTGGCAGAATGGGTTATTGTATGAGCAGGGTCGGTATACATTGTATTCAAAATGAAATATAATTTGTTAGGATACATATCAGAGCATGTTCCCTGGTGCTTTTTATCACGTAATCACTTGAAGTTTTGTTAGAAATTCAAGGAGTTTCCCAGTGAAAGATTCGAAGCAATAAATCAAGCGAAGTTTCTGTTTGTTCAGTAAAAACCAGAAGGTATGATGCCTGCCCAGAATTTGTATACTTCCATATATAAATTTGTTTGATGTGTGCATGAGCTAAGTTTGAGTGAGGCTTTCAAATATGTATGTATGTTATCGTTATTAGGGGATGAACTACGCAAATATTTTGAATAGTAAAACACTACTTAATAATAATAATAATCGTTGGGGCGACAAATCAATTGAGTGAAGGTCTTGAAGTGTTTTAGAGCACTTCATTAATTATATCCATTTAGCTTTCAACAGGCTGAAATACCTATTTCCATGCAAAAATTTGTAGTTTTTATACAGACAATCTTTATTTATTGTCTTTAAAAATTTGCCTTTTTGGATTCGTTCAACACGCTTTGGCTTACATATGTAGCCTTGTTGTTGGTATGTATTGGAATTTGAATCTTAGGTCGACCCCAGTCTAAAAGCATAGCGCAATGTAGCGTAGGGCACAGAATATTATCCCATGAGAGCGTATCATAACGTAGCGTTGGTGCCTACAAAACTGCATCATTAATTATTGTTAGAAAGAGAGTTTTTGTCAGACAGGAGGGAATATTCTTCTTTTTCTTTAGTCTTTGTCCCGCTCAGAAGTGGGATCGGCTCATCGTGAGCTGTTGGGCTGCTTTGTTCTATCAAAGGTCTGACTGCATACAGTCGCGAGTATTTCAAATCCCCATTTTGCGTTTCAAGCGACCGTTGTTTGGGTCCGTCTTTTGGTCGCTTACCATCGACTTAAATGTTCGGACCACTCTTGGTGAGTGAATTCTCGTTAGCGCGTATTACGTGAGCATACCATTGAAAACGCCTCACTTGCAATTTTCCCATGATCGGTGTAACCCCATATCGATCTCGGATATCCTCACTTGGGATATGACCACAGCATGTCACACCACTAGTCCAATGCAACATCTTCGTCATCATTACTGCAAGACGTCGTTCATTGTCTTTTATAGTCGGTTAATCCTCAGAACTATAAAGAGCAACAGGATGGACGACATTGTGGTAAATTTTAGATGTACTGTGTGTTTTAGGTGTGTGCATGAACAACCGTGCAGCGTGTATTGCGTCGGTAGTTGCGCAGTTCTTGACAAATCCGGTTTGATTCACGGTTATTTCAACAATTTTGCCGATACGTAAAAATGCGTTGGTATGGGAAAGTAACCGATTCGGGCGGTAATTTAAACATTCTGCTGGACTATTTTTCTTTTTCCATATTGGAAATGTGGTATCTTCTTGCCAATCAGATGGTGTTCCACCTTCCTCGATAACCCGATTGAAGAATTCACTAAGCCACAGTGTTGAGTCTCAGCTCTTCACTTTCCATAGCTTAAATGCGATTTTGTCAGGCCTTGTATTATCGCCGATTTTAATCGTTTTATTGCTTTCTCGACTTCAGTTGCGCTGACAGGTGCAATCGTTCCAAATGTCGGCAATGCTAACGGAAGTGTAGGATGAACAAATTCTTTAGTTGAAATTTGCTCAAAATATTCTCGCCATTCATTTGTTGCGGCCCGTCGGTCGCTAAACAAAGTACCATTCTTGTGATTAACATAACAGAAGTGCTCGATATACTGTATGAATTGGGGTGATACAGATCTCTCTCGCAATCCGGGGGGTCCAGCTTATCGTAAAGATTTTTGTAATGGACCGCTCGAGTAATAGCGATGGCTTTCTTTGATGCCCGATTGGCAACCTTATAAATTGGCCAATTCGCCAGCACTGTTGAGAAACTTGTGATAGGGACATTTCTATTCATAAACCTTCATTTAAACATCGTTACTCCAAAGCTAAGTATTCCGGTTGATTTACAGCTTACCTGGCTTGGTAGTCCCGGGGGTTGTACTTGAACTTGGTTTCACGATTCTTCCATATTCGTAATGGTTGGTTCTCACGAAATTGTCATCATTTAATGCCAGTGCGTTCCTCACGCTGTTTTACCATCTTATGAGAATATAGTCGATTCGTGTTTTATTGTTCCCACCATAAAATGTAGGAAGATGGGACAATCGTTTGATGAACCATGTTCTCACAAGTACAAGATCATGGGTGTCCGCAAAATCGACTATAAGTTCAGTACCCTTATTGCGCCCTCCAAACCCTTTTCCCTTTCCCCATGGCATCTGTTACTGTGTGCCTTTTCACTGACGTCATCACTAAGGTCGTCGGCAATGCTGATATATTTATCAGCAGGCACGTTACAGGTCTTCGCATCGAAAGTTGCCAGAAGGCATTTTTCAGGGGCATAAGGTGGATCTGTCTGTGGTCCGCACGCAGCGAAGAAGGGAATAGTTCGATCGATCGATAATAGTGAGCTTCGTTCATTACATCTTTTGACTTCTCCCGTAATGCCATGAAGGCATTACGGACAGAGGTGCATATTGAGTGTGTGGGTTTCGAAAATAGAGAAGTTTATAGCCATTTTTACCGCGTTCGCTTTCTATGTTGCAGCTTTTGGAATTAAACCATCAGGTTTCTTGTAGAACGCAGATATCAATACGACTTTTCTGAAGGGGTCTTGCGAGTTTCTCGATCTTTCCTATGAGGATGCCAACATTTAGCGTGCAGGAACGCATTTGTCCATGCATTAAAAACTCTGGGCCATTTCTGGACAGCACTTGGCCGTTCTGGCGCTTCACTGAGTTGGACGCCATAGCATTTCTCCGAGGTTTATGATTCAACGCGATCATTTTGTTTCAAACGATGTTAAATGCACTTTCTTGGTCGGCCTGTCGCAGGGGACGTCAGGTAAGATTTAGCTTAGCGAAATAACTCTAACTATACTTTATTTATTTATTTTATTTATGCTGAACTCAGCATTATATTTTTATTTTATTGAAGATGGTAGAAAGTACGTTGCCTCATACCCCCTCCTTTACTTGAGCTTAGGATTGAGGAGTTGTCAGACTGGGTAGAATCGGCATACTAGTTTCATAGTATAGTTTCGATTTTACTCAGAGGAACTTTATGAACATGCCAGAATATCTACTGAAACTTTTGTATACTAGGAAACATTGAAGGAGATATTAGAAAGCAAAAAACATACTTGCATTAGTCAATTTCGCCGAAAGAAAGTGAGGGGGGCACATGAATGAATACATAAATGGAGTTAGAGTCCTTATCAGAATTTAAAACTCTATCTGCGGAAGAAGTCTAATACATTAGATTTCATTTCGCATTTGTAACTTTTGTGCTACAGGTAGATAGGATAAAAAGGGTATGTAAGACAAAGAAGAAAGTCCTTCATTTTTAGTTTCGTTGGAAAATTGGAGCATTACGTTCGCCCGAGATTATTACCCTGATTGGCCTCTGGTACTCATTTAGAGCCGAGTCGACCGGTATCCGCGGTCAAATCATGATACCAATCCCACTGCCACCAATGAGCTTTGAACTGCGATCTTTTGCAAGTGCTCTAACCATTTAACGGAAAGAGAGAAGCCCTCCCATTTTTCTCCCTTCTCTTCTCTCCCTATTTTCCCTACTCCCTTCAGCAGTGGAGTTTGGTATCGAACCCTTCCGTTTTTCCTTAAAATAGCCCTACTTTAAGGCAGTTTTTAAGTTTTTTTTTTTGGGTATACAGAGGACGCTAAATTATTTAGTCAATTTCCATGTAATAATGAAACAATTGATCAATATTTCCCGAAATTTCTATTGTAAAAAATATAAAATTGAACGAGTGACAGTGCGGTGTCTACGATATCTCGCCATAGAATCGTCTGAAACAAAAACATCAAAATGCATTCGTTAGAGGAAATATTTCTCAAAGTAATCATGGAGGGATTTTATTTTGGTCGATTTTTCAATTTTCCGGAGCACTCCATTTTTGCAAAAATCGGCTAATTTAAAAGAATTTGAAATTAGTAAATATAAAAACAAGTCGGAATACCGGAAGCTCGCACTTCGGGTATAAAGCTTTTGTGTTCATCTTATCTAAGAAATTTCAACGCACATTTTTCTATCCGTATATAGTTACAAATCCAACATACTCCTTCATATTTTTCCAAACTACGAGACATACGTCCATATTACAGCCGTAGATATTACACTCACCCTAAACAAACAAACTGCCTATTTCCGAATACTGTACACATATATGCACGTATATCAATTGATCGTACCCATCTTTCCGATTTACTTCTTATATCTATCTGAATTAGGCACCTCCCGGAAAGTTCATTAGCACGCATATACTATATACCTACATACACACATGTCTGGTTGGAGTAATTGATATTCATATACAAATGACTAAAAACTAAAACAAAATAATTCTTTCCGCCCCCATCCATAAGAACTCATTTGGTTGTGGTATTGACGAATTGACATGTGATGATGACGTCATGCAGGTTGTAGAGTGCACGAAATTCACAAAAAATTGTAAAGTTTCACCCCCTATAACTTTGTTAATAATAGTCGGATTTTCTTCAAACTTGACCAAATTGTGCACCATGTTTTTCATTATACCTATGCTAAATTTTGTACTTCTGCGATGGACATAAGGGGGGTGCCGGGTAAATTTCTAAAATATGGAAATATACTATTATTAACTTTATTTGTCCAGATATCGGAACCGGATATATTTTGAGGACTATATTTCACACAGATGCACTACTGTGATTTTTTTCGGATTTTTCGGTTGGATAGGTTCTGAGAACGAGACCTGTTACACTTTTTGGGGGTCACATTTTGAGCCCTCACTCCCCTATGTTTCATCCAATATCAAATATTGAACCAGTTTCGAAAAGTACTAATTGAGACCTTTCATTTGATACCCTACATGGCTACATTCTGTGAAAAAAAAATGTGCAGCCTCCTTTCACCTGTATGGGGAGCCCTCCTTAAACTTAACACAAAATGGCGCCAGTTGCTGCATGTAAAGGGAACGGCAGATCACATACTCTTACCAACTTTCGTGACAATCGGTCCAGCCGTTTCCGAATAGATCGGGTGTGACAGACAGACAGACAGACAGACGGACAGACAGACAGACAGCTAGACCTGTGCGGAGTTGCCAAATCTCCCATCAAGCGTGTCCCTTCGTGCGGACAAGGGAATGCTCGGCGGGTGCATAGGAATATGCACATATACGCATTTGGAGGTGTGCGTGTATGGGCATGCTTATGCGCAGGCCGGGTAGGTGGGAAGTAAACGCCCGCCCGTGGATAAAAATTGGCTATGGGAAGGATACCCAGAAATAAAACCAAACATGGAGGAACAGAAGGAGAATAAAGTTACGGTGCAGGGCTTCGGAAACCCAGTACCGGCGGCTTTTGGGAGTGGGCAAGCAGGCTCCCGGCCGTCGATATCCCTCGACTGCAGTGCCTCGGTGGTGGATTACTTGGCTACCGTTGCATCAAATACTACAAGTAGCCTGGAGAAAGAGGCATTTAAAAGGAGTACATCACTCCCGAGAACGCCTGTTCAAAACCCAAGAAAAGATGGGGCACAAACTGGTCAGGTATTAGCCCATAGCGAGGTAACTACACCTGGTCGAAATATGTCGCAGGACTTAGTGGTTGATCCATTTAAGAGAAGCTCGACGATAGCGCGATCTCCTCCGAAATCAACCTTGATGAAGGAAGGAAATCTGGGAAGCATTCGGAAGGCTAATAAGTACGTAAGCGCCCAATGTGAAAACCAAGCGGAGGAGCTATGTCAGAGTCCGGAAGAATCATCGTTTGCCCTACTCGGAGGTAAAATAGTAGAGTTGTCTGAATTTATTAAGGACAAACACAACGTGCACCAGGCCATCAAAAACATGGTGCGTACCATTCGGGTACTATACAATGGTGCCAAGGAAGAAAAAAAAGCCTCGAAGAAATCAAGCGTCACCCAGGCAACACAAGTGACACCCCCTCAACATCCAAAGGGCGGTAAACTTGAAAAAAGGAGTAGAGAGTGCGCGAACGATTCTTTCGGATGCTCACAGGACGCGAAAAGGCAAAAAGGCCTCCCACCGGCAAAAGGCAAGGGAAACAAAGTTACCAACATCGTGGAAACTGCGGCGCCGGCTCCAATTGACCCAAGGGAGGCAAAGCCTCAAAAAGGGACCAAGGAAGCATGGACCAAGGTTGGTGGAAGGAAAAACACGACGCAGAAACGAAGATTACGGCCCGAATTAATCATCATCTCCAAAAAAGGGGATATGACTTACGCCGATATCCTTAGGAAGGTCAAATCCGATCCTGAGTTGATGGACCTTGGAGAAAACGTCAGCCGAATCAGACGCTCCCAGAAAGGAGACTTGATGCTGGAGCTGAAGAAGTCTCCGGGCAAAACGGTAGAAAATTTCCTCGGCAAGGTGGAGAAGTCCTTAGGAGAAGAAGCTCAAGTACGGGCCAGAGAGCAGGAGCTTGTCATCGAATGCAAGGACATTGACGAAATCACGACCAAGGAGGATATCCGTGACGCCCTAGAAAAGCAGTTCGGACCACTTGGCTTGCAAGATTCCGCAATCAGGGGACTGAGGAAGGCATACGGAGGCACGCAAACGGCAACTATAAGCTTACCAACTGAAGCAGCGTTCAAACTGCTGGCGGCTGGGAAAGTAAAAATAGGTTGGGTCGTTTGCCGACTCAGGGAGCAGGTATCCCTTAAGCGCTGCTTTAGATGCCTGGAATTCGGCCACATAGCGGCGAAATGCACCGGTGACTGTGACAGGTCAAAATGTTGCAGAAAATATGGGGGAGAAGGCCATATGTTCAGGGAATGCAAGGCTGAGCTTGAATGCATGCTCTGCAAGGAAAAAAAGGGCGTCGACTGTCGGCACGTTGCAGGCAGCAGCAGATGCCCAGTGTTTAGGCGAGCCTTGAATGCAGTAAAAAAATGAGGTTGATACAAATCAACCTCAACCACTGCGAGGCAGCGCAAGACCTTCTCTCGCAAACCATCTATGAGAAGGGAATCGAAGCTGCCATAATCAGCGAGCTCTATCGCAACAATAAGAGCGGTGCCTGGACTGCAGATGAAACTGGTAAGGCGGCAATATGGGCGTGTGGAAATCAGGCCATTCAAGAAGTGATGGAGTTTCCAGAAGTTGGATTCGTCAGGGCAAAAATAGCTGGTATCTATATTTATAGTTGCTATGCTCCACCAAGCGCGACGATAACAGAATTCGAAGGAATGCTAGGTATGCTAGTCTCGGATGCAAGAAGTCGAAACCCCAAGATCATAGCTGGTGATTTCAACGCGTGGGTCGTGGATTGGGGCAGTCGCACTACGAACACCAGGGGCCGTATCCTGCTCGAGGCTTTCGCGGAGCTAGATTTGGTGCTTGCCAACACGGGAAACGTTTCCACTTTTCGTGGGACAGGGTCGGGCTCAATAGTCGATCAGACATATGTGAGTACCACATTGGCGAGGAGAATGACATGGTTTGTCAGTGAGCATTATACTCACAGCGACCACCAGGCGATTTTCCTCCAGATCGAATATGGGCCATGCGTCGATACGTGTTCCCGTGAGGCTGGAAACCGGGGCTGGTCCGTGAAGGGGCTTGAGGGGGATGCATTCATAGAGATGCTATTGGGAGGCCAAAGTCCCGGTGGTGCGGCTACGGAAAAGGTAGAGCAAATGATGGGACGAATAACAAGAGCATGCGACGCTGCTATGCCGAGGCGACGAGTTCTCGCAAAAAGGCGCTCAAACTATTGGTGGAATGAAGAGATCGCGGTGCTACGGAATGCATGTTTTCGTGCTAGAAGGATCTGCCAACGAGCTAGAGCAAGACCAGACTTCGACGAGAAACGGCTAGCATATGTGAACCTTCGAGGTAGGCTTAAGCAGGCTATACGGACCAGCAAGCGAGAATGCTTCAAGGAGCTTTGCACAGAGGCAGACCAAAGCCTCTGGGGAACAGCGTACAGGATAGTTATGAAGAAGATGAGGGGGCGAACACCACAATTGACCTGTCCGCATCTTCTGCTCGATATCGTGACGGCGCTCTTCCCCCCGGATAAAGGGGAGCGCAAACAACACAAGCAAGCACTCGACGTCTACACCATACCTGCGGTAACTGAGGAGGAACTTATGCAAATTTGTCGGAGAATTGGTGATAACAAAGCACCCGGTCTGGATGCTGTTCCCAATAGAGCCCTTAAAGTCGCTGTTAAGACCAGACCCGACTGGTTTAT
The DNA here is from genome assembly GCF_905115235.1 of Hermetia illucens. Taxonomy (NCBI): domain Eukaryota; kingdom Metazoa; phylum Arthropoda; class Insecta; order Diptera; family Stratiomyidae; genus Hermetia; species Hermetia illucens. Next base: position 105,230,788 of record NC_051849.1, read on the forward strand.
CAGCGTGTTTGAGACATGCATGATAGAAGGAATTTTCCCCGATCGGTGGAAGAGGCAAAAACTAGTTTTGCTCCCGAAGCCGAATAAACACCCAGGACACCCTTCATCATACCGACCGATTTGCCTTATCGACACGGCAGGAAAGATGCTCGAAAGGGTCATCTACAACAGACTGCTCCCTATCATCGAATACAAGGATGGACTATCGGAGCGACAATTTGGATTTCGTCAAGCCCACTCAACCATCGACGCCGTAGATGTTGTTTTGAAGCTGGCTCGAGACGCGATGTCGTCTAAAAAATGCTGTGCCGTAGTGACATTGGACATCAAAAATGCGTTCAATTCCGCAAGCTGGGAGTGGATAAAAAGTTCACTGGCTAACACGGGTGTCCCTAGTTACTTGACTAAGCTCCTCAACAGTTACCTTTCGGAGAGGACACTTTGGTACGACACGGATGAGGGATCCAAGCAGTACACCGTCACCGCAGGAGTACCACAGGGCTCAGTGTTGGGTCCTCTCTTGTGGAACGTCATGTACAATGGGGTCCTTGTCCTTCCCGTGCCAAAGGAGGCCACGATAATCGGTTTCGCAGATGATCTAGCTGTGGTTGTCGTCGCGAAAGAACCTGAAGACGTCGAAATGTACGCTAACGAAACCATTAGCGCCATAAAAGCGTGGCTGGAGGTGATTCAGCTTGACCTTGCGGAACAAAAGACGGAGGCGGTCTTGATTACCAATCGTAGGAAGAGAAATACGATTAATATTCGCGTTGGTGGTCACGTCATCACTTCGAAGCCGGTTATCAAATACCTGGGGGTGATGATTGACGCTAAGATCAATTTCAGGGGACATCTGGACTATGCCTGTGAGAAAGCGGCAAATACCAGCGTATCATTAGCGCGGATGATGCCTAACATTGGAGGTCCAAGGTATAGTCGCAGATTACTTGTGGCCGGAGTGGTTCGCTCCACACTATTATACGCGGCACCAGTTTGGGAGGAAGCATTAGCGTGTGAGAGTAATCGTAGGAGAGTAAATATGACTTACCGCTTAGTGGCGTTAAGGGTGTGCAGCGCCTTCAGAACAATATCAGGCGAGGCAGCGTGTGTTATTGCGGGAATGATCCCGATAGACATTCTGGCAAATGAGACACGCTGCCTGTACGAGACAAGGAAAATGAATCCTCTTGAAAAGGATGCAGAACGCCGAAAGGCGGCAAGGCGAGAGTCGCTGGAAAAGTGGCAGAAACGGTGGGATGACTCGCAGAGGGGTCGCTGGACCCACGCTTTGATTCCCCGTATTGAAGAGTGGATCCAGCGACGACACGGTGAGATTAACTACCATCTGACGCAATTCCTGTCAGGACATGGCGGTTACAGGAAGTACCTGCACCAATTCAGGCTGGATGATTCTCCCTTGTGTCCTGAATGTGGTTGCACACCTGAGGACCCGGAGCATGTTATGTTCCACTGTCCACGATTTCTCTCAGAAAGGAGGAGTCTGGAAGACTCCCTGAAAACCACTCTAAGCCCGCAGAACATCGTCGGGGAAATGTTGAAATCGGAGGAAAACTGGTGTGCGGTGAACACCGCCATCAAACGAATACAAGAGGAGCTTGGAAGAGCGGAGCGCGCAAGGAGGACGCGAAGAACGGAAGGCGTGGTCGCGTAAAGCACAGTCCACCCCGCGAAGTAATGCTTTGCGGCGGTCCCGCGGGGAAGGAAAAAGGAGAAAGTGGGGGTGGTTTTAGTGGGTGAGAATCCCACACGCTGCTGCAACCTGGCGCGGCAGTGTCTTTCTAAGATTTCGACCTCCATCCATAAAAAAAAAAAAAAAAAAAAAAAAAAAAGACGGACAGACAGATAGACATCGAATCGATTCTAATCAGGTTTTGTTTCACACAAAACCTTAAAAAACAAAAGAGTTCCCAGGGATACCTGGAGCATTATGTGAGGAAGCAGTTGCGCAAAATTTCAGAACGGTTGGTACAGAACATTTTGAGTTATGTGTACGCCATAACTTAAAATAATAAGTTTCAAAAAAGCGATTTAAAGTTTTGCACACTAAGAAATTCGGGTTAGAGCAACGGACGTTCAAATATTCATAACTTCGTCAATTTTACTCCGATCAGCTTGAAATTGTGACACAATAGTTTTCAGATATTAGGTATTCGTTTAAAGATAAACACATTTACGTTAAATTCCAGTTTGAATTCCAGAGCCAACAGCTTGATCGCTACATTTTCCAATTCAAAAAAGCTGTAACTCCAGCTGATGTAGAGTTGTCAGTCAACATCTATCCCTTGAAATGATTTCGATGCAACAGAACCAGAAAAATGAGGAAAACGTAGGATAACAAATATTATTTAAGAAACACACAAACCAATATAGTCACAACTATATTCTATGCAATTGGGAATGCGTTTAGAAAAGCCATTTTTAAAAATAGTGTTTTACGTGTAATTTCCTCTCAACTGCATAAAAGTAGCCATTTTAAGCTTTTGTGTCAAACAGAACTGTATTAAAATCAATTCAATGTCAGTCTACCTGTCGGTCGCACCCGATTTAGTCGAAAACGGCTGAACCGATTGTCACGAAATTTGGTGAAAAGTGTGGTCTGTGAATCCTCATATAAGCAAAATGGCGGTGTACAATTTTTTTTCACGGAATATGCTCATGTGGGGTATCAAATTAAAGGACTCGGAAAACCGAAATTACGAAGCCATGGAAGGAGCCTTGGATAGGATGGATTCTAAAACGACAAACCCGTCAACGAATGAAGAATTGCGCATTTTCTCATGGAATGTGCGGTCCCTGTACAGACCGAATTTTGGTGAGCAGCTAGCCAATACTCTGTCCCAATATAACGCTGTTATATTAGCGTAGCAGGAGATGCGCTGGACAGGGACTGATTTCCTGGAGAAGAGCTACTACCCCAATAGGTTTCTTAGTCAATCAAAAAATGAAAACTGCTGCTATCGGCTTTGAAAATATAAGCAAAAGACTATGCACTCTGCGTTTAAGCCTCATAAATGTTCGCGCCCCTACAGAGGAGACTACAGAGTCGGAGAAGGATATCTTCTACTTCTCAGTTGAGCGGACCCTAGAAGTCTGTCTCAAGTATGATATCAAAATTATTCTTGGAGCTTTCAACAGTCAAGTAGGGACGGAGCCCCTATTCAGGCGATACGTCGGCTCCCATAGCTTACATAGGGCTACCAATGATAACGGACTGTAACACCTATAAGGGGGAAATGGATACCGCAATAACCTCAGCTAATAGACATACTTGCCACCCGCCGCAAGAAAAGTCGGAACGGCTGATTAGACGCTGAATGTAAGCTGGCAGCGGAACGGAAGAATGCTGTATACCGAGTAAAGTTGCATTCTTAAAGAATGCGGGTACGCGCAAAGACCTATACGAACTCCGTCGAGCGGAGAAGTGACTTCACAGGCGGGAAGAGGAAGCCTGGGAGTACCAATAAGGCTGTGCACTCGAAAAGTATAGGGAGTAACCGCTCCAGGCGCGGAAGCTTTACTAACAAGTCAGAAAGTTGAAGCCTTACACATCTCGATGGTCATCCTGGGAAGAACAATCCGAGATGTTACATCTGTCTTCATCCAGATCGAGCAGGTGGCGCGGGATCTACGGCTCCACATTAATCAAGGTAAAACCAAAGAATCAACAACATCCAAATCGCACTGATCAAACGAAAACAATAAAGATAGGAGACTACAACTTTGAGACCGTTGAAAATTTCTCTTATCTAAGGTCGTAAATCACAACCGATAACAGCATGTGAAGCAGAAATGTGGGTACGTTTGTTGGCTGCCAAAAAAGTCTATTTCAGCTTACAAAACCGTTTCGAGCGGAACAGTTTTTGTAAGGTGAAATAGGCTTTATTGGCTGACAACAACCGTGCGCGGATTTCATCATCGTAGCTGTTATCGGTTGTGATTTTCGACCCTAGATAGGATAAATTATCAACGGTCTCAAAGTTGTATTCTCTTATCCTTATTCTTCCTGTTTGACCAGTGCGGTTTGATGTTGTTGGTGGGTTGGCTTTTGGTTCTGACATTGCCACCTTCTCTTGTCATCATTGATGTGCAGCCCAAAATCTCGCACCGCCTGCTCGATCAGGATGAAGGTAGTCTGTACGTCTCGGGTGGTTCTTCACATGATGTCGACATCGTCAGCATAGGCCTGTAGTTGGGTGGACTTAAAGAGGATCTTACCTCTTGCATTTACCTCAGCATCACGGATAACTTTCTCGAGGGCCAGGTTAAAGAGGACACATGATAGGCCATCCCCTTGTCGTAGACCGTTGTTGATGTCGAATGGTCTTGAGAGTGATTCTGCTGTTTTTATCGGGCTAGCAAGATAGACGGGAATATCTTATAGATGGTGCTCAGCGACGTAATCCCTCTATAATTGCTGCACTGTGTGATATCTCCCTTTTTATGTATGAGCCAGACAATGTCTCTTTGCCAAACGTCAGGGATTGATTCGCTGTCTCATACCTTGAGCAGAAGTTGATGAACCACTTGGTGTAATTGGTCGCCTCCATATTTAACAAATTCGGCTGTAATTCCATCGGCTCCTGGCGACTTATGATCTTTAAGCCGATAAATTGCACGGACTGTTTCTTCTATACTTGATGGTGGCAGTATTTGTCCGCCGTCTTCAGTTGGCGGGACCTCCAACTCGCCGATGTTCTGGTTGTTGAGTAACTCATCAAAATACTCAATCCATCGCTCTAATATGCCCATTCTGTCGGAAATCAGATTTGCCTCTTTGTCTCGGCAGGATGAGCATCGTGGTGAATAAGGCTTCATCCTGCTGACTTGTTGGTAAAACCTCCGCGCCTGGTGAGGTTGCTCCCTGTACTTTTTGAGTTCATAGACTTGTTGGTTCTCCCAGGCTTCCTTTTTCCGTCTGTGAAGTCGCTTCTCCGCTCTACGGAGTTCGTGACAATTCTTTGCGCGTGTCCGCGTTCTTTGATAATGCAACATTACTCGGTATACAGCATTCTTTCGTTCCATTGCTGCATTCATCGTCAAACCAGCCGTTTCGACTTTTTTTGCGGCTGGAGCTAAGTATCTTTGTGGCCGTATCAATGGTAACGTGCTTCAGGTGGTTGTGAAGATCATTTGTTGATGCTTCATCTCCAGGTCCTCTGTTGAGTGTGGTTATTGCGGCATACATTTCCCTCTTATAGGTGTCGCGGAGGGCTGTGTTGTGGACGGCTTCAGTATTCACTCTCACCTGATTGTCAGAGGGGATTGTCGGTGGTGTAATTCGAGCTTGGAGCACCATGCCAACGAGATATTGGTCCGATTCTATATTGGCGCCCTGTATGTTTGGACATTCATCAAGGCTGGGAGGTGGCGGCGTTCAATCAGCACGTGGTCAATTTGGTTGAAAGTGGTCCCGTCTGCAGAGGCCCACGTGTGTTTGTGGACCGCTTTCCGCGCAAACCAAGTACTTCCGACAACCATTTTTTGGCTGATTAAGAAACCTACTCCGAGCACATGCTTTACTGGAAGACCACTATAATATATGGTGTAGCGGCTCTTTTCCAGGAAACCGGTCCCTGTCCATTGCATCTCTTGTAACGCTATTACATCAACCTTATTTTGGGACAGAGTATCGGCTAGCTGCTCAGCAGTATTCGGTCTGTACAGGGAACGGACGTTCCATGAGAAAATGCGCAAATCGTTAATCCGTTGTCGTTGCCGGATTCGTCGTTGTTAGATGCATCATGTCCGAGGCTCCTTTCGTGACTTCCTAACATCGGTTTTCTGTGTAGGGTTGTCAGCCCTACCCAACCCCCAACCTGGAGGACCAGTTGATATATTTTGTTCCGTTTTTATCCGCGGGAGATTCGCCTTCATCCTTCTCCGACTGCAGTCTTTCATAAAGAAAGAACTCCCAGCGATCACCACGTGGAGGTGGAGATAGGCTTTGATAGTAGAGCTGTTGGTGTTGGTTCACCAGGCGTTTCCCAGGTTTTATGCTCCATCGTGGAGCTCCACATTTCGCCCTGGGGTCCATACTACCCTTTGACCGCTGGGTTTAGTAATAGCTAGTAGTAATTGAAGGATTTGAAAAAATATGCATCTTCACCAAATGGCGGGCAGCCAAAGTTTTCCGTTAAAAAGCTACCTTTTCTTATTAAAAAAAAAGTGAACGATTAAATACTACAATTTTATGGTTTTGTGTAAAACGTGCTGCCATTATACCTGTAGCGTCCAGCTTCCGGTTTCCCAACTTGTTATGTATTGAGTAAGTCTGCCAACTTTCAAAAAGATCGGTTGAGTAGTTTTCGAGTATTTTGGTTAAAGGTTTCAAACATCCTAAATGCAGATTTCAGACTAGAAAATTACACTACTTGCTATATGTAAAAGGAGTCACGGACCACACTTTCTCACTAAACTTTTTGTGCGTGTGGCAGATAGACAGACAGATGGACAGCCAGGCTTTGTGGTGTTTTCAGATAGACCATTAGCCGCTTCCTTTCGTGCGGATAAGGGAATGCTCGGCGAATGCGTATGTATACGCACGTGAGTAGTACACTCGTTCATGGGTATGTTTATGTGGAGATTGGGTAGGTAGAGAAGGTGCAAACTTATGTTATAGGGGCTCAGAATCCCAATACCGGCGGACACTTGTGACTTTCGGGATTGAGCAAGCAGGCACCCGATTGTCGACATCCATCGACTGCAGTACCTTGGTGGTGGACAGCTCGGCAACCGTGGCGTCTAATGTGACAATCAACTTTTACAAGGAAGTGTTTATACCGAGCGTAGACTACGCATAGCAAATGCATAGAAGAATGCGCCCAATGGTGGGTGGGTGGGTGTTCGGTTCCTCAGCATCGAGAGCTGGATCTGTTCAAGAGAAGCTCAACGGGAGGAGATGTCCTCCAATATCCAAGGTGGGAGGAGACTTGGGTCAAAGGATCTTCGTAAATGTCCCGAAATGTGTGGAAACAAGAATGGAAGTCACGACGATCGTGATAGCTATCAGAGTTCTGTACAACAAAATTGCGAAAAAATTGAAGGAGAGCCCAAAAATGACTCCTTCGACTGTAACCTACCGCGCTTTTATAAAATAAAAAGGCGCCCACTTTGAGAAAGGGGCTTGAAACCTCGATAGGCGCAGAAATAGTGCCCAAAGCAACACTAATGTATGGACAGCTGCTAAAAATTGGCGACATATACATCTACAACTACTTAGCTCTTCCAAGTCTGACGTTGGCTGAACTCATGGACAAGTATTCTGCGAGGAAAAAGGACAGGGACCAAAAGTTATTGCCAGTGACACAATCTGGAATTTCACTGACGAATTCGGTGGTCTCTGCGCAATTCGGCCTGGTTGTGGACCTAACTTGTTGTAGTCCTTCGCTAGCTTGTGACATGTCTTGAAACGTTAGTGAACACTAACCACACAGTGATAATCAGGTGATCATCTTTGACCTGAAAAAGCCAAGTGACTGGTGATTTGCACATCTAAGAACGAAAAGAATGTCTGGTAGCTTTATGAAAGCAATTGAAGAGCAAACATTTCTAGATGTTTTATTGGACCAAAACACTATATCAGGCATACATAAGGGAATCATTCATCTAATAGAGTGCATCGCGGCGGCATGCGACTCATCAATGCCGACACGTTATATTTCCCCCAGAAGAAGGCTTAAGGGTGGTACTAGTAAGTATTACGAATGCGGTAATTACCATTAATGAGGAAAATGCATTCAACTCGACTGATTGGAACCTTATAAGACGGTCTTTAGCGATGATTGGTGCAGTCTGATACTTAATTGGATCTGCTGAAATCCACTTAACAGGAGGAAGGCTTTGGTACGACACAGACACTAGACTCAGGGAATACATTGTCTCCGGTGGTGATCCATAGGGTCCTGCGCTGGAATCACAATTGTTGTTAACGACTCTACCATACTGGGTAACGTCGATGGCATAGCGGTACTGTTGTTGCAAAATATTCTGCGAATGTGGAATTGTATCCGTCCGAACTAATCATTGCTATGAAGCAGTGTCCGAAAGATGCAGATCTTGTATTTAGGTTGGACAGTGGCGGTGGTGCGCCCATAGGCTGCAATCCAATCCACAATTGGTTTTAGCAGAATTGCCAATCAAATCCACAATTATTGCCAATTTGAATATTGAGATACTAGAATATGCTAACATTCGAAGATTTGTCCATAACGTGGGCAAGAAACTGATAAGCGATACATTTTGTTAACTCTGACATACCTTTCAATGTATTCTCAAAGTAACAGTTTTTCAGATTGCTAGTCGTTGAGTGAAAACTTTTACAAAAATTGCAAAAACAAAAGGATTTTATAGTTTCTTCCTAAGTTTCGAGAATTCTCATTAAATAAAGCTGGCGCAAGTACACTGAGTATCTGCAGACAATAATCCATGTTAATTCACCCTGTTTTCATATGAATATACGCTCCGTACAAAAACTATACTAGATTACGTTGTATATCTATATTTTACACTGCTGGCTCTACACCATCCTTAGTAAACTAAAGTAGGAAGAGAAAGTTTACGAAAACTTTGTCGCGGAGAAAATTCTGTCATTTCGCAGATTACATCCAGGATACATATATTTAAGGAAACATGGGTGTTGAAAACGATGTACCCCTGCATGACATTCAGTAGCATCCACCTTGGCGAGGAATAAGGAAAAACTTTTAAACAGAATTTAAAAGTTGACTGTGAGCTTAGACGTGAGTATACACAGCACACGACTTTTTAGCTTAATTTGTTTCTTTGTCACTCCAGAGAATTGAATTTAAGGGAGACCATTCAGAAGAAGTAAACGACGGGAGCGGGGCTAACAGCCATTTTCTATTAGATGAATGGAATAGTGGTTTGGATGTTGCTATTATGTACATAAAACCTTACATTGTTCTTTCCGCTGATGATAATTGTCAGAAAATAGCGTTTTCGAGATGGTTCATTGCGGATCCTGAAATTAAACGTAGTGACGCTAATGTGAGGTTAAGATAGGTGAAAGCCCCGGGTAAGAAATTTAGGGATTGCGGGACGTCTGCATTAGATGAAAATAAATCTGGAATACTCTTTGAATTATGTTTAACATGTTTTGCCTTTTTTCGACATTGGTCACGACAAAGGATAAGTCGGAAGTCATTTGTGTGATTTGGTGAAACGGGAACAACTTGCAGTTGCACAAGACGACTGACACAAAAAGTTTGGAAATCCGAATGATCATAGAGAATGGTCTTACTAAGATTGGTGAAAATCGCACGATTACTAACAAAATTCTAATCGGTCCAGGTTGTCCCTTCTATGCAAAATTCAAGACTTTGAATGTCACTATTATGCGAAAGTCGATATTCTCACATGTATGTATTACATAATTTTAGTTGCCCGAATAACCAAGTGTGTAAATTTTGTCAATGAGTTTATTTATCGTCAATGGCGCAACAACCGGTATCCGTTTTAGGCCGGCCTAAGTAAGAAACTTCAGACAGTTTTCTGTCCGAATGTGGTTAAAGAATCGCACTTTTTCTTGTTATGCACTCAAGTTACATTAGAAAGATGTATTACAATGGTGACCCGGATTCGGACAAAGAAGGACAGCATTCCTGGTGCCACGCTGGAGACCGGGCGCACCAGTAGGCCATATGCGAATTCGACGAATGGAGCGTGAGGAGTTCTATCGTCTCAGGAAGATCCAAGACAAAAAAAACCATTGCTATTTAGTGCTGGCGAAGGGCATCAACATTCGCGACCAAGCCAACATTCTGGACGAAGGAGGTTGTATTGTTTTAAATATTTTTGTTAAGTTGTTAGTTCACACGTCTAGATGTTCTTTTTCCAATAATCCACAAAACTGGACCCAGTTGATAATAGCAATTCATCTTTGTTTTTAAACCAGTATTTCGATTGTTTCGTATCTAGTCTTTCGTTTTAAATGTTCATTGCAATTTTATTTAGTTTTCCGAGCGTGTCCCTTTGAATTGGTTTCAAGTCATTGTAATGTTCCGTTTCTCCGTAGACTTTCTTGGCTGAACCCATTTGAAGTTTAATCCATAAATTTTGAAGGAAATTATATGAACGCGTGTCACCTTTGGTCGATTCAATCTTATTCGTGGTTTTGTTCCGCCACGACACTCCGCTCAAGTTCGTTCTTACGGTTATGTGTAAAACAAAATCTTATTATTATAAAATCGGTTTACTGTCTGTCTGTCTGTCCGTCTATCTGTCTGTTACACAGTTTTTCTCGGAAACCGTTAAAGCGATTAACACCCAATTTGGTGGAAAGGTGGGAACTCTGAACGTATACTCGCGTACTGTGAGTTACATCATTCTTCGTTAAATTTAAGGGGGGTCTCTATACATATAAAAGAGTTATGTATATTTTTTCCACCAAATATATTCATCGGGGTATCAAATGAGAGGTATCAGTTAGTACTTTTCGGTGCTGGTCTTGGTTTTGACTTGCTTGGTTTGAAAAGGGGGGAGTGTCGGGGTTCGAAACTGATCATGATTTTGATCAAACTTGGGGATAATATGTTTCATATTATATTTTATACTACTACCAACTTTCATATCTCTAGGATAAACTTAAGGGGGGTTTTACTCAATTTCCCAAAAAATGTGGTAATATACTATTATTAACTTAATCTGAGCGGATATTGATATAGAGAGTATTTTGGGGCGTGGGCACCTTATAGAAGCAGCTTCGTGATTTTTTTCAGATTTTTGGTTGGGTAGTTTCCGAGAATGGGTCCGTTAAAGAAATCATCACTTTCCACCCCTGTCACTCCCCGCCTTTCTAACAAATCTTAAAACTAAAACTGGCTTCGAAAAGTACTAATCGAGACCTTTAATTTGATACATTTGATTTTACACCCCCCTTTTACATGTATGGGGACCCCCCCTAAATCTCAACGTAGAAGGATATCACTTACTGCATGTCTGAGGGTCCACAGTTCCCACCTTCTCACTAAATTTCGTGTCAATAGGTACCGCCGTTTCTGAGCAAAGTGTTTGTGACTGACAGACAGGCATATATTGAACCGGTTTTAATAAGGTTTTGTTTTGCAAACACTCCCCCCGCGTCCGGGAGAGCAGTCACGAACAAGTTCAACCTCCACCTTGTGAAACGGACGTTCATGTACCCTCGATTCATATCAAAATTCGGTGGCCACTAAATATACTAGCCCATGGACTTTTCTCGCGAACCCAAAAAGACTGAGTTCGCTGGGAAATGCGGCGACATCTACTCGAGTAGCAGCAATACTTCGCCTTACAGTTTAAGACCCCCTTAGTAGGCACAATTATCTGATAGAGATGGGCACGGAAGTTTCGGTTCTTCCCGTCTCCTGATTCAACAAAATTTTCCTTCAACAGTTGAAAATAGTGGCAAACTCCATGACCATCGCAATTTACGGCTACATGCAAGCTGATGTGGCGTGCGTAGGACTTTATCATGGCGATTTATTTTAGCTGACATCAGTGTCCCCATATTAAACGCAGACTTCCTGTGTCATTATGGACAGTTGGCGGATATGCAACATAGACTTTTCAATCATTTTTGAGAATGTTGCCAACCCATGCATTCCCGCACTCCTTCAAAAATGCAGTATACATCTGCCAGTTAAGTATAATCTTCAGTACCACCATATCAACACTATTGGCTCCCCAATCTCCTCGAAGGTGCTTTCTTTATCACCCCAGAAGCTCACTGTTGCGCGGTAAGAGTTTGAACAACTGGGTATATATAGACCTTCCAACAGCAGTTGACCATCTCGACTCAAGCCTGAATCTGACTAAAGGGACAGGGTGGGATTCCTTTCCAGCCCGGAGTTTTTTAAGGGGACTGGGATAAAAATTTCAATTAAAAGAGGGGTAATAAGCGCTGTTTTGGCATAATATTCACCCTGCGTCGGGATTTTCTCTCTACGGTACTGTTCAAGTCCAATGGCGAATGCTGTTCTGGTGGAGACTTTGTATAGATGCCCAAATGTTGAGGTGATTTCGGGCTGGTATCCCATTTTGCTCATCAAGATTTTGGGCATTATTTAGCAAAATCTCGTGTTTTCTTCATCTTGGATTTCGCCAGGGCTTGCATCAAATCATTGTAACTTCGGCAATGAGGTACAGGGATTCATCCACTCTGTACTACGAAACTTGGATTTTTGGTTCGTCTAATTGGATAACATTCTGGTCACTTCGTCCACCGAGTACGATCATTCGGAACATTTCGAGTGCATTCACCAACGCCTTCTTTACAATGACCTACTTTCTAACGTTGAAAAGTGTAGATTTCTCTAGCAGCAGGTGATATTTCCACACCATTCTATCACCCCTGACGGCATACAATCCGACCCAGGTGCAAGCGATCGTGAGCTTTCAGCTGCCACAGGCGGCCATGGACCTTAGAAGGTTCTTGGGTATATGAGAGTATACTTCTTCTTCACGTTCTAGTAAATAAATACTAATCTATTTACTCTGGCCGCTTGAAACCCTAATTGATATTCGTCACTTTGCTTGAGGGTTGTATGTATGTAGAAAGTTTTAAGCTCGGTATTGGCTTACAAAGACCTATCACAAACTTTGTCGAGTGGAGAAGTGAATTCATAAAAAGACAAAGGAAGCCCTTGGAACAACAACCCGAGATGTCATCCAGATCGAGCAGGCGGCGCGAAATCTCGGGCTGCACAATAATGAAGGCGAGACGAAGTACATGGTGGCAACGTCAGCTCCAAAGAACAAAGAACGAACAACATCGAATCGCATTAGTCTAACGAAAACAGTAAAGATTGGAGAGTATGATTTTGAGACCATTGATAATTTCTCCTATCTGAGGTCGAAAATCACAACTGATAACAGCTATGACGACGAACTCCTGCCAATAGAGCCCATTTCAGCTTACAAAGGCTGTTCCGCTCGAAACGTCCCATCATAGGCTCAAATTCGGATGCTAGAAAGTTGAAGGCAACCATTACCGCGCGCAATGGCCAACCATTACGCTTTGCTTTTTGTTTAGCCTGACCTCTGTACAGCCATCAGCAAAGAGGTTATTGCCTGCCCTGCTGATCTGGTGTACGGAGGAACTTACGACTCCCCGGAAACCTGGCCTTTGACAAGAAAGACGCGCTTGCCGAGACAGGGTTATTGCGTCTCCTACGGGAGGCCGTTTCCAAATTGAAGCCGGGGAATATAGATCAAGTCCTCCCTTTTGCTCGGAGTTGGCAAACGTCGGGTCAAGGTCTCCCTGGCGAGCGCTTGGTTACGCATCCCCCAATGAACACCTATGTATATTCCTGGCGAGTTCGCTTCGTATAGCTCCTTAAGCTGTTCTTTTTCATTTTTTTAGCGTCATAGCCATGAACTCCTTTTAGATTCTGCAGAAGGTTTGTGGTCTGTACAGCGGCGTCCTTCCTCGTTTCCTCCTCAGCTCAGGTCTTCTAACCAAATATTGCCTGAAACCCAGAATATCCAGACCTTATTGTGATAGCCGATCATATTTAGTCTACTAAGGCATTTCCATACCGGTTAAGGATTTTCTCATTGCCCCAGTTGCACACAGAAGAGCCAGTCTTTGAAGTTTGTGTAACTGTCTGGCTGTTGTGTTCAGCTTGGTTCTATTTGTCCACATCTATATCCAACATAATATTTTCATCAAAGCTTTTGTAGCTTTTAGGCATATATAGTGTTAATGTCCTCGTATTTGCTTCTTCATATTAATATAATATTGCTACTTTAACTCTGGACGTATATTTCAAATATAATCAACTACCATACTCCACTTAGCGTTGATAGTACCCCATTGATGGTAGTCTCGATTGATCCCCCTGCCCGGTAAGCGTTTTGGCATGGATGTAGCGGTTTCTAACGTTAGTTCTAAAATACATAGTTTTCTATGACCGTATTCACTTTTTTTGAGGAATTTTCTTGAGACGTACGAACTCAGAGGGCTGTCCCGGTTTTCACTTCAAGGTCGAACCTACTGGAGATGAGTCCCCGTGCAAGCTTGGCTTTGATCTTCCAAGGCTTCGGAGCGTTTGCCTGTTGCATCATGACTAGCAATTCAATGTGAATACAGCGTGTTCCGGTGCCGCCACGTGGAGGTTTTCCTTGGCCACTGGGTGTTGGTTTAGTCGACAGGGTTGTTGCCTCGCCTATCTTCTCGTCACCTCAGGGCCTCACACACAACAGGTTGGTGGAAGAATTTCGTGCCCGCAATTGAGGGCAAAATTTTTGTTCCACAATACGTTAACAGTACAAATTACGAACCATCTTTCTGATGGAAGTTTCCATCAATACTTCCCCAGGACGCAAGAAATTCAACCCCTTCCACAACCACCCTCGACGCTGGATCAGCAGCTGTATATGGCCGAGCGATGCAATGTATAGGAAAAGCAACAACAAAAACGATTAACGATTACTTTTGATATTTGAGGACTTTTCCATTATAAACTAATAATACTTAAATAGGTTTTAGGGTTTCGGCAAATTTACAGATGAGAAGGTTTAGTGATTGAAATTTTAAAAGAAAATTAAAATGATTATTTATAAAGTTAGATTAAAAATACGTTAATGTTTTGGTGGAATTTGATGTCGGAATGGAAAGTAGGAATTTGGAAGAAGAATTATTCTGAGGGAAGCTAAATGGGAAGCAAAGAAAAAATGCTGCATGCAAGCAAAAGTATTTTTTCGTCAGACGATGAAAAGCAAAGACGAACGAAATAATTTGCATGTTGCTTAACCATGGTTGCGAAAAGCCACTTTACCGAAGTTGCGCTGATATGTTATGCAATTTCGTATTGCAAGCTTTGTTGCGGCCGTTGGGGGGAGGGGGGGGGCTTGGATGTAACTAGTAAGTTTCCATGGCAAGAAGAAAGACGAGTGACAGGAATGCACTTTCTTGATGAACACCGATAGAGACACGTGACGGTTTTGATATACCTGCCAAACTTTGAAATTTGCTCTTGAAATCGCGATTTAGCAATTTCATCTAGTGCAGTTTCTCTAGCGCTAGGGCTGCCACGGGTCACACCGAATGAGTTTGTGTGACACGCGGTCATGATACATTGGAATGGAATGAAACAATACAGTTTTGCCTGGTCACACACTTTACAATAAAATGGATCAACATAATTAAAACTAACAGCACATCAACATCAACCGTAATCTTTCGTAATACTCGTTCTTTTAAATGTTGCCTATGCTAATTATCAAATTTCTAACATCATTTCCACGCTTCATCGAGAACGAACTTCATTATTATGTAACCGGCAAGAAAGTGAACCGTTTCCATGAAACCTTTCTGTAACATAGATATCCCCTATAAAAATCCAACCCCTCAAGATGAAAAACACTTTACTCGAGATAGGAACAAATTCACCTTATAACCCCGTCTCCTTTTGATATTTTCCCCGAGCCTGTTCTTATGTATGTTTGTGTTTTTGAATATTTTTGTAAGAATCATTGTAATCCCGGTCGACGGCGCCTGGCTTAAGGTTCTTGTTACTTTCTAGCCTTTAATGTATTCATGTCACATCGGAATTCTCATCAGCGGAACAAAGCATGATCCAGTTAACGACGGTAACAAACCAGAAACCCCCAAAGTAACTGCCGGGATTCCACTCGAAATTTATGTTGTCTATGGAAATGTCCTGATGCCGAGTCCTAGCCATCAGCCCTACGCCAGCCCTGATCCCCGGCTGCGTAGGAAAAAGGGAAGCTCTTTTCATTTTTTTCCTTCAGAAACCGCTTTTTATTCAAGTACCCAGCACAGCTAGAAATGAGGGTAGACGAATAGAACCCATCAACGTTATCGCACAAACACACCAAACTTGAGCATAAGAATGTTTGTGCGAAAATGAAAAATGAAATTTGCAGATTTACGCTAATTTCTCCAGCGAAATAAATTGAAATTTTTTTGCACTAAACGGTCTTGCAGAGACTATTGTTTTTAAATGTGCGAAATTATTATACTCGTTCATGTATCTGTGATGGTAAACGAATTTGGGGCTTTTGAGTAGATTTAAAATGATCTGGAAAGGACTCAGCTGGTTCCCTCTATAAAATTCATTTTGTATTTTATGTTGCAGACTTTCCTAATATGTAATATTAATATGTGCATATGCGTTAGTCAGACAACGGCTTGATTATAAATGAACAAGATTTAGTTGAAATATTGATGATCAAAGGGTAGTATAGGTCCCAGGACGAAACGTGGATTGGTACCCACGATGGAGCATAAAACCTGGGAAATGCCTGCTGAACTAACACCAACAGCTCTACTACCAAACCCTATCTCCACCTCCACGTGATGACCGCTGGGAGTTCTTTCTTAACGAAAAGCTGCAGACGGAGAAGGATGAAGGCGAGTCTCCGGTGCCCACCAACCAACTGGTTCTCCAGGTTGGGGGTTGGATAGGACTGATAATCCTACACGGAAAACCGAAGTTACGAAGCCACAACAGGAGCCCCGGACTGGACGGATTTTACAACGATGAATCCTGCATGGAACATGCGCTCCTTGTACAGAGATGAAGCTGATAAGCAGCTAGCAGATACCCTGTCCCAATATAGAGCTGATGTAACAGCGTTACACGAGATGCGTTGGACAGGGACCGGTTTCCTAGAGAAGAGCAGCTACACCATATATTGTAGTGGCCATCCAGTAAACCGTGTGCTCGGAGTAGGTTTCTTAGTCAGCCAAAAAATGAAACCTGCTGTTATCGGCTTTGAAAACATAAGCGAACGGCTATGCTCTCTGCGCTTGCAAGGCAAGTTTAGAAATATAAGCCTCATTAACGTTTACGCCCCTACAGAGGAGATTGCAGAGTCGGAGAAGGATACCTTCTACGAGGCAGTAGAACGAGCCCTCGAAGCTTGTCCCAGATATGATATCAAAATCATACTTGGGGATTTTAACAGCCAAGTAGCGAAGGAGCCAGTATTCAAGCGATAGGTCGGCTCCCATAGCTTACACAAAAATACAAATGATAACGGACTGCGGATTAATCAATTAGCAGGGTCACACGAAATGGTTGTTGGAAGTACCTGGTTTGCGCGGAAAGCGGTCCACAAACATACGTGGGCCTCTCCAGACGGGACCACTTTCAACCAAATTGAACACGTGTTGATCGAATGTCGCCACCTCTCAGCCTTGATGAACGTCAGAACATATAGGGGGGCCAATATAGACTCGGATCACTATCTCGTTGGTATGGTGCTCCGAGCTCGAATAACAATATCGCCTACAATCCCCTCTGACAATCAGGTGAGAGTGAACACTGAAGCCATCCACAACACAGCCCTCCGCGATACCTATAAGAGGGAAATGGATGCCGCAATAACCGCAGTCAACAGAGGACCTGGAGATGAAGCATCAGAAAATGATCTTCTTAACCACCTTAAGAACGTTATCATTGATACGGCCACAAGCATACTTGGCCCCAGCCGCAAAAGGAGTTGGAACGGCTGGTTTGACGATGAATGTAAGCTTGCAACGGAACGGAAGAATGCCGCATACCGAGTAATGTTGCATTCTCAAAGAACGCGGGCACGCGCAGAGACTTATCACGAACTCCGTCGAGCGGAGAAGCGAGGTGCTGAGTACCATCTATAAGATATTCTC
This sequence comes from Hermetia illucens, assembly GCF_905115235.1. Classification (NCBI taxonomy): domain Eukaryota; kingdom Metazoa; phylum Arthropoda; class Insecta; order Diptera; family Stratiomyidae; genus Hermetia; species Hermetia illucens. Next base: position 105,248,444 of record NC_051849.1, read on the forward strand.
CTCTATCTTTCTAGGTCGGATAGCCCCATACACTCAGAACATCATTGCCCCTTACCAAAGAGGCTTTACTCCAGGCAAATCAGCAACGGATCAGATTTTCTCTCTGCGGCAAGCGATGGAAAAACTGTTAGAATATGGACAACAGTTGCACCATATATTCATCCACTTTAAAGCCGCCTATGATAGCATAGCCAGGGTAAAACTGCGCACGGCCGTGAGAGAATTCGGTATCCCGACGAAACTGATAAGACTGACTAGGCTGACCCTGAGGCCAGATAAAAGCAGCGTGATCACTCTCAAGACCATTCGACATCAACAACGGTCTACGACAAGGGGATGCCCTATCGTGATTCCTCTTTAACCTGGCCCTCAAAAAAGTGATCCGTACTGCTGAGGTAAATTCAAGAGGTACGATCCTCTTTAAGTCCACCCAACTACTGGCCTATGCTGACGATATCGACATCATGGGAAGAACCACCCGAGACATACAAACTGCCTTCATCCAGATCGAGCAGGCGGCATTCGGCGCGAGATCTTCCGCTGCACATCAATGAAGGCAAGACAAAATATATGGTGGCAACGTCAGCACCGAAGACGAATCAACCAACAACATCAAACCGCACTGGTCAAACACAAACACCAAGAAGAATAAGGATAGGAGAATAAAACTTTGAGACTGTTGACAATTTCTCCTATCTAGGGTCGAAAATCACAAGCGAAAACAGCTACGATGATGAAATCCGCGCACGGTTGTTGTCAGCCAATAGAGCCAGCTTACAAAAACTGTTCCGCTCGAAACGTCTCACCATAGGGTCAAAGCTCTTACTATACAAGACAATGATCTTGCCAGTTCTCATGTATTCCTCTTAGCAAGAAAAATTGCCAACTCTTGGCCGCGTTCGAGAGAAGAATGCTCCGAAGAATTTTTGGCCCCCTACATGAGGATGGACGATTCCGTAGCCTACATAATGACGAAATCTATGAGCGATACCATGACCGTCCGGTTGTGGATAAAATCCGGCTCAATAGGTTACAGTGGGCGGTTCACTTAATCCGCATGGATGAGAATGATCCCACCCGGAAAGTTTATAAGGGCAATATGTATGGTAGAAAAAGAAGACGAGGCAGACCCTGCCTATGATGGAGCAGTGGCGTAGGCCAGGACGCCAGGCAGCTTTTGGGGATATCGAATTGGTGGACCTCAGCGCAAAACGGCGATGTGTGGACTTCCTTATTAAGGCAGGACTAGACCGGATACCGCTTGTTGCGCCGTTGATGATGATGATTGATGAATAAAATTTTGACTGTAACTGAGAAAATTTGGATTTCTAGTTTTTCATAAACTTCCCCAAATTAATTGAAATCAATTGAAATTTTAATTCCCAGTAACTAGATAATTGAAAAGGGTAAACCTTTCTTAAAATACATTTCAGTCCAAGTGAAAAATTGATTTATTAGCGGATTTGTGATATGACAGTAGAAAAAATAGGAGCGCCTTCAAAGAATGCCTTTCCTGAAAGATCCCTTTTATTCTCAGTTAAAAATGGAGTCTCACAGAGTTTGCAGCTAGAATTCAATGGAACATCAAAGAATAGAAAGTGTATTCATCGAGTCCTAAATGGAATTTTCTATATCAAAGGAGTTGAGCTTTTCTCATGTCAGACGAAGATGCAGGGCGTTATTATCCCCTTGAGAGATTGAGTTGTCAATAGTTGGTGTTTCCTATTGAAAACTCAATTGAAATGTTCCTGTTTCGATTGAACATTGGGTAATTCAGGTTGAAGTGCAGGACAGGTTGATATTACCACTCATAGTTAGATGCCTCAGTGCTTTCACCTTCGGTTTGAAATAGGGGTGGTTGAATGCGTTCAGCAACAACATTTTGAGCTTAATAATGAGGCTAGAATTCCAACCGTGATTTGAGATGTATTCGGATAAAAATATCCTTGCTTCGAGATCTCGGCCCATTGTGCCGAATCCAATAAATTTCGTCCAGATTATCATTCAAATGTATGCACAATGACACAATAATTTATGTATCTAAAGGGAAGTATAACGTGTGCATTTGCATACCTATATATACGATATGTAAACTTAGAAGGGCAGGATAACATAAGCATAACTGAGGCTAATATTTATGTGGGTTAAATAATGTCCTCTGTGGAGAAAGTGCTATTGTTAAACTCCGACATACGGCTTTTGTCTGGATGTGGAAAATATGTGGCCTATCTCGGATGTCTATCTCACCACATCAGAGCTAACCAGAGGATGTGCTCGGCATGCAATGTGGGTTCAAGCCGAATGTTATGATACCATGTAATACCTGATGATTGCGATACATTGTGTCCTACGTTCGGAGTAGAAGCATTGAAAATATTGCCATTTACAACAACAATGAATAAAATTTGTATGAATAAATTTAGTATTTGATCATTTTTACTATTTCATATACCTGAAGGAACCAGCCAGTTGAAGAACGCAGGCTTTCTTAAGATGTTCCAAAGTGAGAACGATCCTTCATTGTTGCTAGCACCAAGTTCATTTCAGTTCGATGATTGTCTTTCTCGTTCCTCGAGCAGACATATTGTAACACTGATTGCGATTTTTCGGTGAAACGGAAATCTGGTGAAATGAGTTTTGCGAGTAAAATTGACAGTTCTACTACTCAATCTTCATCTCTTCCAAGATGAACATAGGCTTCATGACCAAGCTGCTAGAGTTTCGCTTATCCGCGCCTTGGGCAATGCGTGATGTCATTTTCGTAACTGACACGTGGCCCGACTATAACGTACTTAATTGAAAGCGTGTCGATGGCTACACGGCTCTTCGTCCAGGTCTTGATATTCAAATGTTAGATCACGATCTAGGCGAAGAAGATGAATTAATTTTGCTTATTTTCAATCAAGTCCGGAAACCGGAACCTAGACGCTTCAGGTATGAAAGGTTTTTTGTATTTCTTACATAAAAATATTTCAGTAGACATTTGGTCCATTTGCACCTAACACGTAATATATATATATGTATATGCATACATTTTGTCAGAAAATTCACTTTAACGTAATACTGACATTCAACGTCTTAGAATTTGCACTGAATCTACAACTTTGACCTACTATAATTTTGAAAAAAAATGCGTGTGACAGGCAGACAGACAATTACCCGATTCTGATAAAATTTCATTTTACGAAAAACCTTGAAAAGCTAACATTTGGACGTTTTCCGCTAAACTCAAGAAGCAAGAATTGGCTGGGGGGGGGGGGGGGGGGGTTGACAGTTGATCAGCTGGACTGAAGAAAGAAGATCGATTTTGTCTTTCCAGCATTGGAATTTTGGAGGGTGGAGGGGGGGGGGGGGTTCTTCCAAGGTGATGCAATTCATCGGTGCGCACTACAAAGCATAAAATCGAGTCCAAAAAGTTTTTTTTTAGTAGAGAGATCGGAAAGACCAATTCGAAAACATAACTTGAAAAGCGGAGTTTAGTTCTCAGATTTGGTTTTATACTGAAGTATAATAAAATGCCCAGCTATTTATTAATTTCGAGTTGCCGGTTCCAAACTGACCCTTCGTCCGGTGGTGGTCGATGTGCCGTATAATGATGTACAGAATATGAGCTTTTAAACATTTTTTTCTTTAATTCTTAATTTTCTTATTGGAAATTCCAAACAAAAAGAAATGGAGTCCCTGTGTTTACTTACGAGATGAGAAAATACAAGTGAAAAATTGATTTATCGGACACCAAACAGAGTTGTGAGTGAGATTACCGAATGTTATCTTATTTTATTAAATTTCATTTTCATTTCTTTTTAAGGTTTTGCTTGCAAAACAAAACCTATTAAAATCCGTTCAATATCTGTCTGTCTGTCGGTTTTTTTTATACGCTGGAAGGTGGAAAGGTTCAAAAACTACCGTTGGCTCCTGCCATACGGTTATGTGGGACTTTCACTCACTAAAACCACCTCCTTCTCCTTCGCTTACCCCGCGGGACCGCCATTTCGGTATTACATCTCGGGGCAGGATCAGTTATGAACTGCGGTTTCTGTCGTTATTTGTAACTTTCCTCCGAAGCTCCTCTTTCCTCAGCAGATTGTGGATCGCCTTCATTAATTTTTCTACCGCCCTCCAAGATGTTTCAGAGGCTAGCATGTGGTCCACGATATTCTCGGGTATCAACCTTGCCTCGGCATCAATTTCCTCCTCCGCTCTGTGTGCGGCGAACCGCGGGCAGTTAAAAACAACATGCTCCGCATCATCCGGAATCATCACGCATGTCGGGCAATACGGGGAGTCATCACGCCCGAAGCGATAAAAGTTTGCACAGTACCCTCCGTGTTCGCTTAGGAATTGAGATAGGTGGTAACTAACCTCACCGTGCCTTCGCTTGATCTATTTGGAGACATCTGGAATAATCCCGCATGTCCCGCATCTTTTAGGTGAATCATCCCATCTTTTTTGCCATTCCAAAATAGATTCACTTTGTGCCAATTGTCGACGATAGGTATTGGAATCGCCGATTGCATATGATGGGCCATAGAGGCGTCGACCCTCGTTCGCCAAAATGCGATGAGGATCATGCCTGCTATCACACAAGCTGCTTCATCTGAAGTTGTATGGTAAGCGCATGACGTTCGCAATGCATTCAATCGGTATGGGGTATCGACGTCTACTTCCTTCGCTTTGTAATCAAAACTACTATGCACCTCCCCATGGGTCGAAGTCCCCTTCCTTGCATAACCTCTTGAAGTCTTCAGTTTTACTTCTAGAGATGGCTGCTTACAATTCTTTCCTCGTCTTCTTATATTGGTTGTGCAACTCTTCAGATTCAGACCGATTTCTGCTACGTTGGCTATGTCTTTTGGCTTTAAGGCAAATTTTACGAAGTTCTTCGATTTAGGCATTCCACCAAGTTGGGCATTCGTTTTTTGAGTACCGTGTGGCGAAGCATGGAAGCGTCGCACGCTTTTTGTAACTTTTCAAGGACCTGCGCCACCTTTTCTCCTGCATTTCCCACCGGCAGGGCTTCCTGCAGAAGTATTTCCTTGAACATTTCTTCATCAAGTTTTTTGGATGTCCACCCCGATACTGCAGTGTTCTTGATTGGCTTTGCTCCTATCGTACGCTCGAACTAGAAGATAGCCTGTTGGCCACTGTGCGTATCTGTCTGTTCGTCTGTCTCTCTGTCTGTCTGTTACACGCAGTTTTTATCAGAAACGGCTATACCGATTAACACGAAATTTGGTGAGAAGGTAGGAACTGTGAACGCCGAGACATGCAGTGAATTATATCCTTCTACGTTGAGATTTAGGGTTTAGAATTCGAATTATTTTGTTCAGTTACTTGCTATCACTTTAGTTTTTCATTTAATTTTGTGATTTGAATAAAATAATGTGAATTTTAGTTAAGATTTGAGGACTCCCTATTTCCATCCTCCTCTTCGGCCCAGTCAAACTCTCCAGTAATACCAAGCAGGGCGGGTACCTCTAAGGCCGCGCCTCGCTATTTATGTGAGGCAAGAGAAACATCGATCTAGTATTTAAACTGTCGTGGATTTTCCCTTTCAATGAGGTATACGGGGAGCTGGAGTGTCAAAGAAGTCCCTCCCTCTTTTAGGGTTTTTGAAGCAGTTTTCCCCAATTGGTCGTCGTTGACCACTCAAAATTGTGTTAGCCCATCGACCCATTCTATTAAGTCATTACAGCTTCACTGGCCAAAGAATTTTTCGAAACATATCAGATGTTCTGTTGCTCAAATATCGTGGCGTACCCTTCATTCTTTGCGGGGACTTCAACCTTCTATTCGTTGAATGACATAGTTCTTCTGGTTTTCTAGTGACTTGGTTTATATTAAAAATGATGCACACCATCCACCTCATGAAACTGACTTTAAAGTTAACTGTTGTGCCAAATAACGGTGTCGCAAGACGCCTTAATTCAATTTCGTAGCCTTGAATAACTTTTTTTTAGGCATCGAGGTAAGTTGGAAAATTTATAACGCAATCAGTCCGTTGAACTTGAAAAACTTCTCCCCCACTCGCAGTATTGAGTTAGGATTGAAGGGCCACTTGAACGTCGCAAATTTAGGCCATTCTGGTCAAACTTGCACTTTATGTTCCCCGCCTGCTGCTCGCGTTGATCCTATTATATTCGCCCGTTTGACTGCCAATTGTCCTGAATCCGCATGTGAGGTTTTATGAGATCAGTTCAAGAAGATTTTCCTTCAATTTATTCTTCTACTCCTTCGTCCCCCTCTTTTCCCGACATAGATGACCCTCCCAAATGCCATCACATTCCACTTCAAATTTCTTCCTTTCCCGAATTTCTTCTGGTGGCCCGACAAAGTTCTTATTAGAGTCGAGTCGATGTCTGTCTGTCACTCCCGATTTATTCGGAAACTGCAAGACTGATTGTCACGAAAATTGGTGAGAGCATGTGATCGGTTGTTCCTTTTACATACAGCAAGTGGCGCCATTTTGTGTTAAGTTTAAGGGGGCTCCCCATACATGTGAATGGAGGGTGCTAAATTGTTTTTCATAAAATGTGCCCATTTGAACTATCAGATGAAAGGCCTCAATTAGTACTTTTCGAACTGGATTCATATTTGACATCGGGTGAAACGTAGGGGAGTGGGGGCTCAAAATTTGACCCCCAAAAAGTGTAACATGAGTGGTGCATATCTCCGAAGTCTAGACCTCGAAATATGATACATTCGGTTCCGATATCTGCATAAATAAAGTTAATAATGACATAGCATTTTAAAAATGTATGCCGCCGTCCATGAAGTTCATCCCAGAAGTGCGAAATCGGGGATAAGGGATAACATAATGCACGATTCGGTCAAGTTTGAAGAAAATCAAACTATTATTAACAAAGTTATAGGGGGTGAAACTTTGCCATTTTTTGTGAATTTCGTGCATTTTACAACGTGTATGACGTCATCATCATATATCAATTCGTCAATATCACGCCGAAGGGAGTTCATATGAATGGGCTCGCAAAGAATTATTTAGTTTTAGGTTATTACACATTTGTACATGAATATCAATTACTCCAAACAGATATCTAGGATATGCGTGGTAATGAAGTTTGCGGGTGGTGTCTAATTCAGATAGATATATTTGCACATTAAACCAACCGTAATTAATATACGTGCTATATATGTACATTTGTACGCTTTTGTGCACGCGCGAGCTTTCGGTATTCCGACTTGTTAATTTTTTTGTCCGCAATATTCTCGAGCATCCTTCCGTGGTTTAGTGTCCCTACCGCAATTATGGCAGTTCAAAGGAAGTTTACCCTTTGGCTCCTTCAAAAGAACCTTCGCTGTTGATCTTACCATAAAATGTCGTCCATTTTGTCCATTTTGGTAGATGCTTCAAGTTTGGTAATGATGGACTTTTCTTTAGCCTACATCGCGAATATAATCGTTTACAGCTTAGTCCATTGCTCCATTTAAAAATAATGATATGGCTGCATTGAGAATATGTTTTGAACTTGTAGTGCAGTGTATTATTGGATACCTTTCACCTTTCAACATATTCTTCAGAAGGATGTTTTTGAAGTAGGCGCTGTGACTTTGTTTCCAGCCGTGCGTCTCGTTCTTCAGATATTTCAGCATTTATTCTTCTCCGTGGAGAAACATATATACCGATTTTCACGGTAATCGGTTGAACAGTGTGGAAGTTTATCCTTTGTAACGTCATTTAGTGGCGAGTTACGGCAGCGTTTATAGCGTAAGGACCTCAATTAAAAAATAAATATATAACTGTTTCGGTGTCTATGAATTTGAAACAGATATATAGGGTGTCCCGTTCATGATGGTAGAGATTTTAATGGTGGATAGTACCACTTGTTTGAGGAAAATTGGACCATCTAATGGGCGCTCTATCTTTTACCGTTACAGAGTTATAACGTTTTCGTGAATAGTGTCAAAAATATTGACCTTCCCAACAAAATCACCATTTTCCACACCTTCCATCATTTAATCCCAGATTTGATACCATTTTCGGAAACTACACAAAATTTCTTATAAATGAATAATTCTCCAATTGAAAAGGTCATCATCATTTCGAAGATCTAATTACTCAAATTTTAAAGAAATTTCAAAATTTCACAATTAATTTATAAATGATCATTTTAAATTTATTCCGAAAATTTTATTCGTCAAAATCTTTTAAAGTTCCCGAAACCTTAAAATTCATTTAAATATTTCTAATAACAACAAATAAATTCTCAAATATTTAAAAAATTAATAATTTTTTTGGTTGTTGATAATGTTGTATATTATTAAATGCATTTCTAGAGTTTGTTTCAGACTAATGTGAAATGCTTTGCATGAAAATGCAAATACTGGGATCTCGTGGGGATTTTGTTGTTGGATAGAGCCCGGTTCGATGAAAAACGACTTCATGAAAAATATAGAAAAATTCGAAGCAGCTTTTCTTGTTGTGAATTTTGGGTTCATTGTCTGGGCCGAAAAATTAGCAGCTGAACGAGGGTGAACCGGCAAGTCAGCTAACGAGAGGAATTACTTTTTGCCTGTTGCATAGCATAGCTTTGTATAATAATTAACCAGTTTTTAAAATCTGAGACGAAAGTAGGTGAGTAGATGCTTTGAATTGAAGTTGAAATAGTTGCAGGATGGTTTTCTAAGAATTCTAGGGTATGCTACTCTGGAATGAGAAAGACTCTGCTTTCAGGTGAACGTATAGCTTTACGCAGTGGCAATTTAAAAAAAATCGGGAAATCGGAAGGTAAACGTGTCAGGTATGGAAAGTTTTGTGTGTTTATTATATAATATAAGAATACCTGTGTGGACATTTGCCCCAACTCGTAGTTTCTATGTATTTTGTCTGTCAGATTATTCATTTTAATGTGATTCTGACGATCAAAGTTTTAGATTGTAATAAATTAAATTAAATAAGAGACTAGTTTTTTCTATCATAACTGTATTAGTAATAGTCCGATTTCTACCAAACTTGATAGTATCATGCTCTATAGAATAGACTGAAATTGGGTGTCTTTAGAAGTCCCGAGGTTTTTGCACAAATATAAACACGGTAAATTTTTAGAGAAAACTTCTGGAAGTGGAAAAACTAACCGAATATGTCTTAAAGAAAATTTACCTAAAAAAAGATATCTCACATCCAACTAAATAAGCAGTGAATTTTCGGAACGTCACCAAACAGATATACATATATAGTTGTTCACACAAGGCGAACACGAAAAAAGCCCGCGCTAGCGTACTGTTCGTTTAAACTTTGCAAAATAATATCAATTTGACACTCAGACGGATTGGAGCAGAGTAATATTACCAACCTGATGGAGAGTCAAAGCACTGTGTTTTCCTGAAATAAGTTCCCTGAAAGTCCGGACGGTCATGGTATCGCTCATAGATTTCGTCATTGTGTAGGCTACGGAATAGTCCATCCTCATGTAGGGAGCCAAAAATTTTTCGGAGGATTCTTCTCTCGAACGCGGCCAAGAGTTCGGAATTTTTCTTGCTAAGAACCCAAGTTTCCGAGGAATACATGAGGACTGGCAAGATCATAGTCTTGTACAGTAAGAGCTTTGACCCTATGGTAAGACGTTTCGAGCGGAACAGTCTTTGTAAGCTGAAATAGGCTCTGTTGGCTGACAACAACCGTGCGCGGATTTCATCATCGTAGCTGTTATCGGGTGTGATTTTCGACCCTAGATAGGAGAAATTGTCAACGGTCTCAAAGTTGTATTCTCCTATCCTTATTCTTCTTGGTGTTTGTGTTTGACCAGTGCGGTTTGATGTTGTTGGTTGATTCGTCTTTGGTGCTGACGTTGCCACCATATATTTTGTCTTGCCTTCATTGATGTGCAGCGCAAGATCTTGCACCGCCTGCTCGATCTGGATGAAGGCAGCTTGTACGTCTCGGGTCGTCCTTCCCATGATGTCGATATCGTCAGCATAGGCCCGTAGTTGGGTGGACTTAAAGTGGATCATACCTCTTGCATTTACCTCAGCACCACGGATCACTTTTCCCAGGGCCAGGTTAAAGAGGACGCTTGATAGGGCATCCCCTTGTCGTAGACCGTTGTTGATGTCGAATGGTGTTGGGAGTGATCCTGCTGCTTTTATCTGGCCTCGCACATTGGTCAGGGTCAACCTAGTCAGTCTTGTTAATTTCGTCGGGATACCGAATTCACTCATGGCCGTGTGTACCCTGGCTATGCTATCATAGGCGGCTTTAAAGTCGATGAATAGATAGTGCAACTGTTGTCCATATTCCAACAGTTTTTCCATCGCTTGCCGCAGAGAGAAAATCTGATCTGCTGCTGATTTGCCTGGAGTGAAGCCTCTTTGGTATGGGCCAATGATGTTCTGAGCGTATGGGGCTATCCGGCCTAGCAAGATAGTGGATAATATCTTATAGATGGTACTCAGCAACGTGATACCTCTATAATTGCTGCACTATGTAATTTCCCCCTTTTTATGTATGAGACAGATAATGCCTCGTTGCCAATCGTCAGGCATTGATTCGCTGTCCCATACCTTGAGCACAAGTTGACGAACCACTTGGTGTAACTGGTCGCCTCCATATTTAACCAATTCGGCTGTAATTCCATCGGCTCCTGGCGATTTATAATTTTTTAGCCGATGAATTGTACGGACTATTTCTCCTAAACCTGGTGGTGGCAGTATTTGTCCGTCGTCTTCAGTTGGCGGGACCTCCAACTCGCCGATGTTCTGGTTGTTCAGTAGTTCATCAAAGTACTCAACCCATCGCTTTAATATGCCCATTCTGTCGGAAATCAGATTTCCCTCTTTGTCTCGGCAGGATGAGCATAGAGGTGTATAAGGCTTCATCCTGCTGACTTGTTGGTAAAATTTCCGCGCCTGGTACGGTTGCTCCCTGTACTTTGCTTTGTCGTTGCCGGGTTCGTCGTTGTAAAGTTCATCCTGTCCGGGGTTCCTGTTGTGGCTTCGTAATTTCGGTTTTCCGTGTAGGGTTGTCAGCCCTACCCAACCCCCAACCTGGAGGACCAGTTGGTACAGTTTGTCCCGTTTTTAGGCGCGGAAGACTCGCCTTCGTCCTTCTCCGTCTGCAGTTTTTCGTTACGAAAGAGCTCCCAGCGGTCACCACGTGGAGGTGGAGATAGGGTTTGGTAGTAGAGCTGTTGGTGTTGGTTGAGCAGGCGTTTTCCAGGTTTTATGCTCCATCGTGGGTACCAATTCACGTTCCGCCCTGGGACCTATACTACCCTTTGACCACCTTACTCTTTCCTCTCTTTAAAAACCCGCGAAGTCAACATTAACACGAAAGAGCGTCCCGCATTTTTATTTCTTTAGAATGTCAAGGCTGGGTGGGAACCCTAAGACCGCGCCTTATGAACATCTGAGTCAAAACTGACTGCGTGCCATTGAAGACGTGATTCGTCATGGATCTTTCCTTTCTATCGCAGCACTCCGGTTCGGATTTTACGGTTCCACGCTTGTTATTTTCTTCTCTTCCAGCTTCCAGCAGGGGGTGTAAACATTTTTTTCATCGAATATAGTCATTTTGGCTATCAAATGAAAGGCCCTTGATTAGTACTTTTCGATGCCGGTCTTAGTTTTGAGATTTGTTAGAAAAGCGGGGAGTAGGAGGGGTGGAAAGTGATGATTTCTTCAACGGACCCATTCCCAGAAACTACCCCACCCTACTAAAAAAATCACGAAGCTGCCACTGTACGGTGTCCAGGCCTCAAAATACTCTCCATATCGATATCTGCTCAAATTAAGTTAATAATAATATATTCATATATTTTTGGGGAAATTGTGTATCCCAGCGTCTTAAAAGTTGGTAGTAGTATAGAATATAATATGAAACATATTATCCCCTAGTTTGATCAAAATTATACTATTACTAACAAAGTTACAGTACCTCAAGTTGTTCGCTCTGAAACAAAACTTTAAAAGCTGCGGTGGGTCGAGTACAACTAAAAACCACTCAGGAGATGGGAGAACTCAATTGACAACTGGAAGCATGATGGAATGTGCCAATATGGAATATAGGATCAAGGGTATTTAAAACATACTATGATGCAGGAAATGGGTAGGATGAGCTCCATACATTCCGTAAGCAATCCCATTGAAAGGAACTCTAAAGACTGGTTTTGATTTGAGGTTTACCAATTCACTATTCATTGCAGCTGTTTGACGTGGTGGACTACGCCATCGTTTCATCTGAGGCGACTTCTTCGACTTTTTTGTTTGTTAAAAGGATATATAATTCAATCTGTGTCCAGATGGCTTAGAGCTGTTGAAGCGCCAGATCCCCCTTCGAATCTCACTGCTGGCAGAGAGATTTGTATTGTGACTGGTTGTCAAATATTGACTCAGTTGTGAATGAGTACCTGAGCCATATCATAGTTTATAATCACGGGCGAGCGTAGTGCTGACCTTATTGTCTCCTCCAGCGTACCGTAGACCTGTAGTGTGCCGGTACGGTCTGAAATAAAGTGTTCCAACATACTTCAAAGAACAGATTCCATTAGATTGTGGCACCAAAGATTATTATTTATTCAGTCTAACGAAGTGTTTTAAGTTGGCCCTTTGAAATTTTCAATTAAAAATCTGCTCTTTTTATGCAGTCGGTTTCATATTCATACAAAACTAATTACGTTGAAAATCATTTCATAGCGCGATTGCGATTTTCTCTATGCCAAAATTATAGAATGCTAGTTTCATCAAGCCTGGCGCAAACATCCACTTAAATAAGATGGGAACCTATTCATATGTAGGAGCAGCCTCATTAAGCACCAGCTAACAATTTCGCTTCAGGGTTGCGAGCTGAGATATTAAAAATTCGTTCGCACTTGTCCTATTCCTCGCGTTCCTACGAGTGGGGAGCATTTAGAGTTTACTTCAGTAGAAAAGTTTCCATGACCATGTAAGGATATACATGGTATGAATATCGTGAGTGAGTACGTCTGCATACTGCCAGACGGGCCATACTGGAAAATATTTGCTCGAAAAGTTATTAGAACGTGGCTGAAATGCGAATCGTGAAATCTACATTACGACGTCGCCAACATATGCATGCCAGCAAGAGATGGAATTCAATGGATCACTTGGTATGAAAGTAATGAAGATTTCATGTTTACAACGTTAAATTGTTTTGTCTTAATTATAATTAGAAAGAAAATTTAATGGGCTCCCTTCGTTAGCAATGGAGCGTCCTATATTTCATATGCGCCCGAGCACGAATTCATGCATAATGAAAGCGTGTTGAGATACATTCTGAGAGTGCTAGACGTATCTTTTTGTCATTGTTATCTGCAGGAACGTCCAGTTAGATTTAAGCTCCAGTAATTGAAGCTGTTGTCGTTGATTGTTCACTCCATTGTTTTGAGGGATTTGGTATGATTGTTATTCTAAGCTTAGCCCTATCAAGACATAAAAGTTGCAGCATCGAAAGGCATGTAATGGGAAAAAATTGCAATCTGACTTGAAGCGTTTACCCAATTGGTCGTCGACACTGTGTTCCGGACGGAAATATCTGCAATATTACTTTCTTGCTTCCCGCAAACTGAGAGAGCACATAAAATCCATTTGCAAAGATGTACAAGCACAATCCTCAACCTTTCTTCTAAAAATTCTTTTACGAAATAGAAATCACATTATTTAGTTGATCAAGCATGGCCGCCTCCTTTTCAGCAAGAAGTTGCAGTGGTTTATTTTAAGACAATTGATCTGAGTGTCAACTACTTCAAGAAAGTTGTTTTGGGTATATTACCGTCCTTTAATCTTCATTCAGCGTTAGCACTCACTAATAGTACTGGTATCGATACGTTAGCTGTCTGTAAGGATCACAAATGCCTGCTTTTATTGCTTTGCTTGTAGTATACGTTTCAGTTTTTTATTATGGGGAAGAATACCCTACAGTACTTCGGCACTTATCATAATAGGCATGTACATATGAATAAATGTTTTCACGAGGAGACAATCACTACAAACAGACCATGGCCTAGAGGCATTCTTTTCCAGCTTTCCCCATAATTCTCAAGGTACGCTCACTGGCAAACGTGTAGCCTCTGGTATGTTACTCCTTCTACACACCCTATATGGTATCCACGACGGCTCGGATGTGAGTAACAGCTAAGAATAAAGATTTTAGAGCGCCGGGTGCAAACCAGGCAATAGGCGCCATATGATGTAAAAACAAGGCCAATATCTGTCCTAGATAAATAGCGTACAATTTTATTAATGGCTGACCTTGATGCGTTGACATGTGTCGGCCTCGCTATCGACTTGCATTTGCACCAAAACAGGACGAATAGTAGAAGTATTGCAGCCCAGCAATGTTGACTGAGTAACTAACAGTTGCAGTAGTGCATTAATCAGTGAATCAGTTAGAGTGGAAAGGGCAAAGACAACGCGCTCGAGTTAGTTATTAGTTATATGTTTTAAGAATCTGAATATTGTTCGTACTGGTCGTTGAGGATCTATCCAAATGGCAGTTACTTCCCCTCGTAAAGTCTCCTCCTCTCCTCCCCCTTATGTAAAGTCGTCTCTATTACTTGTAGGGTTCACCTGTTTCCTTGTGAACTTGAAATATAATTGCTAATACTGAAACTGCTATTTGCTATATGTATGTCCAGTGCGGGACGATCAACTATATTGAGTGAGAGCGGGATTTGTTTAAACGTCAATAAGTGATCTCTAAATTTCTAGGGGGTGTCTTCAATTTCGCACACCTTTTGCTGTCTCTTTATCTGAGTCTGTCTGGAGTGCCGTATAATGTATTCCAATCTGGTAGGTGTCAGTGGCCGAATAGCCCAATTAGCGTTGTGGTGCGTTGTTTTGATGCCACAAACTCCTAAGACCATTACTGCCATTATGAGAGCAAGGGGGCAAAGTTCAGCCGACTCAGATTTTCAGAGACAGCCCGGAGGCCCGCCTGGTCAGTCCGTTAGCCCGCTCATTCCCCTCTATATTCCTATGATCGGGAACGCAGAGGAGGGTGACCTTGAGTGTGTGAGTCAGACTGTCCAGCGCCAGTACATCGAGAAAGCTCCCGCACCGACTTCACAGACTATCTTGGATCCTTCGGTGAAGAATACTGTGTCATAGCCTTGCAACATGCCGCCGGTCTTCCACTCTGCACTGGTTGGAAAGTCCATAGCAAAGTTTTTCGTCAATTTCCGTTTGCATGTGGCATAATCCGTTGGGAATGCCCAGATTTCCTAAGGTACTTCGTCTAGGATGTTACTATGACCGTAGGGTGTCGCTGTCTAGCATCCGTGCTTACGTAGGCACTGCATGCTACAACGTATTTAATGTGGACGTCTAGGGGGAGGAGGTGCAGAAGTACATTGAGGGCACCTGCAGGACCGCAGAGCCCCGGTAGCTAAATTTTCCTATAGCCTGGCCCCATGCAATAGAGCCTTACGTTAGGATGGGATGTACCAAAGCAGTGTACATCCAGAGAACCATCCTTGGTCGTAGACCTCATTTCTTTGCAAGCGTTCTCTTGCAGCCATTGGAGGTTATACTGGCGTTCTTAATCCGCACTTTTATGATCAATCTCCAATTTGGCTTTGGATCCAGGATTACATCCAGTTACTTTACATTGGAAGAGAGGGTCAACCTTTGTTCATCCAGCTATGGTAAGTGGAAGTTCACCTTGCTTGGTGAAGAATAGTATAAGATCGGGTTGGGTTTATGCCGAGTCCACATTTGACGGTCCACAGGCACACATTAAATTCATGATGTCATTCATAATGGAGGGACATAGCTCTGACACCAACTCGCCGTCATACGGTACAACCTTCACCGCGCTCTTGTCCAATGTTCGTAAAATTTTATTAATCACTATTAACCGGAACACCGGAGAGATGGCGTCACCCTGGGGCGTATCTCTGTTCACAGCTCTGGTCAAGTGGCAGCCTCCCAGATCTGACTGGATTATCGTGATTCTTATCATGGATATTCCAATCCAATACTGGCGTTGGTACTAACATTGTTGAATGCTCCCTCTATATCGGAAATGTGCACGTTCTTTGTCACCCTCTGTTCCAGTTTGTACTAGTGCGATGTTGAGATTAGCTAAGGCAAACTTCGAGCGCTGCATCTTTATCTGCGCTCCCTTCAACATAATCTACTAGGGTGAGGGGTACGTCACCCCCCGTCGGACCATCGTTTCTCATCTCCTCCAACAATTCCTTGGCGGCACCAATTGGATCCAGATCAACGCAGATCTTCGGCAACCTGATGCAAATGACTGGTCTCCTGGGAATCTCGTCGTAAGGGATGACTTCAAGCTTTAGGCCCTCCTAGGCGTCCCTGATCTTAGTGACGCATAAGCCGAGAAAGTAATTGGAGAATTGTTCCTTGCGGGCTGTAACGTGGAACCTAAGGACCACCTGAGAGGAATCTAAGCAAGAGATGGATTGCGTGTGTTCGCCTTTGGCGTCCAGGAGATGCTCGATAACCACCTCCGACGGTCTGGTTTCAACATTGGTCCATACTTGGGGCGGTAGTTTGCCGCTAGCGGAATTGCGATACGCCATCACCACAAGTAGGTAACCCCTAGCCACACTGTTCGCGCCCGTCGGTTGTTTGTTGCAACTTACTTGTCTGCAGAGGTTGCTTCGCGTCCAAGCCCTTGTACACTCTGCTCCGCTTGTGTTTTTGTCCGACCTCGTCTTAAGATCGATTACGTTTGAGAGCGGTGAACTTCGTCTTCTGCTTATCAGCCAGGCGTTTGCAGTTATGTTTTTCAACAATCGTATTTAACGAGATGCTTTTCTTATCGCTCGACGACAGTATCGGTCTACTTATTCTTCACAATTTCACTGAGGACATGCATGGCCTTCTGGTCCTGGCTCTTGAGCTTGATCTCAGGCATGAATACATGGAATACACGACGAAGGCAGATAAACGGATGATGAGTAACATTGGCCCATTAACGTAGGTACGAAGAACATGATAGCCAGTCAGCCTATGAAACTTGGTGTTGGTAATGTTTACCTCTCACTATAACTCCATTTGCTGCTCTTTCCAAATATAGAGCCATTTGGCAATGGTCCATGATTTAGTGAGAGAGAAAATCGATCATCTGTTTAGTCGCGGTGTTTAAGGAAAACTGTCATGGTCGATTATATCATCTTTCGGATGCGACAGCATGGATAACGTGAACGATAACAAAAAGAAAAAGTATCGGCGATAGTGTGTCCGGATAGCTGAGTGGTTAGAGCGCAAGGCTGTCGTAGCGGAAGGTCCCGGTTCAAATCTCACTGGTGGCAGTGGAATTTGTATCGTGATTTGACGTCGGATACCAGTCGACTCAGCTGTGAATGAGTACCTGAGTCAAATCAGGGTAATAATCTCGGGCGAGCGCAATGCTGACCACATTGCCTCCTAGTGTACCGTTACGGTCTTGAATGAAGTGCTCTAACACACTTCAAGGCCCTGATCCAACATGGATTGTTGCGCCAACGATTATTATTATTATCGGCGATAGAATTCAACCTGGCCGGACTCCGTTTTGAAGATTTTACCTGGATGCAGTACGTGACATATTGCACCACCCTGTCGTATGTCGTCCTAATCATAGCTATTAGTTTGTCTGAAATGGAACTGCCCCCTTCATTTAACATTTCGGATGGGACACTACCCCAAAGCTAATTCAGATAGATGTATTTGTACTAGCGGTATTCAATATACGTACTTTATGTTATATATACATTTTATGTACGAAGTAAATCGGAAATAGGTGTACGATCAATTTATATACACGCATATATATGTAAGTATAGTATTCGTTAATAGGCAATGTTTGTTTCGGGGGAGCATAATATCTACGTCTGTAATATGTACGTTCACGAGATAACCTCTAAATCGACTGCTGCTTGCGATGTATTCGATCATGTATCATTGTCATCAGGGTCCCCAACGCCGTAGTTTTCCATTATCGCCGGACTCAGTTTGTACATTCTGTAATTGTCTTTCCTTCTACACGTGGCACTCGTTACTGCCCGTTCCTGATCTAGTTGGATAGAGCTACTCATTGGATTGACTGCCTGCCAATCCTATTGCGCCAATCCTAATCTGGTATCAGCATTTTACCTAGAGTTTCCGCTGGGTCAAGAATTCTAACTAACGTTACCAATTTTCTGTTGAGTCAACCAGTGCATCTCTGGAAGTCGTCAGTTTGAGGATCAAGTATTTACGTCTTACTTGGTCTCCCAGAATTGGTGAAAGTTTTGGACGCTATTTGGGTCAATTCCGACTCTTTCACCCTGGTTATGAGCTGGCGAACACTCATAAACTATAACATAAAAAAAATTGCTTTCCGGAGCGTGAGCTCAGATATCCGAGGATTCTGATTTAGACTTACATAATTGCGTGGAAATTAACTAGGACTACACTTATAATTTCGAAAGTTATTGTCCTGAAGTGGCTCGAAATTTGTGTTGACAAACCAAGGAAACCGGCGCTTTAGGTTCGGAGTTTGTTACATGCAACACTGTAATAATTTGAAGCGGGTAGAGAACAAAGATAGTTGTGGTATCAAATCATCGTCTTCACTTCCCCGCGGTTGTCACCAGTCGCCTGTGCCTGTGTGTGTGTGTGTGTATGGTGGGGAGAAGCTACAGCTTCTGAGCACTCAGGCCGTGTTGGCCCATTGTACTCGCGTCCCCCGTCTAACGGAATATTCCGGATTCGTTAACGTATCGCAGGATTTCCGTTAGTGGCTGTGATGCTACCCGTCGCAATTGGAGAACATCGGCACCAAAGATCTGATGCCTGATGCGTCCATAGGTGGGGCATTCACATAGGAAATGTTCCGTGGA
The DNA here is from genome assembly GCF_905115235.1 of Hermetia illucens. Classification (NCBI taxonomy): domain Eukaryota; kingdom Metazoa; phylum Arthropoda; class Insecta; order Diptera; family Stratiomyidae; genus Hermetia; species Hermetia illucens. The sequence goes on from NC_051849.1 coordinate 105,267,250, forward strand.
TTCCGCTTCCTCATTACAGGAGGGACACGTATCATCTTCGGTAATTCCTATTCTGAACATATGCCCAGCTAGTGAATTATGGCCTGTCAGAATGCCCACAATACACCTGCAAGTCCTCCTGCTTTTCGACAGGATAAACTTTGCGGTACGTATGTTGGGTTCTGGCAGGAAAAGTTCGGTGTGTCGAGTAGCATTTAGGCTCTGCCACCTGTCATTATGGCAAACTTGTTCCTAGTTTTTGAAAACAGATTTAGCCAATGCTACTGATACCCCAATTGCTGGCTCCGGTCCCGGCATAAGGGAGATTGACCCCTCTTTCGCTAAAGCGTCCGAGATTTCATTTCCCTCTATGCCACAGCCACCAGGTACCCATAGTAGTTACACCGTATTGAATTTAGACATAGAGTTCAACCGGTTTCTGCATTCCTGAACGATTTTCGAGGTGATCAAAGGACTGCTCAATGCCCTCAGTGCAGCTTGACTGTCACTGCAGATTGCGATGCGCCTGCCCTTCAACCGCACGTCAATCACCCAGTTTGCCACCCTTAGGATCGCATAAACTTCGGCTTAAAAAACCGTTGCATATTGTTCCAAAGGAAAAGCCCACTTCTCGTTTTTATTCGAGAGGTAGACTCCGGCTCCAGAACCGTCTTCTGTTTTTGAGCCATCGGTGTAGAAGACTTCCGTATATCCCGCCACGCATTCCTCTGGGTCTTCCCAGTCCTCTCTACGCTTTAGGGTAACTACATATCTTCTACCAAACAGATGTATGGGAACACGAGAATCGGAAGGCATTGTAAGAACTGGATTCAGTCCTCCCAGTAACTCTTCCAATGCTCTGTGCCCCCGACATCCGTTGTTTTCCCATAGATCTAATCAAATTAGCCTATGAGCTGCTCTCATTGCAGTGCTTTGAATAAATATATCCAGTGGCTGCAAATTGAGTAGTGCATTTAGAGCTGCGCCGGATGTCGTGCTCATGGCACCAGACAAACCCAAAACCCAGACAAACAGTTCTTTGCAGTGCGTCTAGTTTACGGTGAAAACCTTTTTGTCTCACCTTAACCCACCACACTACGGATGCATATACGATCATCGGCCTAATGATGGCAACGTATATACACATTACCACATGAGGCCTGAGTCCCCATGTCGAGGCAAAGGTCCGCCTGCACAGCCCATAAGCTGTGAGAGCTCGTTTCATCTTGACCTCTACATGTTTGTTCCAAAGAATTTTTTTATCTAGAGTAACCCCCACGTATTTCACTTCTTCGGAGAGTTGAAGGGTAGTACCCTTCATCTCAGGGAGGCAAAGTCCATCCAGTTTTCTCCTTTTTGTGAAAAAAAGCATTGTGGTTTTATTTGGATTAACTAACAAACCATGTCTAAGGCACCAGCTGTCTATCAAATCAACGGCATGCTGTATATTCATACACACCGTGCCAAGATCCCGATCAACAGCAAGTACAGCCACGTCATCAGCATAAGCTTGAGCGTGTATTGGCAAATTTTGCAGTTTGCATAGCAGTGAGTCGATCAGCATACTCCACAGAAGCGGCGAAAGCACACCTCCTTGGGGGCAGCCCTTCGTTGCCTTCGTAGTCAGGTAGCAATCGACCCCTATCTCAGCGCACAGCAATATTTGCGTTAGCATAGCATGGATACACTTAATTAAAGCATCATCAACACCTAGCGCTCTGGCGGCATCACAAAGTTTTTGAAAAGGCGCACAGTCAAAAGCCCCTTCAATGTCCACGAACACGCCCATCGCGTACTCACCATTCACCTCTATCTTTGTGACCAAAAAAAGAAGAGCAGACTCACAGGACTTTCCACGTTGGTAAGCATGTTGGTTTTCACTAAGTGGGTGTGACCTAAGTGCCTTTCCACGAATGTGACGCTCCACCAGTCTCTCCAAACCTTTCAGCAGGAATGAAGTCAAGCTGATCTGTCTGAAGTTCTTTAGTCATCTTTCCCAGGTTTCGGTATGAAAACTACCTTAACCTGTTGCCAAGAAGAAGACACGTAGCCCAGAGCAAGACATCCTCGAAAAATATTTCTTAGAGGTCGCTCTAAATGCTCCATACCCTCCTTTAGCATTGCCGGATAGATGCCATCCATGCCAGGTGCATTGAAATGTTCAAAGGACAGTATGGCAGCTTTCACCTTTTCAAGGGTAACAACCGCTTTCGCAGTGTTCCAGTTCCTCTTGCAACACTTGCGTGTTGAAGGGGTAACAAGAACCGTCAACTCTCCCCCTACCACTTCTCTCACCGGTTCCCCCGGGTGGTGTACTTCCAGGAAGGTCTGTACTGAGTCCAGTCTGGAGCTGGTGAAAGTACCGTCGGGTTTTCTAAGAGAATCCAACTTGGCCGACTCATCCCTTTTGATGACTCTGTACAGCCTTGAAATCTCCCTTTCGCCTTCCAGTTCCTCACAGAACGCTCTAAAGGAGTCTCGTTTCGAGCACCTCACGAGCCTCTTATATTCGCGATGTGAGCTCCTGAAATTTAACCAGTCTCCGTTCTTGTTACTTTTGCAAGCACGATTTAGAAGTCGTCTGGTTGATTTCCTGAGTTTTTGCAGTTCTCGGTTCCACCAAGGAACTGTTTTACCGCTTTGGCCTCGGAAAATAGGACAAGCCTCTTCATAACACTCTAAAAGTGTGTAGTTCAGAGTTTTCAATTCATCTTCCAGCACCAAAGGAGTCCTTAGTCGCCTAGGGAACTGCACTTTATTGCCAAGAAGTTCATTGAACTTTGCCCAATCCGTTTTCCTAGGGTTCCGTCTTTGTACTGCAGACTGTTCGCCCGCAATAGTCAGATTGAATTCTAGATATCGGTGATCTGACAGTGAGACCTCGTCTAGTACTCGCCAGTGTGTAATCAACTCTAACAATTTTGGGGTACAGATTGTTAGGTCAATTACTTCGTTTCTTCTCGGTCCCACGAACGTAGGGGCGCACCCCACGTTTGTAAGACCAGCTGAAGTGATGAAATCAAATAGCTTCTCTCCTCTTCGATTGCATTTGCTACTGCCCCAATGAATATGTTGAGCATTCGCATCGCAACCTATTAAGAGTTCGAGACCACTTGATTCTGCATACGCCACCAGATCCCTAAGTTCTTGCGTCGGTGGAGGATACAAAGAATCATAGGGTAAATAAGCGCGCCTGTGCCTTATTATCCGCTTTTATTTGAATGTCACAGTCTTGGGTAAACGAGACTCACGATTGATAGATTTCATAGCCACAATGAGTTGTGTCTTTAAAACATCTTACGCCATGTACAAAGTTTCTCTTTTAGGTCCTAGAAAAGGAGATAACATGAAGATCAAAATTAGCCAGCAAATAATTCACTCGCAACCAGTATTTAAATATTTGGTAGAAATGATCGACAAATAACAGGACTCCAAGAGCGTACTCCATTGAGCGTACAGCAACTGAAGTAACTTCCATTGCTATAACGGCCTCCGAAATCTTACTAGACATCGTTGGGTCAAAATAAAGCCAGTGTCTCCTTATTCTAAGAGTGGTGTCGTTTTACTCGAAGCAATTCTGATATGGGTAAATGTGCTGGAAGGTAAACAGCATCAAACAAGCAGTGTCGTATCATATAAGTGCACTTGCAGTAACATACCTGTTGGCGAGTATGTTCTCGATAACCCTCGCAAAGACCTGCGTCTTTACAATCGAAGATAACCAGCGAAAAAGGAGCGCGCTCACTTGAAATGACACGACCTGACAGTTTTACTAACACCAACTAGGAACGACACCACAGAATATTGCCTTGTGTATTTGCAAAGTATACATATTGGAAACCCTATTATTAACTTATGTGTTATGTAAGACAACAGACACACAAACGTTTGTGTATGTTTCAGACATAAGGCAGACAAATGTCTCAGTCGGCGTCAGACATCACCCACAAAAACCTATTTTTGCATCGGAGTCGGATATTTGTCTTACTTTGTTTGTGTCAAACATTTGTCTAACATAGCCACAGATATTTGTCCATCTGATGGAGAGAGATGAAGGCGAGTCTCCCGCGCCTAAAAACGAGATAAATTGTACCAACTGGTTCCCCAGGTTGGTGGTTGGGTAGGGCTGATAACCATACACGGAAAACCGGAGTTGTGAAGCCACAACAGGAGCCTCGGACTGGACGGATAACACAACGACGAACCCGGCAACGACAAAGGAATAACGATTTGGACATTTTTTCATGAAATGTGCGCTCCCTGTACAGAGATGAAGCTTCTCAAGCTACCCGATACCCTGTTCAGATATAGGACTGATGTAACAGCGTTGCAGGAGATGCGTTGGACAGGGACCGGTTTCTTGAAGAAGAGTCGCTACACCATATATAATAGCGGCCATCCAGTAAACCATCTGCTCGGAGTAGGTTTCTTAGTCAGTCAAAAAATGAAACCTGCTATTATTGGCTTTGAAAACATAAGCGAACAGTTATGGACTCTGCGCTTGCGGGACAAATTTAGGAATATAAGCCTCATTAACGTTCACGCCCCTACAGAGGAGACTGCAGAGTCGGAGAAGGATACTTTCTACGAGGTAGTAGAACGAACCCTCGAAACCTACCACAAATGTGATTACAAAAGCACGTATTCAGGCGATACGTTGGCTCGCATAGCTTACATCAAAATAAAAATGATAACGGACTGCGGATTATTCAATTAGCAGTGTCACACGAAATGGTCGTTGATCGAACGGGACGGAAGAATGCTGGATACCGAGTACAGTTACATTCTTAAAAGACGCGGGCACGCACGGAGACTTATCACGAACTCCGGCGAGCGGAGAAGCGATTCCATAGACAGAAAAAGGAAGCCTGGGAGAACTAACAAGTCTGTGAACTAGAAAATTACAGGGAGAAACCGTACCAGGCGCGCAAGTTTTACCAACAAGTCAGCAGGATGAAGCCTGACACACATCGGTGCTCATCTTACCGAGGCAAAGAGTGAAATCTGATTTCCCAGAGAATGGACATATTGGAGCGATCTGTTGAGTACTTTGAAGAACTACTGAATAACCAGAATATCAGCGAGTTGGCGGTCCCGCAAACTGAGGACGATCAACAAATACTGCCACCACCAAATATAGAAGAAACAGTCCGTGCAATTCATCGAATTAAAAATTATAAGTCGCCAGGAGCCGATGGAATGACAGCTGAATTGATTAAATATGGAGGCGACCAATTACATCAAGTGCTTCATCAACTTGTGTTCAAGGTGGCACGACTGGCAGAGAGCCATTATCTGTCCCATACATAAAAAGGGAGATATCACACAGTGCAGCAATGATAGAGGTATCACGTTGGTGAATACCATCTATAAGATATTCTTTTCTATCTTGCTAAGTCGGATAGCTCCATACGCGCGGGACATTATTGATCCATACCGAAGAGGCGAGGAACCACTCGAGAAGTACAAACTGCCTTCATCCAGATCGAGCAGGCGGCGATCAGCGCGAGATCTTGGGCTGCACATCAATGAAGGCAAGACATATGGTGGCAACGTCAGCATTATAAACCAACCAAAAAACAACATCAAACCGCACTGGTCAAACGGGAAGGATAAAGATAGGAGACTATAAATTTGAGCCCGTTGATAATTTATCCTATCTAGGGTCGAAAATCTCAACCGATAAAAGCTACGACGATGAAATCCGCGCACGGTTGTTGGCTGTTAACAGAGCCTGTTTCTGCTTACAAAATCTGTTCCGCTTGAAACGTCTCACTATAGGGTCAAGGCTTTTATTGTACAAAACCATGACCTTACCAGTCCTCACGGATTCCTCGGAGAAAAGGAAAGAAAATTGCAAACTCTTGGCTGCGTTCGAGAGAAGAACTTTTTGGCCCCCTACATAAGGATGGACAATTCCGTAGCCTACATAACGACGAAATCTATGAGCGATACCATGACTGTCAGGTTGTGGATAAAATCCGGCTCAATAGTTTACAGTGAACGGGTCACATTATCCGTATGGATGAGGATGATCCAGCCCGGAAAGTCTACACGGGCAATATCTATGGTAGAAAAAGAAGACGGGACAGACCCTGCCTGAGATGGAGCGATGGCGTAGGTCAGGACGCGAGACAGCTTTTAGTGACATCGAACTTGTGGACCTCGGCGCAAAATCGGGATGTCTGGAGTTCTTTATTAAGGCAGCCCTAGACCGGATACTGGTTGTTGCGCTGTTGATGATGATGAATGTTTGAAATAGAGGCAGACATTTGCTTCACACAAGCGCAGATATTTATCTGACACAGAGACAGTGTGAAACAGTCATTTATGCGAGATACACATTCGTCTGATGCGGACAGAGACATATATTTGATGTCTGAAACATACAATGAAATTTGTCTGTCTGTTTTCAGAGGCAGCAGGAGACACTTACTTACGCTGAACATAAGTTACTAACAGTGTTTTCAATATGTGTACCTTGCAATCCATAACCGTTTCCGTTTTACTTTACTGAAAACTTATCTTTTGCAAATGGCGACAAGTAGTTGTTGAAATATGCATCTTTGCAAGAAATAAATTTCTAGCAAAGTAGAACGGAAATGGCTTTGGATGTTTTATTTACAGTAAAATTCTGTAGTGCCGTATCGTTCTCAGTGGACGTTAGTCAATTTGTCGTGTCGATCCCAGTGGGTGTTAACAAAACTGTCGCATCGTGTCGTTGTCAGTGGGTGCGCTCCTTAACACTTTTTGACGGCAGACGTTGGGAATCTATCGCAGAACGGCAGAAGAAATGGAACGAGCCCCAAACTGGTTCATGGAAATGTCGCATTATTACTTCGATGGATTGGACGAAGTTGCAGAAAGTCCATGTGACACACAGTCAATAGTTATGTGGGTCATCTTGAATATCTATATTGATTTGCACACCAGGATTCACCATTATGTTCAAAATGTGTTAATTTGGCTGAGAATGTAGACCATGTTATATTCCGTTGCTTAACATTTGAATATATTATCGAGGACATGCTTGAGATCGCCTTGGTTTGTAAGTAATGCGAAAAATTATTGTAGGTCAACAGCAAAAGCAGTAAGAGTTAAGAAGAAACTGGGGAAGGGTGAGAACCACAACGATTCCTGCGGGGAAGGTGGAAGGAGAAAGAAATGGTTTTAGTAAGCAAAAGTCTCATATAGAGGTATGGAAAAGCAAGCGGTAGCTTTCGAAAGTTTTCACCTGCAGTGAGTCTATTTCAATAATTTAATTTAGTTAATAATAATATAACAAAATTTAATAACCTTAAAAATATGGCAAGCATAATTGGAGCAAGGGGAGTTCTGACTTTCGGTACACAATGGCTAACGCCTCGGTAATGAAAGACTGAAGAGAAAACCACCAAAGTAGGAAAGGCGAAAATCATATGAAAAATGAACGAGGATAAGATCTGAGGAACAACAGGGAGCACTAAATGGGCTCTTGAGATGTCAACAAGCGAATAAGAGTCTCTTCACCGAATGGCAATAAGCCGATTATATTTTTAAATCGACAGCAAAGCCAATGTCTATAATAGTAATTATTTCCAAAAAGGAAGGTATGACTGAAAAGTGGACGTGGGCAAAAGTCAAAGGTATCTGTAAGGAGTTACTGCAATTTGAGTGGTCACTCTAGACCAATAGGGAAAAGCTTCCCCAAAACATGAACAAGTCGGGAAACTGGAAGCTGGACGCGTCAGGTACGAAAGGTTTTGTGTATTTCTTAGTACGTAGTCCGTAATATAAGCATATATTGTATTATGTGAGAGTATCCACTTTGGGGTGATATTGATATTCATAGTCTTGAATTTGCAAAGAAGCAACAACTTTGATGTATTATAACTTTGTTAGTAATAGTGCGATTTCAACCAAACTTGGTAAGATCATGCTCTATAATAGTCTATGTTACGGCAAATTTTTGTGGTGCTAGGTTGAACTTAAGAGGAGTTTCGCAGCCAATTACTAAAAATTATAGTGATATACTATTATTAACTTTATTTGAACAGATATCGGTATGGAAGGTATTTCGGAGCCTAGATACCATATAGTGGCAGCCTCCTGATTTTTTCATATTTTTCGGTTGGGTAGTTTCTGAGAATGGCCCCCTTAAAGAAATGATTAATTTAAATCCCCCGCATTTCCCCTCTTTCTAACAAATGTCAAAACTAAGACCCGCTTCGAAAAGTAATAACCGAGATCCTTTATTTGACCGAGATCACACATGACTATATTTGGTGAAAAAAAATTTACACCCCCCTTTTGCAGTTCTGTGGCTCGGCAGAAGTAAAATCAGGCCTTTGTAGTTAAACCAACACGGAGTTTAACAACATACACGCAACCATCAAGCATATTTGCGGGAATCTATTGGGGAAGTTTCGAAAAGTAATATTCCGCATCACCATATTCTGTGTAAACAAATTGTATACTCCTTCCCCTTTCGCATTTGCTATATATGAAAGGATTCACAGATCATTTGCTTCCACCAAATTTTGCGACAATAGCTTCAATCGGTAAACTCTCCATGACTCACAATGCATCTTTAAAGCATGTGACGCGTCGATGCCTTGGAGATGCTCATTTTCAACTAGATGGCTCTAGATAACTTGTGAACCCAATTACTATCACCGATCCAGACGAATGGCTCAGAGGGCAATAAGTAGGATAGAGTAGGAGCGTGCCTATAAGGAAGCCCACAAAAACCTCAAGCTCGCAATCCAGCGGAGCTAGAGGGAATGCTTCAAGGAGCTCTGTTCGGAGGTGGACGTAAATCCATTGGGTAGCACCTATGACACCGTGACAGGTCGACTCAGAAGCCGTTCGCCTCCGCAAATCACGTGCCCTAACCTCTTGTTAAAAATAATCCAGGGGTTAATTCCCCAGCAAGAGGGGGTATTGACACCTTTCAGCGGCCTCTGATTCTGACGCTGATTCTACCAGTCACCAGAGACGAGGTGCTGGAGATCTTCAATCGAATTGGTGACAGCCAAGCTCCGGGTCAGGACGGAATACCCAATAAGGCTGTACAGCTTGCCTTCAAATGTAGACCGGATATATTCGCGGAGTTGTTCGAAACTTACCTGTCCTGCAATATGGAAGTGGCAGGAGCTGATGCTGCTGCATGAGGCTGGTAAACTTCTAGGGAAATTATCCTCCTATCGACCCATAAGTTCTAGACACTGTAGGGAAAACGATGGAGCGGGTAATTTATATTAGATTACTCTCGATCGTAAGGAGGCCAAGAAGATCTTTCAGATCGGCAGTATGGGTTTCGTAAAGCCAGGTCAATCATTGACGCCATCAAAATGGTTATTGGCTTGGCAAAAATGTAATTCACGGAAGGAATTGTACCAGTAAATATTGCGTGGTGGTGACCCCCTGGATCTGAGGAATGCATTCTTCTCGGCCAATTGGAACCTTCAACGAAAGTCTCTGGCGACGATTTGTGTTCCCGTTTACCTCGTTGCTACTGTCGATAGCTACTTGCGAGAGCGGACGATCTGGTATAATAATGATGAACCCAACGAATACGTTGTTTCCGTGGTAGTCCCGCAGGGTGCGGTACTGGGTTTACAACTGTGGAACATCATGTACAATGATGTAGTTAACCTTCCGGTTTCGGGAGAGGTCACGGCGGTGGGTGGCAGTCCCGCAGGAAATGATGGAAACGGTTGTCATTACTAATCGCCGCAAGAGAAATTACGCCTGTATTAGAGTTGGAAATTTCCACCTCCATCAAAAAAACAAAAAAAAAAGAAAGACAGACAAGATAGTTTGGTATATCACTGCGGCTTTTGTGAAAACATTTCTGACAGCTTTCAGAGAACAAAGTTTGAAGCAAACAGGGACGAAAACGATGAGTTTGTGTAACTGAGGTATATGCCGCAACTATTGACCAAAAGTCAGGAATGGGCCAACTGGTATTGCATTAAAGGCACCTTGGCTAAACTGGCCATCCTTTTCCCTTCTCCGGTCCTCATTAAAAGTCTTAGGAAAGACATTACTGTCAACATTGAACTCCTGTATTGAGAATTGCCACCTGAATGGACACGACAGTTTTAGTATTTGCATCGCTTTGGATTGTATGAGTGCACTGACTCTCCATAAGGAATCGATGTATGTTATGCTCCATTGTCTTAGAGCCCGTCAGATTGGTTATGAGAACTCTTAATCTCATGGAAGGGAAGTTTATTTCAGAGGCGAATTGGTGTGCATGAAAGGTTCTGCGTATTTCTCGTGCTTTTGAGTAGATATTTGTACCTAGCTTGTAATCTATATTCATTATTATGCCAGACTAATCTCTTTAATGTGATACTGGCATTCTCAGTCTTAGATTGTAGCAAATTTACACCAAAGGGACAACCGACCAATTATAATTTTGTTAGAAGTAGTGCATTTTGCACCGACCTCGTATTGTTATTTTGTGGTTCTAGGATGAACTTAAGAGGGGTTTCTCACCAATTCCTTCAAAGCATAGTAAAATGCTATTTTGAACCTTATTTGAGCAGATATCGTTGTGGAAGGTATTTGGTAGCCCAGACATCATATAGTGGCAGCTTCGTAATTTTTTTCAGATTGTTGTCTTCTTCTTCTTATTTCATAGCTTCATCATTCCTCTCCTTCACTATCAATGTTGACACGAATATTAGCTTTGGAAAGTACTAATCGATACCTTTCATTCGACACCCCGGATGGCTATGCTCGGTGAAAAGAATTTGGGCCCCCCTCCTTTTACATGTGTGAGGTGAGTGCGAGCCTTCCAATAAATTTGGTGTCAACCGCTATAACCGTTTCCGAGAAAAATGACCGACAGACAGAAAGTAAATCGATTTTAATAAGGTTCATTTTACACAAAACTTTGAAACATGGATCAATACCTGCGGTAATCGAGGAGCTTCCTGGATTGAACTCAATCATAGTATTTTCTTTATATTGACCTATTTATCTCTTAGGCACCGTTCGAAGGTTGTTCAGTAGGCGTCTTCTATTCATCGAAAAAGTGGGTGGTTTATCAAAGAGTCAATATGGGATTTGGATGAACTCAACCTACTGACCTTTCTGCGGATCAAGTTCAAGCTACCGCGAGCTCTGCGTTGTGATGACGTTGGATGTTAAAGAAGCTTTTGAGTCGGCCAAACTTTGCAGCCACGTTGATTCCTTCTAGTTTCTTTGAGGAGGAGACGTTCAGGACTGAACAAAATCAGATTAACTTAAGTAAAAAAGTGCTGAGATATGAAAGAAGTTAACTTAAATTACGCGTTAAGAAGAAGACGGATACGAAACATGAACATGATGATTAAGAACGGAGAGCTCCCTTGAAGAAATATTTCGCTATGATCTTGTGATGTATCAAGATCGGGGTTGAGGAGGAAAATAAGACCAGATAATATTCATTGTGTAGAATAGTACCCGAAATTTCTAAATCTAAAATCTAGAAATATGTTTCATGCGTAACGTGTCCAGTTTCCTGTTTCCGCCCCACTATCTTATCTTCCGCCTTTTATGTTATGAAGTAGATTCGCTATGGATGCGTGCAATATAAATAAATAAAAACCTCTGTCAACAATATGAGTTCTAATATGATTCCTTGCTACCAGGATATACGCATTGACAGGGGCACGTATAGCAGCTCTTGGAGTGGTTGTAGGTGGGAGGATGTGCTCGAATTGAGCAGTTTCAAGCAGACGCGTCTTGAAAGTTATGATATTGCTGTTAATAGATTTTCTTTTGCAGATTTTTTTATTATCCCCTTTTACTCATAAATAAACTAAATTGTGAATGTTTCAGTGGCCACTTTATTGGCAAATGATGATAAAGTTTATTCGTGGAAAATGGCAGGAAAAGAAAAAGTATATACATATGTACATATCCGTTGCGAGTGGAGTGACCTAGCGTAGCATGTGCCAATGCGGATTATTGCTCTGGATATTCTCATTTAAATTAAGGCTGAGAACCGGTTGAGTTTATATATTGGGATATTCCTATTAACCCGTTATTACCGTTCAACTATAGAAAATGTTCCCTTTTTCAGATTCACTTCCAAATGCGGAAACGTGGTATTTCTAAGTTCAGTTCCCTTTGGGGAATCTGGAAGCAATCAAACTCGTATTTGCTCTATAAGCGTTACACTTGGAATCATTTTTTACTCCGAGGTGGATACTCTACGAACACACTCCAACGAAATTGCTTTTCAAATACTGGTGAAAACAGAAAGGAAGGTGTTACGTAAATCCAAAATAAACTATACCTACAGCAAACGTATGTATATTCAATAAGCCTGTCAGGATTTTCCTCCAGAAATGAAACCCAGAAATGTGCACATTGCCTTTCCCTGAGATTATTCGAAGTGAACATGGACCAAGTTTAAATGGAAGAAGAGCGAAGCCTGAAAGCTCTCGAGTACCCTTTCTTTCAGAAAGGAAAACGATGAAAAACCGGAAGACATCCTTTTACTGTCGAATGAAGTATTGTTGGTGCTGAAACAGAAAACGGGAGCTTTTCCTTGTTTTAGACTACGTCCCCACAAAATAGTCCTGTGAATCTGTTCAGCTTCCTGAAAAATAACTTCTACCTCAACAATTACTCTTTATGCGGGTGAAAGCTTAGACTTAACGCCTGATGCCATTATGTGAAACACTTTCGTTACTTTTCGTAGGACGCATGTGTGAGATTTGAAGCCATCATTCAGAGAAAACGATTACTCTTAAAGTATGTGCTACATGAAGCTTTCATCAAGTGGACGTACCTAGTCACATTGCCATTATAAAGGTCTCGTATTATGTTATCATGTGTAGGAGAAGGGTGTGGCTCAAGGAAATGGTTCTTTGATTTTTTTTGAAAGTTAGGGATTTAATAAACTGTATCAGCGTCATTATGTAGTTTGTACAGTTCCTCTCCGTGTTTCTGCTTTTGGTCCATAGAATCATCGAAGTACTTTTCTTTGGAGGCTTTGCGATGGTTTCGTCAACGTTTAACCGACAGATCTGCGAAGAAAAACTGGAATAAGGAGTGCTCCAATGACGGGGATTTTGTCTGCTTCCGTTACTGATCCACTCTGTTGTCCAACAAACACATCAGATTTCGTTGTTTTTAGTCATTTACCGATGCGAGGATCAATTATTCCTGTATTTGCATTTCCCAGAAGTTGTCTTCTACTAGTTCTACGAATGATAAACCCAACTTTCGTCTCAAGTGGCTTTAAAATAATGAATAATAATAACAATCGTTGGCGCAACAATTCATATTGGATCAGGGCTTTGAAGTGCACTTCATTCAAGACCGTTACGGTGCACTACTCGCCTGAGATTATTATTCTGATTTGATTCAGGTACTCATTCACAGCTGAGTCGGCTGGTATCCGACGTTAAATCACGATACAAATTCTACTGCCGCCAGTGAGATTTGAATCGCAACCTTCCGCACCTTGTGGTCTAACCACTGAGCTCTCCGGACACTAAAATAATGAATCCAGTTTTTATTTTTCCGTGCTTGGATATTGAACCGAACAATATTTAAGAATTTGGGAGATCTAGCACTGAACCACTTAATTTCTTCTACATAGATTCGAATTTCGAAAGATTGTGCCTATCCCCTGTTCATTCCTTTGGGGTACAGGACATCCACCCAGCCGGACTAACTTCACTCTATCATTACGGTTAATGCAGCGAAAGTGGTAAGCGAATCCAGGTCAACGAAATGGAGAGGCACGCCGTCAAGTTTCGAAAATTGGTTAATAAAAATTACTCCAAAAGTCAAGTATCTATACTACAAGTCTTTCTTTTCGCAAGTTTTAATCGTATCGTATCGTATAAAGTCAGACATTATTGCAGAAATTATGCGAACTTCTAAAATGTTTAGAGTAGTATCAATCAATATCAAAAGTGTTTGGAGCTTTTGAGTAAAAGTGGGGGTCAATTTTCATGTGGTACACCTATTATGTATAACAAGACAGAAAGAGCACTTGCACGGAACAGCTTCAATTTGATCATAGTGTTGGATAGATAGGTAGGTATCAGTCCCTGCTCTGAGAAGCCCAATTAGCGATGTGGTGCGCCGTTTTCATCCCCCAAACTAATAAGACCTTGCCTGTTGTTATGAGAGCAAGGAGGCAAAGTCCAGCCGACCCATATCTTTAAAGCCAGCCAGTAGCCCCACCAACCTGAAGGATGTCGCCGCTGAGTACAAGGCTTTAATGGCTGCTTGACAGTCATTCAGGATGGCCTTCCACTCTGCCCTGGTTGGAAAGTCCGCAGCAAAGTTTCTCGTGAAGTTCAGCCAGTGTGTGGCATAGACCGGGAGGTATACCCAGATTTCCTGCATTTCCTACATTGAAAGTGTGATACCGAAAAATAATTTTTGACAGCGAAAATGGGTTTTCGGTGTCGGTTCGGGTGGAGGGTTGAGCGAGGAGGAGAAGGACTCTCTGGGAATTATTATAATAATAAAATGCATTAGAAGAAAGAATTATACTTTAATAAATTAATTAAAACAAATGATTGTAATTTAATAAATAGTTTAGTTACCGAGCAGGAATACAGAGCCCTGTAGCTAGCTTCGTTCTATTCTACTTTTTGCTCAAAGCCTGCCTTATACAATAGAGCGTACGTTAGGATGGGATGCACCAGAGCTGTGTACATCCAGAGAACCATCCTCGGTCGGAAACCTCATTTTTTTGCAAAGGTTCTCTTGCAGCCATAGAAGGCTACTCAGGGCTTCTTAACCCGCATTTCTATGTCCAATCCCCAATTTAGCTTCGAATCCAGGATTACAGGCAGATACTTTACATTGGAGGAAAGAACCAACTTTTTTTCATTCAGCTACGGAAAGTGGAATTCAAGTACAGGTACACCTTCAGAAGGCTCCTTCCATGATGCCACTCATAATGAGGGGAACACCCCTGAGACTAGTATCACCAGGTCGTCAACAAACGCCGCGACCTTCACCCCGTTCCTGTCCAATGTTCGTAAAATTTTTCCCATCACTATTAACCACAACACGGGAGAGATGGCGCCACCCTGGGTCTCTCTGTCCACAGTTCTGGTCAAGTGGCTACTTCCCAAATCTGACTGGATTATCGTGGTTCTTATCATGGATATTATCCAATGTGTTGATATCGTTGGTACTAATACTGTTAAATGCTCCGTCTATATCCAAGAAGGCAGCTAGAGTATGCTGCTTATACTGCAGTGACCGCAAAACTGTACTAGTTACTTCGTGGAAAGCGATTTCTGTGGATTTGAATTTAAGGTAGGCATGCTGGGACTGAGAAGAAGGCATCCATAGTGTCCATAGTGTTCCATAGTCCATAATCGTCTTTAAGTGGATATCCAGGGCGTGCTCTAACACGAGAGTGGTTGATTGGTCGAAAGTCCTTCGTAGACTCAGGGCCTTGCCTGCCGGTTTTTAGTATGAAAACCACTCGTGCGTGTCTCCTAGGCTGTAGCACATATCACAAAGAGATGCAGCTCTTGCAAATCTCGACAAACCATGGCACAACCCTTTCTTGCTGTTTCTGTAGCATGACTGGCATTATGCCATCTGGACCCGCTTTTTATAACCTAGTCGATCATATGTCCGATATATGTCCAAGCAAGGCTCTGACCGACAGTCCTTCTTCCTGTCGGGAAACTGTGTCTGCACCAGCAGCTCCAAAGTTGCACCAAAAGATTCCGTCCAGGAGCCTTCAAATTTTTTTTGTTTGTTCTTTGGACAGAATCTTACTGAGTCTAGCAGATTGATGACTGATGCTTTCAATTTGGAAATGCAGTGACCTCAACACCGCCAGTGTTGAGAACACTGCATTTCTAAATTTTAGGCAAGGCGGAGAAGGCGAATGCTGCATTGTTAATGTAGCGGACGACATCCAGTTTGGAGTTATGGTCGGTAGAAATGGCGTTTCTTATATATACAAATTAGTCAATGGCTTCGGTACCTTCCGCCTTTCCGCCTTGTAGCCCCAAATCCTCTGAAATTTTACCTTGGCGCAGCATGTGATATTTTGAGTATGCCACTCTGCGGTGCCATGTCAGCTCTTCTCTTCTTACGCATATATAGAAGACAACGTGGTCTATCTGATTGCTCGTTAAGTGTCGGTCAGTTGAAATCCAACAGTTCTTATGACAAGCTCTGTAATCGAACAATGTGCCATACATGAAATACGAAGCGGTAAAAGTTTACCGTTACAACCACTAAGGCATCATATGCCACAGGAGGGCGTGGTCAGCTTATCTTGGCAATCAGATCACTCATCACAATCACAATTCTTAAGGAAGTTGCTCCTGAACTGTGTTTAATTGTTCATAGAATGTATCCTTCTCCTTTCTGTTTGAAATCTCTGTTGGTGCACAACAGTGAACAATTCTGATACTCCTTGATCTGCATCGGAATCTTGCAGTCAGAATTCTGTCAGAAACAGGAAGGCAGCTTTGTGGTAGGTCGTCTGCCACCAGAGAATAAAATCACATTGCCGGAAGATGGAGAGGAGAACAAGTGCTGTCGGAAATGGGAAAATTATAGTACTAAAAAACATGACTAAAAGGTACTAAATGGTAATTTTTTATGAGTGTTCTTAGGTTCAAGCAAAACGAAAAGATTATCCCCACCGCTGTTGTTATATTTTGTGAGATACTCATGTATATCGTGTAATGTTATTATAATACCAATATTATCGGTACATTGTGAAAAACTATTTTAGGAGAGAGGAGGTTGAAAAACTTTCATTTGAAGGCGATACAATTAGAAGACCAAAACGTTTATTCCGGCGTAAAACAGACAACACAAGGAAAGCAATGAAGCTGAACGTAACCAAGTGCAACAAAAATACTGGCGCAAGAAGAAAAATAATTGGATTCTAAGGAAAATTGACCAATGCAATGATGGATCGAACCTACAATGCCTGTTGGAAATTAGTTTTTGAGGAGATGAGCCGTATATGGAGCAAATGCTACAAATTTTTAACCAGGCTAAAATTTACTGATGTGGGAAGCATATTGATTCGGCTTAGGATATTATTCAATAACTACTCTCGTGCCGAGAAGCAATTGTAATTTTAGTTGTTGTCTTATTGGAACATCAACGGTTGTTCTACGCCTAAACTGAGATTTTGTAATAAATGAAAGCGCATCACGTTGAAATAAACTTCCTTTTCATGTTCTTGTCAGTAAATACTAATCCATTTACTTGAAGTTTGAAGCCCCAAGTTCATTGAATCACGCTACCAAGCTTGAGGATTGCATGCCTGTCGCGATTTTTAAACCCCGTATTGGCTTACCTAGTGTCCGGTGGTTAGAGCGCTGGGTGGTCGTAGCGGAAGATCGCGGTTCAAATGTCACTGGTGGCGTAGGGATTTGTTTTGTAACTGGATGTCCGATACCAATCCATTCAGCTGTAAATGAGTACCTGAGTCAAATCAGGGTTATAATCTCGGATGAGCGCAATGCTGGCCACATTGCTTCATACAAGGTACTGTAATCCTGTAATGTACCGCTACGGTCTTGAATGAAGTGCTCTAATACACTTCAAGGCCACCTGATCTAATATGGATTGTTGAGTAAACGATTATTATGATTATTACTGGCTTACTTATAGGCATGCTGCTATTGAACTTAGAATGAAATTTTGTCACCAACAATACTGTGCGTATGCTTTAAAAGTGAACCTGTTAATCTCTGTTGCATGTCTTAAAAGCTTCTTCCAACGTCGTGACCCTTTTGAACGGACTTCTATGCAAATGACAGCGCACTGTTTTCGAATTGTCAGCTTCCGTAGTGGGTCATCCCATTTTATGTCCAACTAAGTCTGTTATAAAGTAAGTGTTTTATAATGTCGTGGACTGCATTCACCGAAAGCCCTACCTAGTTTTCGTAATTTTACGAAGTGACAACAGACAGTGTAACGTTACCAGTTCAATTTTTCGGCCATTTCGTCATTCAGGATAATGTGATATTGGCAAATATTAACTTTCTTTGGGTTTCTGTTAAAAAGTACTGAAAAGTACCTATTTAATTAAAAAAGTACGCAAAATGAGGAAAAGTGCTGAAGTACTGATGAACTTCAAAAGGTACTAAATTTAGTACTCTTGGTACTAAAAAGCCAACACTAAGGAGAACTTTCCATAGTTCCACCGTCTTGAGTCCGTCATTCACTTCATAGAGGACCAGAGCAAATGGGAAGAACTTCAGTCGACACTTTCGAGAAATTGAAAGGCAACTTACGTCACATGTCTATACCCCTCTTTTGATTGTATGGGGAACCTTCCTTAAATTCAATAGATAATGGCGACACTAGCTACATGTTCTCACCAAATTTCGTGACAATAGCCTCAGCTGTTTCTGAATAAATCAAGTGTGACAAACAGACAGACATTGAATCCATTCTAATAAGGTTTTTTTTTCACACAAAACCTCAAATGTGAAGATTGTCTTTGAGTACAAATTCCTTTCATACAAATTTTCAATGAAGCGACCCGTCAAACATCGAAGTTTTGGAAAGAGGGCCAGCCAAAATATTATGAACTGTTACCTTGGTATGTTAAGAATTTGAACATCCGCAACGATCTGAAATTTGAGATACATTTTGAGAAATAGATTTCGAATACATCATAGTGTTCATCTTCCAGACTGTTGAGTTGGATAGATTCCGAGAACGAAATCTGTTTCTCTTTATGATATATATATATTTCAAGCCCTTATTCCCCGCATTATTCTAATACTAATTGAACTGGGTTATTTTATGTATTCCGAGAAAAAATTGTGCAACCCTCTTTCATATGTACGGACAGTCTCCCTTCCGCTCCAGGCAAATCAACATAAAATTTCGAGTACATTGTGACGGACAGGCAGACGGGTAGGCAGAGATGAATTATTTCATACAAAACATTAAAAATAACGAGATCTCAAAGGATTTTTTCCAATTCCAATTAACGTGTAGATTCATATGAGGACATTATCGTTATTGTTTTCAGATTTCTTGACTGAATAGTTTCTGGGAGAGAATGTGCTTTTTGTTGCCTCATGTCTCTATTTTGTAATTAATAGGACACGCTTTAGAGATTACATTTTATCGGATACTCCGCATGGTTGTTTTTCAGGATGCAAGAAGGCATCCCCCATAACAACAACATATGATGTACGTCTGCTTCGAATTCCATAGTTTTACTTACTAAATTTCAGACCTGACAGAAAAACGATGTTTTTATGTATCTCTACAATTATGTGCGCTTAGCCTTCAATTGTGACTGGTATCGTGCTCACTGTCATTTGCGTGAATCTTATATTAGTCAGTAACTTATCCTATACCTTCAACGGAACTAGTGGACGAAAGTTAGCTAGAGATGTGGCTTTCCAAATCGGATCTGCGTAAACCGGGAGCGCGAAATAGAGAAGGCGTTAAATGGAAACGACACGAAAGCACAGTGCGAGCAAAACCGAACCGGCCCTATCATGCTGTTTTCTATTATATCTAAGACTAAGCTTATGCCGGAAAACATAAAGGTTGGTCAAATCAATGTGCACGGAGCCAAAGTCTCCTCCCATCTGCTGCAGCAAGGCTGAAAAAGCTGACCTGTTGCTATAGCCATGGGGCAAAATTAACAAAATCGGGTGCATTGGACCAGTTAAGGAGGGTAATCTTTTTCGATGAGAGCCCCATAAGACCTGTGTTCTGATCACAAAATTGTTAGACGCCACTATAGTAACATTATTCAGCAGATTACTGGCGATAAAAAATGGTCATATTTGCCTGTATTTACTTATGCTATGTTTTTTTGTGTTCTTTGCTGATGTAAGAACTAAGAGCTAAGAGCTTCTTAATAGTTTGTGGTACTATACATACTTGGAAGTACACCATCCGCGAGATAAGGTGACAGGAGTAGAAGGCAGTTTCTGAAGAAAGGTGGTTATAAACGAAAAAGCAAGAGGGGCTATACTGCCTTTTGAACACTTTAAAGCATCTGACATTTGGTAACAAACTGGAGACAAACTTGGGCTATTGTACAGCTGGCGCCAGAGGAGTCTATTGATACATTCAAACGCGAAATTCAACGTCAAATACTTAACTAGTAACGATTACTTAGGGACTGAATTCAATATGCACAAAGATGAATTATATAAACTCAATGCTGATAAAGGAGTATCGATTGTTGAAACTGCGAGCGACATACTAGGTCACGTATTATGAATGACCTGAGTATTAAAAGTAGGTAGATAAAGATCTCCACTGGAAAGTCAAGCCAACAATGGAAAGCAACGATGAACGAAGTCAATAAAACGCTGTTGAAATTATTCAACTGGAGGATAAGGTTGATGATAGTGGCACCTGAAGGATTCTAGAGGCCAAGGGCCAATTTGTACTGTCGTGCCATTGAAAATAAGAACAAGTCGGAATTCTGGAAGCCGGCGCTTCGGGTATAAAGTTTTGTGCTCATTTTATGTGAGAAACTTTCTACGCACATTTTTTCATTCGTATATGGTTAAAATCCCAAAATATTCCTTCATACTTTTTTTTACCGAATACTGTATTGTATACGCACGTATATAAAATGATCGTATACCTATTTTTGATATACTTCGTGCATAAATATACATATTTACATATAAAGTGCATAAGAATTAGGCACTACCTCAAAGCTTCATTTACATACATGCTTATGTCTGACTAGAATAATTGACGTTAATATAAAAATGATTAAAAAACTACATAAAACGAAATGTTTCCCTGCGACACCTCATTCGTAAGAGCTCACTTTGTTGATGTATTAACGAATTGATATGTTATGATGACGTCATACACGTTTTAGAATGCGCGAAATTCACACAAAATGTAAAAGTTTCTCCTTCTGCATAAAACTTTGTTAATAATAGTTGTTTTCTCTTCAAACTTCCCGAACTTACGCCTTATTGTTATCCTTTATGCAAGTGCCAAATTCTATATATATCTAGCACGAATGGGAGGGGGGGGGTTCCTATTGCTGCTATTATTAACTTCAGTTGTGCATATATTTTGAGGCTTAGATTTCGTTTAGATACACAACTGTGTTTTTTTTCAGATTTTTCGGTTGGATAGGTGCTGAGAACGAGACCTGTTACACTTTTTGAAGGTCATATTTTGAGTCCTCATTCCCCTATATTTCACCCGATATAAAGTATAGGACCAGTTTCGAAAAGTACCAACTGAGCCCTTTCGTTTGTCACCCCACAACCCCACGTAACCACATTCTGTGCAAAAAATAATTTGCATCCTCCATTTACATGTATGGGCAGCCCCCCTTCAACCTCAACACAAAATGGTGCCATTTACTGTATGTAAAGGAAACAACAGACCACACTCTCCCACCAAGTTTCATGACACTCGGTCTAGCCGTTTCCGAATAAATCGGATGTGACAGACAGACAGACATCGATTTGATTCTAATAAGGTGGAGGTGAGGAGTTTTGCGAAATGCGTCTACTGATTGTACCATCTCGGAGCCAGCAGTAATAGTGGTAGCCAAAGTTATTATTATCGTGGTGCAGAGCGGAGGCCTGAAAAAAGGAAAATGAAATAGGGAAGCTATTGCTTCTTAAGAAAAAGTGCGCATTCTCAATGCAGCAATTGACAGCAATCGTAGTACCTGGGAATTTAGGATGATGATAATTTTGTCGACCTTTGCATCACCTGGCAGCTTTATTGCTTGCCTGGGAGCGAGGAGCTCGGCCGAGAGGATGGAAACTGCGTATGTCCTCAGCAGAGAACAGAGTGGTTCGAGTTGTGAATAAACAGTGGATTCGGAATTCATGTAGTCAACCGAAGCATCGCTTGGTAGGATCGTGAAAGCTATGGCTTGCAATTTGTGGTTTTCCTTCTCATAGCTGGAGGCAAGGTCGCTTCTGGTGGGGTTTCTATTGCGATAGGGTTATGTATACCTGTATAGAATTTATGCGGTTAATTTGTTAGAGGCCTGTGAGGAGTTTGGCAATCAGAATTTCTCTAGCTTCTTCCAGAGGAGGGAGGGGGCTCGTTAGGTAGAGCAAAGGTGATATGAGTTGGAGTGGGTCTGTTGAGGCAAAACATCGCTTGAGGGAGGCAGCCACGATTTTCTTCTAAAGATATTTGGACAAAAACATTGTTGAGGAGGCGTATCCTAGGAAGCGTCTCAACAACCCTCTACGTAGTTTAAGGACCTCTTTCGGGTGAAGACTCTAGCTGGCTTTCGGCGCAGAGGTTCTGTAGCTTTTTAGCTTTTTTGACTTTGCTTTTTACTGCTAGTGAAGCCGATATCCCTCTCCCCAAGAAAGAAATAGGACGCTATTGATTTTGAGTCTAAATATATCTGTGCCTTTGAGGAGGCGACGGTGCAGAATGTTCGAAGATTAAGAAGAGACATTCCCGTTGGTACAGGATGTCTGGAGCTTTCTCCTTGGAGTCCCTTGTTAATATGATAGGGAAATCATCCGCATTCTGGAAGATCTCCATATTGTTGGCGCATTATTCATGAAGAACGCATGTGTAGATGTTGAAGAGTATCGGCCTCAGAGCACACCCCTGGATCAAGGCATTGATTACCCATGCCTGACAATTGCACATACACAGTTTCCTGTTACACATGATCCTCCAAGTCTATTGGATGATGTCAGGGGGACATTCGTGTCAAACATCACGTTAATCAAAAGGGACAGACTCGCCCTCTTGTCAACGGATGAACGAGGACATGGCTTTTTTTAGCTCTTCTCGATGATCATGATAGCTGTTTGAGGTAGGAGGTGGTACACCTGTGATTTCTATAGGCGAGGTAGTTGCTGGGGAGAATGTGGTAGTCCTCGAGGCACTGACTGAGCTTGGCTTTCACTATGGAGTTTACAAACTTAGAAAATGTATTTAGGAGGGAGGTCGGTCTGCAGTTGTATAAACATTCTGAGTCTTTCCTTTCTTTAGAATTGGAATTGGTTTGACTTCAGATCAACCCTCCGAAGTGCAGAACCTCTTGCGCCGTTGGGCTCAGCCATTGAAAGTATTATAATTGTACATGATTCCATCTTTGCCTGGGGCAGACCGCTTTCTGTGTTTAAAAAGGATAAAGTGGAACTCGGTGGAGAAAGGTTCAGTGACATAAGGGTATATTTGCCCTAGAGGGAAGACGTCTGAACCGATGTTTTCCACGAGGTTCGGGAAGTGGAAGCGCTTCGTGTCGTTCCAGCCATGTAAGCTTTCCTTACGATCCCGGAACGGTTTGAGTCGGTTAGTTTGTCCCCAAAACTTATTACTGAAGCCAGGAGATGATGAATCCCCAGAGAATTTAGCGCACGCATTCAGATCCCCGGTTATTGGGAAATTTTGCCTCATGTCTAAGAAGTTGATTACTTTATTGGGCTCGGTGGTGAAAATTCTCTCTTAGTGGATGTAAAGAAATATGTCGAAACTATTGTCAGGTTAGGATTGAAATTTTCGGTTTTTGTAATAATTATGCCCATATCCAAAAGGTATATAATTTTGCGAAAGCAGGTGCCCCTGCGGAAAGTAATGGTCACTTTACCATAACCGTCCATTCTAGCCTTCCTTATTATGTTGTCTCGTGAAATCCGGTTATGGGGGGACTTTAGGTCGAAGGCCTCTTGTAGCGCTATGATGTCAATGTTGTTAGCGCTGGTAAAGAATTTTTAATAGGGTTTACATTTCGTCATTATTATAGGATCCGAACATTTGTCAGTTTACCGCAGCTTGAAAATACTGCATTAACAGACAGACAGATTTTTGTCTCGTGGACCAGACGTCTGACTTATAGCGTTGACTGGGGTTGGGGATGAAGTATTCCACGATGATCTGGGTGTATTCGAAAGGGTGTGTTCTTGATGCTCAGTTCTGAAAAAGGCCAGTTTCACTGTGGTGGAAGGAATGTATTCTTGTAGGTTGTAGGTTATCAGGGTTCCTCCTGTTTAGTCGTGGGACCCTGGCAAGTTTGACGTCCGGGAGAGTATCCGTGAGGACCTCATCCTCTGTGAAGGCGTGGGGGACTCTCTTGAAAATTCTAAAGCGGTTGATGAACTTTTATAATAGTAAAGGTATTGGACGGAGAGCTTTAATTTTATAGTTTTGGACTAAACAGTTTGCGTTCCCATTACTGCCAAAGATTACTTTCACCCTCGTCTTTTTGACGTTCCGAATGCCTTTTATCTTCAGGATGCTAGTTAACTTGAAAAATTTGCGCTCGTGCAGGCTCATTCTCCTGCTAGTCTACGTTAGCCGCAGGATGGGACAGTAGAACATCAAAAGATACGTGAAGAAACTGAGACTCTACAGTGAGACCAAAAGGACTCGCTGGGCGAGAAACCTACGAGCACGACGGCGACGACGACGAAAGAAAAGTAAAATGTATAGAAATTATAACGTTCAAAACAAATTTGCTAGTAATTGCAATTTTTCGGTGTTATAATGGTTCAAATCGAGTTATCAAGACGTTTATTTTGCCAGAAGGCCATACGAATTTGTTCCCAGTTACTCGAGCGAGTTCTATATTTCAATTCTACAGTTTCCAATCTGGCATCCAAACTCCAGCATCCTCTACGGGATCTTTATCTAAATCTCTTTTTCTAGGTTGGAAATTCAAACTTTCACGAGCTTTCATCCGTTCTGCTTAGCGGAAAATTTTCCCGTGATTTTCTTCTTGAGATGGAAAGCAGTGTCCTGCGGGTTGTCTTCGAGAATAGATCGTTTGGCCGAGAAGCGCAGTGCAAACCGTTTGTATGTGTCCGCGTCCCAGGACTGTTTGTTATCAAACAAGAAACTAAATAATAGGCAAAGCGACCAATAAACAGATAAAAACATTTGGCATACAGTGGCCCCATTAAGTTTCCATGTTTTGAGGACTCGTGTCCTTGCCGTTGTTCGTGAAGCTCGTGTACATGTCGCCGTAACGTTTTGGATTTGGTTATCCTTTCTGCAAAGTTCCGTGTGACTGAGCTGATGTGCGAATGCCTTTGCCTGGGTAAAATGTGACCTAAGGAGGCAGGAAGTTGATGGTCTCTCCGTGGATTTATGTTGTGATATACTGAAAGCTCATGTTCGACAGTGCGGTTCCATTCCATTCTTCTTCGCCCGATAGAGGTCAAGTTCTGTGTTAGCAGGGAAAATCGGTGTCTACTCGCGTTGGTTCAGAGTTCGGACTCTGGTTGTCCACCCAGTGCAGACAGTGATGCTGCTGTCGTGAGATATTCCGAA
This sequence comes from Hermetia illucens, assembly GCF_905115235.1. Taxonomy (NCBI): domain Eukaryota; kingdom Metazoa; phylum Arthropoda; class Insecta; order Diptera; family Stratiomyidae; genus Hermetia; species Hermetia illucens. The sequence continues at coordinate 105,292,444 of NC_051849.1, forward strand.
TTGAGTTCTCGAAGGGTCAGGAGGATACACTCCTGAGTGCGGTCGTGATAAGTGAAATTGAAACCATGTGAAAGTGAGGTTTGTGGTGGTACTCATTTACCAGTCGCGCGTTTTCCGTGCCTCAAGTCTGGTCAGAACGGATGAAAAGTTATTAAGTTCCCGTAACGGTTTTTGTATTAACGCATGTCGTTCCAGTAAAGTGAAGTGTGTACTGATAATGAAATTATGAACCAGCAAATTTTACAAAAGGATATAACTCTGGATTATTACCTAATATTGGACTTTTATGTAATTTGATAACAGAAAGGTAAGTAGACCTACCGTTCTGTAGCTACCGGAGAGTCCCAAAGGACTTTTCATCTATTCATTTCTCGCAGCCAAAGGAGTCCTGTGCATGGTTTGTGCCTCAATTCGAGCGCTGTGTCCCTGGGCTGATTCTGTTCTGTCTTGATTATGTAATCGCTTATGGGTGTGTTTAGCAGAAGAGAGCAAGGAGCCGCTTGCCTTTTGCATCTTCGCCCATCACTGGATCCCATATACTCTGCGATTTAAATGACAATATACAAATACACGTTTTTAACTGTAAGGACATTACGGTTTCAGCCCTATGTAGCTTGTGTATTGAAGTTCGAGCTTACGTTTTGATTAATGACTCTGATGCTTTTATCGATGATTTATTACGCTTACACATGCCTGGCAGAATTCGTATTAAGATCTATCTATCTGACGAATGAAGATTTCCATAAGAGCATTTTAAAATATTGGAGTAAAGTGGGGACTAATGTTCTTGCAGTGAATGCGCATCAATTGGATAAAAAAGCTAATGAGGTGTTGATATTGTAAGGTCCTGATATTGATATAGGTTTTTCCACTTGTACAGTGTATTCCGTACACGCGAATACGGCGGAGTCCCTATGAAAATTCCTGAGAATTATTCTGGATTTTATGAATTGAAAAGCGCACAGCACGCAAGTCTCCGATTATTTATTAATGCTTGCTATAAAGCAAGCAGTTGCTGTGGCAAGTGAGGATAGGCGATCTTTGATGGTTTAAATTCCACATCATTCAACAATGAAATGGTAATTTTCAAAGTGGAAAATTTCCATAATTATAAAGTAGACGATAATTTTGTTGTGAAAAGTGAAAAGCATTCGAGTATGCTGGAATTCTCGGGCCTCCTCTTTGCAACGGAATGAGAACTTGGTTTGTTAGACAATTTTTGCTAATTTATCCATTTACGAATGTATGTATATACAATCATGGAGTCGAGAAATTACCTACATATAGTCGAGTTAACATTTTTTTTGCATATAATATTAGGCAAGATACAGTGTTTCTAATTTTTAGATTTTCTAGAATATATCTGTAATTACAATTTGTTTAATAAATAGAAAATACAGAAGAACGGTGCCCGAATATCCCGTACTCCACATTTCGTGGTTCATTGGAGAAGAAAAAAATGCAGTAAGAATACTTTTTTGACTCCGTGTTAAAGAATGATTTACTCCATAGGGTTGAAAAAGCGTTCGATTGTTATCGGAATAGTTTCTATTCTGTCCATAGAAAACTTCTCAATTCGTATAAATATCTTCGACGTTCTTCAAGCGGTTGTAGTTTCACGATAAAATCAACTTGGTATTTCAATTTTTAGTTAGTTTAAAGTTTTCTTTCTTCAGAAATTCTCCAAATAGAAAGTTTGAAGGGTTTAGTTAAACAGGAGTTCTTAGAATGAGTAGCGTTTTTTCCGAAAAATTTCACTTAAAAGAAAAAGAAAATTTCATTGCAGGCTAACAATAAAAAGAAAATTAAGTTACAATTGCAAAACTTTTGAGTAAGGAGTTTCATTTTCAAGATGTTAGGGTTAGATAGTTATTTGTGACACTAAAAGCCCTACGCATGGTGAAAAATTTCACGAAACTGAAAATAGCGGAAAAAACTTTTCAGTTTAGCAGCTTTCATTTTGCCTGCCACCATGCGTGATTTTATTACTAGACGCAAAAAGTCCCCCAAGTGCGGGGGCCTACAATAGAAATTCCTATGAAAGTGGGGATAATATGGGGGCCACATATAATTTTCAGCCCGTGCCCGATTTTTTCGCACAATTTTCACCCCAGGCCAGAATTTTCTCTCTACGGCCCTGGTAATATATCTGGATGTGTATTTCAGCCTGTTCACTTTAAAGGGGTATACAGTGAAATCGGTTGAAAATCAATTTTTTCTTTGCATATTCGGAAAGTATAACATACTACAGCTTACAAAAACTGTTCCGCTCGAAACGTCTCACCGTAGGACCAAAGGTCTTATTGTACACGACAATGATCTTGCCAGTCCTCATGTATTCCTCGGAGACTTGGGTTCTTAGCAAGAAGAATTTTTGGCCCCTTACATGAGGATGGACGATTCCGTAGCCTATATAACGACGAAATCTATGAGCGATACCATGACCGTCCGGTTGTGGATAAAATCCGGCTCAATAGGTCTATGGTAGAAAAAGAAGACGAGGCAGACCCTGCCTGAGATGGAGCGATGGCATAGGTCAGGACGCCAGACAGCTTTTAGGGATATCGAATTGGTGATTTAAAAACATGCATTGTATTTACATTTAATATGGCGTAAAGTATGTGGATTCTTGAATAGTTCCGGTATATAAACTCCAAAATGCGACAATTTTAGCAGAATATAGCCATTAGAATAATGTAATTTGTAACTGTAGTTTTCGTTGTAATTGAATGCGGCTTCATGAAGATTGATTCTCAATATTGATGGAGCCTCTTAATATTCGAGGATTGCAGTTGCTCCGTAACTAAACACTTTTCCTTGAAGCAGTTGGTGAAATAGAGGCTCGGATTCGTTCTGCTTCCAGTGGTGAGTCTTCCTCTTCAGATATTTCAGCAGCACTGTTGGTTGACACTTGCCTGGTCGATCATCCAATGTTCAGTCCCACCCCTGGAGGGAGCGAAAACTTTATAAGGTCAGAAGAGGAGGTCTCTCCTCATCAAACCCAATCCGTGGCGGTTTAAAAATCGCTGCGGTTCACCTCCCCCACCCTTAGAAAGATAAGCGGGTACCTTGAAAAGGGCCTATGTAAGGGGTATTGCAGACAGGGCTGTCCCATACCACGGAAGTGACTCATCCTTTGCACATTAGGGCGGTAATTTCCATACCAATAAGTTAAGCTAGTTTTTGTTAACAAAATAGCTCATTTTTGAAGCGCCATAACCTTTTAACTAGGGATGTTAGAAAGGGAGGACCTTCTTCTTCTTCCTGTGTATCCTGTTACCCCCGTCCTCTACCGGGGGTGGCGGTAAGAAACCAACATTTACTGTGATAATATCCGGATACCCTCTCACCGCGTGGAAATAGATCGATGCCATGGCCAGGCCGAAAACAGCGGACGCTATTTCGAAAGAAGATGAAGCTTTTTGGGAATGAGGACAACGACGTTGCTGCATCAACAAGTATGACAATGTCCAGAAAAATTGGAACTTTCGGCGGAATCTGGGGACAAGCTGGCAGCTTCAATCATCTCCATACTGAGCGTAACATACTCTGTAGTTGGCTGCGGTTTCCACAGTAGACTACGATTATATCTACAAACATAAAGGTTCAACAAATTAACATGCAGCATGCCAAGTCCTCTTTCTATCTACTGGCATTAAGACTAACAAAGCTGCAAAGCTACCTTAATATATTTCTAGTACAAGGGCCATGGGTTCGTCTTAACAAAATCTGCTATATTGGATCAAAAAAAAAGGGATACGATTCTCTTTAGTGAGAACGTCGAGATTGAGAACCTGAGACTTGATGTCAAAATTGTAAAAGATAACTATGCTGTTTCCTCTGCTTACTTGTCCTATGGTCCTTTGTGTCCCCAGTCGATGCAAGAACTAAGGGATTTGGTAGTGTATGCGGCTTCAACTCTTAATAGGTATTGATGCGAATGCTCAGTATATTTATTGCGGCAGTAACTGATGCAATCCTATTTGCTATTTGATTTTATCATTTCAACTGGTCTGATTACCCCAAAGGTAGGTTGAGCTTCTACGTTCCTGGGGCCAAGACGAAGTGAAGTAATCGACCTGCACTACAAAGTTGTTAGAGTTAATTAAAGACTCAGTTCATGAGAACTTGGAATTTAGACTGACGAACAGACGGAATCCTAGGAAAACGGATTGAACAGAGTTCAATGAACGTTTTAGCAATAAAGTCCAGCTGCCTAGGCGACGAACGACTCCGATAAAATATCAACTGAAAACTCTGAATTATACCCTTTAGCGTGCTTTAAAGAAATTTATCCTATTGCTCGAGGCCAAAGCGACTATTCGGTTCTCAAATAGAACCAAAATACTCAGGAAATCAACTAGACGATTTTTGAGTCGTGTTTGAAGACGGAATGAGAACGAAAACACTAAAAACGACCTCTTAGCAGAAGGTTGAATTAGACTTCGTACCAACGCCTGGGAAAGATGAATATTCAAATCCAAAGAGTTTCAGGCAAATAAACTTAACATCATTCTCACTGAAATGTCTCTTTCGCGAGAAGGCACATAGCTTGCACCCGCTAAATAAGAACTAACATGCTTAACAGCGTGCGAAATCCTGTGAATCTAATGTTCACTCTTTGGTTTCAAAGAATGAGGGCACAGCTCTGAAAAGCGAGTACCTAACGGGACATTGGTGTGACTTTACACTGCGCAGTTTTCCGAAAACTCTATGCCTGAGGGCATGGTGTCGATGGAGTTAAGTGGACCTATGCTATTTTAATGCAAATATTACTGTGCACCAGGAAACCGCAACGAAATGACGATATACGCAATTGATATGGGATTGCACCGATCGTGGACAGGGACGCCATCAATGGTATGGTCACATAATTCGCGCCAATGAGAATTCACTTGACAAAATTGGTCTGAACATCGAAGTCGATGGTAAACGACCAAAAGGCCGGCCAAAACAACGGTGGCTTGATACGCTGGATGGGGATTAAAGGCCTCGCGATTGCAATCAAATCAGACATTTGATAGAATCAAATGGCGAAACCGATCACGACGAGCCGACCCAGCTTGTGAACATGACAAAGGCTGAAGAAAAAGAAGAAGACTGACTACTATTTGAACTGTAAAATCTGGCAATACACGCTCAAGATAGAAATATCTATGTAGATTTGAAGATAGAAATACGCGACGTGCTGTTGATGTGATTAACAGTTGGGGTCTCAGACGTGGGCTTTTAGTAAGTACAAATCTGCTGGTATCATTTACAAAAAGGAGGAAACTGAATGGTCCCTGCTCTCCAGAGATAAGGGGTACAATCCTTCAACTCTCAGACGAGGTGAAATGTCTATGAGTTATTCTAGACATAAAGCTTGTTTATAACAAAGAGGTAAGGGTGAGGTGAGCTTTCACAGTTTACGGGCCGTGCAGACGGAATTTTGTCTTCACATGAATGTTCCCTTATGTATCTATAGCGTGGTAGCCTAACACGAAAAAAAAAGAGTTTTCACTGTAGACTAGCCACACTGCAAAGAACTTTTTGTCAGGGTATTATGATATGCCACAGTCTTTCAGGCTAAAACATATGCTAAGGGTAGCAACCTTAGTGATTTAGGAGGAGTTGAAAGGCTGGCGCATCCCGGTCGGTAGCGATAATCAAGCTGAATTGAGTCACGTTGAGCAGTCCATTGATGACTACAAAAGTTATGAAGGAATGTGGAACCAGCATTTGGAGTGTCTGTAGAATTGGCTTATGCTGCTATCATAACTTGGGAGCGAGTTTCCCATAATGGCAGGTGCCAGAGCCTTTATGTTGCTAGACTCACCAAACTTTTCGTGACCGAACCAATCAAAGATACTGCAAAGATTGTACTGACGAAAGCAAGAAAATTTGTTGGCATTTCGGCGGGGAAAAATTCACTAGATGGACATATATTCAGAAAAGTATTTCTCTAAAATGATACTTCTTGTAAAGAGGAAGAGGAATCCACGGAATATTTTTTATGTGAGTGCCTCGCATATGGACACATCAGACATCAGGTTTTTAGTGTTGGTGGGCTCTAGCTTCGGAATATTTCGTTAAATGGAGGAGTTGAGTATAACGGACCACTAGGGCTATAGAAATCTCTGCCTTAGCATAGATCCATTATGTTCTCTGGTAGCATCACAAAGTATTTAGAAACGCCTACAGTCAATACTCACGGACATCGCAATCGCGTTCCTGCCTTTTAGAATTGCATTTTACATATTTAAGTGAGAATGATAGATACTTTAAAGTGCCCAAAAAGAGTATGGCAGCTCTTTGCTTTTTCGTTGGTAACCATTGTTCCCGCAGGTTTCCAATTTCTCTTGTAGCACTTTTGTGTTCATTTACAGAAATTGCTGATTCTCTATCGAATGATGTACCGCCACAACTCTGGAGGTTTCGAAAAGCTCCATCTTGGTTTCTTGGTCGACTCTGTGCATTCTTGAAATCTCGCTCTCGATCTTACGAATCTCTTCTATTCACATTAGAAGCTCCCCAAGTTTAATCAATCTTCACTTTTAAGATTTTGTGTAAAACTAAGCTTTCTTAAAATCAGTTCATTGTCTATTTGTTGCTTTTATGGAGACGAAATTTGATGAGAAGTCGGGAACTTGCAGTTAGTAACATCGTTTGAAGTAAGTCAAGCGATGACGGCTTTACGGTTTCTTACCAGGGCAGAGGCAAATCGTCACACGCTGCCTCACGGACAGAGGTGAGGCAGCGTCTGACGATTGGGGAGCAGCGTGACCGTAGCGGCTCGCAGACGTTGAGTGCTCCTTTATATAATTCGTAGAACACGACATGCCTACGAATTATATTGAGCGCAAATCCGCCTTATTGACCAGAGCTTGGCCAGAGCTGAAAATATTCGTTTTGAGAATGATGGGGGTAAGTTGCTTCCTATTTGGTCCGGTCAAGCATTAAGTTGATGCGGACTTAGGGCCCCATCATTCTCAAAACGGATATCGTTTGAAGGATTAGTTCTCTGTTAAAATACATAGGAAAACGACGAAATTTGAAATGGTCACTTCTAGAAATTATACAAAATGGCGGCTGTCCTAGCCCAGAGTTTGAGCAGTTTTCGATAAAAAAACAAGTCAGAAAATCCGAAGCTGGACGCTTCAGGTTTCATACCTGATTTTGTGTATTTCTTTTAAAATAATATATCATTTGACTGTGCATAGACCCATTAGTACGTAGCGCCTAATATGTGATTACAATATTATGTGAGAATATCCACATTCAGTCTTGAATTTGCCAAGAAGCGACAACTTTGTTAATAATAGTACGATTTCCACCAAACTTAGAAGGATCTTAGTGTCCGGATAGCTGAGTGGTTAGAGCACAAGGCTGTCGTACGGAAGGTCGCGGTTCAAATCTCGCTGGCGGCAGTGGGATTTGTATCGTGATTTGACGTCGGATACCAGTCGACTCAGCTGTGAATGAGTACCTGAGTCAAATCAGGGTAATAATCTCGGGCGAGCGTAATGCTGACCACATTGCCTCCTACAGTGTTCTGTAGTGTACCGTTACGGTCTTGAATGAAGTGCTCTAACACACTTCAAGGCCCTGATCCAATATGGATTGTTGTGCCAACGATTATTATTATTAGAAGGATCATACTTTTTGTTATACCCTAGAGTGCTGCGAAATTTCCTAGGATGAACTTAAGGGTGGTTCCGCAGCCAGAATAGATATTGGCATCCAGGGTATTTTAGACCCTAAGCATCATCCAGTGGCAGCCTCCTGCATATTTTCAGATTTTTCGGTTGAGTGTTTTCTGAGAATGAGTCCATTAAAGAAATTATCACTTTTGTCCCCACACTCGCCGTCTTTCTAACAAATGTCAAAACTAAGACCGGCTTCGGAAAATACTAACTTCTTCTTCTTTTTCTTCAGCCTTCGTCCCGTTTACAAGCGGGGTCGGCTCGTCGTGATCGGCTTCGCCATTTGGCTCTATCGAATGCCTGATCTGGGTGCAATCTCGAGGCTTTCAGATCCCCATCCAGCGTTTCAAGTCACCGTTGTTTAGGTCTGCCTTTTGGTCATTTACCATCGACTTCGATGTTCCGACCAATCTTGGCAAGTGAACTCTCGTTTGCACGAATTGCGTGACCATACCATCGAAGACGCCTCTCTCGCAACTTTTCCACGATCGGTGCAACCCCATAACGATCGCGGGTATCCTCATTTAGGATGTGATCTAAACGTGTGATGCCACTAGTCCATCGTAGCATCTTCGTCTCCATTACCGCAAGACGCCGTTCATTGTCTTTTATTGTCGGCCAACATTCAGAACCATAGAGAGCGACAGGAGGGACGACATTGCGGTAAACTTTAGATTTGAGACGTTCGTTGATACGTCGATCACAAAGAACACCAGTTGTGGAACGCCACTTCACCCAGGTTGTATTAATGCGTGAAGCAATTTCATAACACAGTTCTCAATTATCTGATAGCGTTGACCCGAGGTATTTAAATCGCTCAGTTCTGGGCAGATCACTGCCGCTGACAGTGATTGCGCCTGTTTCATGGGGATAGGTCGTCAAAAATTCAGTTTTGTTTAAATTCAATCTGAGACCGTGTTGCATGAGGCGATCATTCTATTTTTGAACAAGTTGCTCGAGAACATTTTTGCTATCAGATGCTAGGAAAACATCATCTGCATAAAGCAGTGTGTAGGGCGCTGGACGTTGGATATCCCGTGTGACGGTGTCCATAACAAGAACAAAGAGGAGTGGTGAGAGGGCGCTTCCTTGATGAGCACCAACAGAGACACGAAGCGGTTTTGATACACCCGCCATACTTCGAACTTTACTTTTCGAGTCGTGGTAGAGCAATTGAACCATGCGCATGAGTTCTTCTGGCACTAAGTGTTGTCGTAAAGCATACCACATGAGTCCATGTGGTACACTGTCAAACGCTTTCTCTAGATCCAGAAAGGCAATGTAGAAAGGGCGATGCTTCTCACGGTGTTTCTCCATGAGTAACCGCGCAGCGTGTATTGCGTCAGTAGTTCCGCAGTTCTTGACAAATCCGGGTTGATTCACGGTTATTTCAACGATTTCGCGAATACGGTTGTCAAGAATGCGTTCAACAATCTTCATGGTATGGGAAAGTAACCGGATCGGACGGTAATTTAAACATTCTGCTGGGGTACCTTTCTTTTTCCATATTGGAACAGTGGTACTTTCTTGCCAGTCAGATGATGTTCTTCCTTCCTGAATAACCCGGTTAAAGAATTCACTGAGTCACAGTGTTGGGTCCCAGCTCTTCACTTTTCAGAGCTCAGATGCGATGTCGTCAGGTCCTGTTGCTTTCCCCGATTTAATTTGTTTTAGTGCCTCCTTGACTTCAGCGACCGCTTTCTTTGCTTCCCGGTTGGCATTCTTATAAATTTTCCAATTAGCAGGCGTTTTATAGTCGAAAAATTTGTAGTAGAGGCGTTTCTTTTCACGGGCCTTCATTTCAACATCATCATTCCAAAGCCAAGTATCTCGGTTGATGTACCGCTTACCCGGCTTGGTGACCCCGAGGGTTGCAGAAGCCGCTTTGTGGATCGTGTCTTTCATTTGGTGACATTGGTAATGGTCAGCAATCGTATGAGTGAGACCGTTTCTTCTTTCTTCTCACCAAATCGCCACCATTTAATGCGCGGCGGGCCAGTGCGTTCCTCACGCTGTTTTATCGTTGGCTTAATTCGCAGGACGGCAATCAACGGCCGATGTTGAGGTGGTTTCATAGGGAACGACTTTGCAATCAGTGACAGTAGTAAAATGTCGGCGTCTTATGATTATATTATATTCTCACATAATATTATATATCCATATATTACGTGCTACGTTTTACTGGGACTAATGCACATTCAAATGTCTTTATAAAAGAAATACACAAAACTTTTCATACCTAAAGCGTCCAGCTTCCGGTTTCCCAATTTGTTTAACAAATAATTAATTCTTGTCAACTTTGCTCTTTGCTCTTTTTAATGTTTTTTGTGAAACAAAACTCAATTTGATGTCTATCTGTCTGTCACATCCGATTTATTTGGAAACGACTGGACCAATTGTCACGAAAATTGGGGAGAGCATGTGGTAATAGGGACCCCCCGTACATGTGAACGGAGGGTGCAACATTTTTTCGTAGTATGCGGCCAAGTTGGGTATCAAATGAAAGCGCTCAATTAGTACGTTTAGCAACTAGTTCTATATTTGATATCGCGTGAAGCATAGGAGAGGGAGGGCTCAAAATAAGACCATCAAAAAGTGTAACGGGTCCCGTTCTCAGAACGTAACTAACCGAAAAATCTGAAAAAAATCAGAGTGGTGCATCTCTACGAGATCTCTTCCTTAAAATGCATTCGGTTTCGATATCTGCAGAAATAAAGTTAATAATAGTATATCTCTACATTTTAGAAATTTACCAGGAAACCCCTCTCATGTCGATCACAGAAATACAAAATTTGGCATGGGCATAAGGGATAACAGTGCATAATTCGATTAAGTTTGAAAAAAATCCAACTATATAGTTTTAGGGGGTGAAACTTTGCCATTTTTTGTAAATTTCGTGCATTCTACAATGTGACGTCATCATCCCATATCAATTCATCAATATCACAACGAAGTAAGTTCACATGCACGGGGTCGTAAAGAATTATTTTCTTTTATTTTTTTTAATCATTTGTATATGAATATCAATTACTCCAGACAGACATGTGTGTATGTAGGTATATAGTATATGCGTGCTAATGAAATTTGTGGGTAGTGTCTAATTCAGATAGATATATTTGTACATTAAAACAACCGTACTTAATATACGTACTATATATGTACACATGTATGCTTTATATACGCGTGTATGTATAATATATGTACAGTATTCGGAAATAGGCAGTTTGTTTGTTAATTGTGATGAAAATATCTATAGCTCTAATATGTACATATGGCTTGTAGTTTGAAAAAATATGAAGGAATATGTTGGATTTGTAGCTATATAGGATAGAAAAATGTGCGTAGAAGCTTCTCACATAAGATGAACACAAAACCTTGGTACCCCCATGTTCTTCTGAGATGAACATAAGGGGGACTGCCAGGTAAATTTCTGAAATGTGGAGATATACTATTATTAACTTTATTTCTGCAGATATCCGGGTGTATTTTGAGGCCTAGGTTTCGTAGAGATGCACCACTGCGATTTTTTTCAGATTTTTCGGTTGAATAGGTTCTGACAACGAGAGCTGTTACACTTTTTGATTGTAATATTTTGAGCCCTCGCTCCTCTATGTTTCACGTAATATCAAATATGGATCCAGTTTTCAAAAGTACTAATTCAGGCCTTTCATTTGATACACCCTCCATTCACATGCATGGGGAGCCCCCTTAACCTAAATACAAAATGGCACCATTTGCTGCATATAAAGGGAACAGTGGATTACACACTCTTTCCAATTTTCGTGACAATCGGTCCAGCCGTTTCCGAATAAATCGGGTGTGACAGACAAACATACAGACGGACAGACACACGCTGTCTCGATTCTAATCAGGTTTTGTTTCACACAAAACCTTAAAAATGGTTGAGTAACGTTATACGACCGCAGTTTATTTTTTGGCCAATTCATGACTTAGTTGCTGATCGTTATCCTTGAAAAGCGCTGATATTTGTTGAAGTCTGAAGTTCTTCTGACAAGAAGCGCTCCGTCGAAATCAAAGTCAAAATTTTGCAAACCATTCAGATAGCTTAAATTAAAGGCGAAAATCAACAGATCTAGAAAATGCTGATCATTCCCTTTGGATAATACATTTCTTAGTCTAAGAAATAATGAAAAGAAATCTACTCAAAATAAAGCAATTGCCACAACTTTGTAGAGCAAGAAAATATCATCGCAGCGACCGTAAACATTTTACCAAACAATAAAATAAATTGGTTCAAAATATAAGCAAATACAAAACGTTACATACTGATCACGAGGGCGTGAAACTATCCGTAGTTTTTTCTAATTTAAATTGGAATCCGTATTCGGAGCCTCTTACATCAGATTTATTCCGAAACGGCAGAACTAATTATCACGAAATTTGACTAGAACGTGTGGTCTGTAAATCCCTTCACATATAGTACAACGGGTTGCATCATTTTGCGTAGGGTTTGAGGGGGGCTTCTCGTACATACGAAAGGGGGGTGAATTTTTTGTTGCAGAATATGGTCATGCGGGATATCAAATGAAAGAGCTCGACTAATACTTTCCTAAACATATTTTTGATAGTGGGTGAAACATAGGGGAGTGAATGATGGTACATGGTATTGGCCTCAAAATATATCTCATTCCGGTACTTGCCCAAAGATTCCTCCTCCAAAAAAAAAGAATATCACAAATCAAAAGTTTGAATATGCAGAAAATCAGGCTAGGGGTTAGAAAGTAAAAATTGTCAGCTAAAGCAACAAAATTAAACATGGGCTCTTAATAATGGTGGATAGAAAAGTTTCCGATGCAGCCACTATTACCGCATCCACAATGGGTTGCTATATATGCAACAGAAAATCAAAAAAACTTAATGATTTGACGTCACAAAACGTTGAAAATTCAGCGATATTTAAATTTGTATTATCTGTACTACATGCGAAAATGAGATTCTTTACTTTTCTTTTACATGATAAAATCTGGAGTACATGAAGGTCACGTCACTCAGAAAACGATTTCAAATAAAATTAAAATTAATTGCTTTCATATATGTACACTTGGCAACCTAAGTCGCTGACAGTCCATAAAATATTTATTCATGGCCCGAGTAGTATATCGGACGCCCTGCAACCGATCGGTCAATTATTGGATGAAGTGCCGAAAGCGGGGAACAGGTATCTTCGTTCTTATTACTTTGTTAAAGTCGGTTTACTTTTTGTACATCAATTTCAAGGTAGGAGAGTGAAGGGTCAAAAAGTATAAATTTAAAGTTAGCAAGAACTCATTTTTGAAAACTATTCAATTGAAAAATCTGAAAAATTATAAAGGTGCTGTGAAATTTAGGCCTTAAAATACATCTCTGCGCTAATTAAACTAAAAATAGCGCATTACAATATTTTCTAATTTTATTGAAAAGCCATTAAAAGGGGTCGAAATACGTGGACTAGGAACCTGCAAATTTTGAAATTATACTGCCACCGGACTCATTTCACGCCAGAGACTTTTGACTATCAGAAACAGACTATGATTGGTTTGTAGAGTATGCACACGCTTCGCGACAACGGCACCGAGGGTCCCCAGAATGCTCGCCTTCTCCAACTCGAGCGAGAAATCCAACGATATAAGCTGCACATTCTAAGCCTAAGCCTGGTGGGACTCTGGAGAGTACTCCTCTCTATCTTGCAGTTATTTGCTTTTATATTCTCGAAAGCCAAATGTGGTTGTTTCTGACGGGTACCAAAAGACACTCTCTCTTGACCTAGTTTTTTGGCAAGATTCTGACTGCATGTTAAGGAGCATCACAATTTTGTAGTTCAGTGGATAAATGGAGATTTTCAATATTGCGGAGTAGGATGTTTTTCACGAGCAATTATAAACTATTCATTAGAGACTTAATAATATTCACAATATTGTGATTGTGATGGGTGATCTAAGATGTCAAAGTGGGTTGTGACAACACCTTGTTCGGACATGTAATGAGGAAGCATGGTCTTGACGACTGTAACGATAAAAGTGAAAGGTTTGTGGATTTCTGCACCTTTCACCTATTGGAAACTGTGCAGACCACTAGTTTGACGACTTTGCAATCAGCAATAGTTTTAGGAGCCGTTTTCTCTATATACGTAGCAAGAACATTTCGCCTGTGTGTTATTTCTGCCAGTTCTTGCCAGTTGGGAGAGCTACGACCGCCAGGTTCAACATTGGTATAATAGAGCTCTTGCTTCACAGTAGGACATTTATTTTGCTAATCGGACGGCAAATACCCTGAGTAACCCGCCTGAGACTATCGAAGCGCATCTCTTTTGAATGCTCCCTAAAGTCGTAGAGATAATAGTTAAAATAATCTTCGAACACATCAAAGTACATCTCGCTAACCAACGTGGAAAGTCTTGTGAGTCTGCTCTTCATTCTTTGGTGTCAAAGAAGAGGATGCAACTCTGGCGTTTGACTGTAAGCCATTTGAGAAAACTTTGTGAGGCCGCCACCACGCATGTTGGCGATGATGTTTTAATTAAGTGGATCTAACGCCAATTCTATGGAGTGTGATGATTGACTCATTACTATGTGAACTGCAAAATTTGCCAATACACGCTCAAGCTTATGCTGATGACGTGGCTGTACTTGCTGTTGATCCGGATCGTGGAACGGGGTAGAGAAATATACAACGTGCCGTTGATTTGATTGACAGTTGTTGCCTCAGCCATTTACTTTCAGTAAATCCAAATAAAAGCACACTGCTGTTTTTTACAAAAAGGAGAAAACTGGATGGACTTTACCTCCCGGAGATGAGGGCTACAACCCTTCAACCCTCCGCTGAAGTGAAATAAATATCTGGGAATCACTTTAGAACACTTTGGAACAAACATGTAGAAGTAAGATTGAAACGAGATCTTACAGTATATAGACTGCGCAGATGGATCTTTGCCCTAACATAGGGACTCGGGCGTCATGTGGTAATGTGGATATACGTTTCTATTATTAGGCAGATGTTCGCTGTGGCAGGTTAAGATGGGACGAAAAAGTTTTCTGTGTAAATTAGCCGCACTGTAAAGGACCATGTGCCTGGGTTTTACCGGTGCTATGCCACAACATCTGGTGGAGCTCTAAATGCATTATTTAATCTGCAGCCCCTGGATATACTTATTCAAGCAGAGCAATTCATAGACTAATTGGCTTATATGTATGAAGAAACAACGGACGGGGGCCACAGAGCATTGGAAGAGTTATCGGCGTAACTGCATCCAGTTCTCACCGGCTTTTGATACTCTGATCCCCATATATCTATTTGGTAGGAGATATGAAGTTATTTTCAGACGTAGAGAATACTGGGAAATCCCAGAGGAATTCGTGACAGCATACACTGAGGTCCTCCATACCGAAGGCTCAAAAACAGAACAGGTTATACCTCTGGAATAAAGACCAGAAGTGTTTTTTGAGGTTTTGTGTCAATCACACCCGATTTATTCGGAAACGGCTAAACCGATTGTCACGAAAATTGGTAAGAGCGTGTAATATTCCCCTTACATACAACAAGTGGCGTCATTTTGTGTTAAGTTTAAGGAGGACTCCCCATACATGGGAATGAAGGGTGCAAACTTTTTTTCACAGAATGTGGCCATGTTGGGTATCAAACGAAAGGGCTCAATTAGTACTTGGTTCCATATTTCATATTGGGTGAAATACAGGGGAGTGAGGGGTCAAAATATTGATTTGGCATGGGTGTAAGGGATAACATAGTGCACAATTTGATCGTTTGAAAAAAATTCAACTATTATTAAGAAAGTTATAGGGAGTGAAACGTTGCCACTTTTTTTAAATTTCGTGCATTCTAAAACATGACGTCATCATCCCATATCAATTCGTCAATACCATAATGAACTGAGTTCATATGAATGAAGTGATAAGTCATTTGTGTATGAATATCAATTACTCCAAACATACATATTTTAATGTAGGTATATAGTATATGCGTGCTAATGAAGTTTGCGGGTGGTGTCTAATTCAGATAGATATATTTGTACATTAAAACAACCGTATTTAATATACGTGCTATATCCACATGTGTATGCTTTTGTGCACGAAGTAAATCGAAAATATGGGTACGATCAATTTATATACGTGCATATATATGTACAGTATTCGGGAAAAGGCAGTTTGTTTGTTTAGGGTGAGGATAATATCTATGGCTGTAATATGTACGTATGTCTTGTTGATTTGTAGCTATATACGGATAGAAAAATTTGCGTTGAAGTTTTTTACATAAGATGAACATAAAACCTTTATACCCGGAGCGCGAACTCCCGGTATTCGGACCTATTTATGTGATCCTAAGGGTTGCAACTGGGTGATTGAGGGGCAGGCCTATCGCAATCTGTAGCGAAGCTAGACTGACGGCGTTGAGTAGTGCTTTGATCACCTCGGAAATCGTTCAGCAATGTAGAAACTGTTTGAACTCTATTTCTAGATTTAATACGGTGAAACTACTCCGGGTACTTGGTCACTGTGGTGTGGTGTTCAATCTCACCATACCGGGGCTATAACCAGCAATTGGAGTATCAGTAGCATTAGCTGTCTTGATAAACTGGGAATAAGTTTCCTATAATAACAATCCTAAATGCTGCCAGAACACCAAATTTTCCAGTCAGAGCCTAGCATGCATGCCGTAAAATTTATCCTGCCGAAAAGTTGAAACACTTGAAGAAGTATTGAGGGCATTCTGAATAGTAATTGTACACAAGTGTCCCTCCTGTAATGAAGAAGCGGAATCCATGGAGCATTTTCTATATGAGTGCCCCCGATGGATGCATCAGACATCAGATCTTCGGTGGTGACGTGTTCTAATGGATAACAGCATATCCACTAGTGGTAATTTTATAATATTTGCACGAATCCAGGATATCCCTTTTGACGAGGCAATCGAATACAATAGGCCACCACGCTCTGAGTACTTAGAGGCTATGCTTCTCCCTCACAATAACCACACACAACACATACCTCGAAAGCTTGATCGGCAGAGAGCAGATTGGTTTCCACTTCGGACCCTCTTGCATGGACCGTATCGACGCTCAACGATACTCGGAGTTTAAACCTTCGCTTCGCCTGCTTTTCATCGATTTCGAGAAAGCTTTCGACAACGTGAACAGGCGTTCATCTGGCATGCTTTATACAGGAAGGGCATTCCAGAAAAACTAATTGTTATTATTAAAGCGACATATGATGCACCAAAATGTCACGCGCTGCAACGAGGTAAAATCTTAGAGGAGAATTTGCAGTTCAATGTATCATTTGCAATCCCACCGAGTCGTGGACTTTACCTAAATTGCCCTGGATTTGGAACGGGAGGCAAATAGTGGTGGACCGAAGATAAACACCAACATAAAAAACCTTATCAGTCTGAAGGCTTCCATCAATTTGTATATTTAGGAAGAATGCTTTATGCCGACTGACGGCAGTGCCATCCAGCGCTCGACACATTAACAGCGGAAGATCCGTATTCCTCGCCGTGCCTAAAATCTGCGAATGACCTATTACTATTTCGAACAAAGTCCCTGGGCATCGCATAGACCAGTTACCTATGCACGATGTAATCAGAACGTGCAAGTAGCAATGGATAGGTCACGTATGCTGGGTACGTTATGGAACGGAACCCACTGTTTCTAGGAAGTTAACGAGTAGGTCGCATCTGGAATACTTGGAGCAGAATAGTATTGGAAGAGTGCTGGCGTCTCCTTGGAAGCAGTTGAAGGGTATTTCAGCGAATCACTTTCTGCTTCTTTCCCAACTTCGTTCCCCCACTTTCCCCTTTTGCTGAAAATGGACACGTGGTTGTTACATAACTGGATTTCTTCTGTTCCTCTTTGCTCCAAGGTTAGTATTTTATTAACGAATTTTTCCTATCTGTAATTTGTACGCGACGGTTCCTCTTCGCTTCCAAGGTTTTCAATATCCCCGATTAAATGACGTCACGATTAATAATAATTGCTTTTCCAATTCTCTTCTTTTAGAATATCCCTTACAAATTCAACTCATTGAAAGGAACTTCATCTAATGACAAAGCTTTTTGGAAAACCCATTGAATTCCATCTGCTTCAAAGTGGTTCATTGCAACAGAATGTAAATTGCTGAATCATTCAGATCCCTGTTGGAGCTGCAATCAATAAATGTACCATTTCATTGTCGAATAATTGTGTTACGAGCTCGAGAACATTAAAGCGATCCTTTTATTACATGTTGGGGTTGTGTTACGAACAGCTGGAAGCGTCCCATGAGCTGTCGATTGTAGTGCAGTTGAACAGTTTGAACCCGGTGGCTCCTCGTTCAATTCACATTCCAATTAAAATGGAGTGTTCCGGGTGAAAATAAACACGAACGCTGAAGTGTGTTCTATTCATAAAGTGAAAATGAAATTTACTCTGTCCCACATTTTAGTCAACTTTGGCTTGGAAAGTTATAAATTTTCAAGTAGTGAGTGCTTCGTCGCGAAATATTTTCCTTTCATTATTTACTGAGAGGTTTTCATCATCCAGCAACGGCTAGAATGTTCGCCTGATTTTTTAAGGTTCTGTCTAAAATAAAACCTTATCAACGACGATTTATGGTCCGTCTGTTTGCTGTTTGTATGTCTGCCGCAAGTGATTTATTCAGAAACATTTTTTCTTATTGATACGAAATTTGGTGGGTGAACAGTGAACACCCACTCATACGATTCGCAACACATTTCATTGAATTTGAGAGACGATCACCGTACATGCGCCGGGAGTAGGCGTATTTTTTTACAGAATATTGACTATACTAAGTATCAAATACTTCATCATTAAAGTTTTACCATTGGTTGTAATTCTGTCCCTTTACAGAAAAAGTGTAGTTGTAAATCAAGTCTGAAATGCTATCAAGGCCTCAAATATTCTCTATGGCAATTGCGGTATATATTTAAATAAAGTTAGTAATAGTATTATGTTATAAAGGTTTGGCAAGTCAAATTCAGAATGTTCCAAATCAATTCAGAATTTCCCGATTTAATTTCAGAGATTTCCAAACTAACTTCAAAATCAATTTCAAAATTTTCTTTTCTAAATTCAAAATTTTCCATTTCCAATTCAGAATTTTTTTAATATTTTACTATAAATTTTTATACCAACTTTTTACTTCTGGATAAGGATGGGGGTGGAATTCTTTGAAAAATATCAGGACTGTCTATTAATTTACCTATCATTATTTGCTTTAATGAGTTGGTCGGAGAATCTTCTTTTTTTTCAGCCTTTGTCCCATTCACAAGCGGGGTCGGCTCGTCGTGATCGGTTTCGCCATTTAGCTCTATCGCATGCCTGATGAATCCATCGTATCAAGCCACTGTTGTTTAGGCCTGCCTCTTGGTGGTTTCCCATCGACGTCGATGTTCAGACCAATCTTGACAAGTGAATTCTCGTTAGCACGAATTGCGTGATTATACCATCGAAGACGCCTCTCTCGCAACCTTTCCAATTGAACCCAGCGCACGAGTTCTTCTGGCACTAAGTGTTGTCGTAAAGCATACCACATGAGTCCATGTGGTACACTGTCAAACGCTTTCTCTAGATCCAGAAAGGCAATGTAGAAAGGGCGATGCTTCTCACGGTGTTTCTCCATGAGTAACCGCGCAGCGTGTATTGCGTCAGTAGTTCGGCAGTTCTTGACAAATCCGGTTTGATTCACGGTTATTTCAACGATTTCGTGAATACGGTTGTCAAGAATGCGTTCAAAAATCTTCATGGTGTGGGAAAGTAATCGGATCGGACGGTAATTTGAAAATTCTGCTGGACTACCTTTCTTTTTCCATATTGGTACAGTGGTACTTTCTTGCCAGTCAGATGGTGTTCTTCCTTTCACTAAACTACAGTGTTGGGTCCCAGCTCTTCGCTTTCCAAAGCTCAAATGCGATGTCGTCAGGTCCTGTTGCTTTCCCCGATTTCATTCGTTTTATTGCCTCCTCGACTTCAGTTCCGCTGACAGTTAAGTCCTTGGGGTTTTAACGTAGGTACCTGTCGTGGAGACTTAATCCTACGGTCTTCTTAAGGCACGGATTGATTTTGGGACCACATTCAGAGCCCCGCTGTGACAAGCAGCAACGGTACCAGTTTATACCAAGTGCATGGCTTAGCATTCATAGTGGTGGATGCAAGACATACCTAAATCTCTACCGAACTAAGGAGTACGGCACCCTTGTTGAAACGCAACACCACGCCGAGGCCCGAAGGTCTCTTCTCACTTGAGCATCACCAACAACCCCTATAAAGCTCCTACTAGGGGGGCCAACCGGAAACAACCGAGCTGTACTCATATACGACAGGAATTCTCCCGAAGTATATGAGTCCAGGGGCTACCCCGGTTCCCATGGTACCAGTATACCCCTGGTAAGGTTTCCTGACCGAAGCCACTTCAGATGAGTCCCCATGCAGACTCGGGTCTGATCACCCTGATTAAGACTTGGAGCATTCGTCTACTGCATCACGGCCGGCACGCCAATGCGATACAGCGTTTCCCGGTGCCACCACGTGGAAGTTCTCCTCGAACACTTGGTTTTGGTTCAGCCGACAGGGTTGCCGCCCCGCCTTCCTCCCCGCCAACTCAGAGCACTAGTTGCGCTGACAGGTGGAACTGCTCCAAATGTCGGCAATGATTGTGGAAGTGGAGAATGGGTAAATTCTTTAGTTGAAATCTGTTCGAAGTATTTCCGTTGCGGGTCCACGGTTGGTAGGTAAAGTACCGTTCTTGTTATTAACGCAACAGAAGTGTTCGATAATCTGTGTACGTTCGTTATGGCTTTTAGCAAGTCGGTGCAGATCTCTCTCGCCATCCCGAGTGTCCAGTTTATAGTAAAGATTTTTGTAATGGGTCGCTCGGGTGACAGTGACCGCTTTCTTTGCTTCCCCGTTGGTATTCTTATAAATTTTCCAATTAGCAGGCGTTTTATAGTCGAAAAATGTGTAGTAGAGGCGTTTCTTTTCACGGACCTTCATTTCAACATTATCATTCCAAAGCCAAGTATCTCGGTTGATGTACCGCTTACCCGGCTAGGTGACCCCGAGGGTTGCAGAAACCGCTTTGTGGATCGTGTCTTTCATTTGGTTCCACGTTTCTTAAACAATCGTAATGGTCGAGAATCGTATGAGTGAGATCGTTTCTTCTTTCTTCTCACCAAATTGCCACCATTTGATGCGCCGCGAGCCAGTGCGTTCCTTACGCTGTTTTATCGATGGCTTAATTCGCAGGACGGCAATCAACGGCCGATGTTGAGGTGCGACGGTCTCAGAGGGAACGACTTTGCAATCAGTGACAGTGGTAAAATGTTGACGTTTTATGAGAATATAGTCGATTTGCGTTTTACTGTTCCCACTATAAAATGTAGGAAGATGAGACAATCGTTTGATGAACCATGTATTCATAAGTACAAGGTCAGGGATGTCCGCAAAATCGATTATACGCTCGCCATCCTCATTACCCGCTCCGAACCCCTTTCCCCATGGCTCCTGTTCGTCGCCGGCAATAATAATATAGTCGTCAGCAGGCACGTGACAAGTCTTTTCATCGAGGTCCGAAAGCATTAGCAGCACCACAATTTAAACCTCCTCTCGGTTGACAGTAGACATTAATGATATCCTAAAGGATGCTGCGGAATTAATTGTATTCCCTTCTTCTTTTCTTTAGCCTATATCCCGTTCACAAATATAAAAGTAAACTATTGAAATAATCCTGAATTGCAAATGGAAGAGTCTGAATTTGAAATGGAAAGGTTCGAAATTGCCTTGGAAAACTTTAAAGTTAGTGTGTAAATTTCTGAAATTAGTTTGAAAAATTCTGAATTTAGAAACATACAACTTTGTAGTGATGTATGAGATGACATGAAGCATGATACTGTAATGCTTCATCAAAATCATACTATTGCTAACAATTTGTTACTAGACTGAAAGAGTGTTTCTCGTATAAATTTGTTGCAGATCAAAACATGAAATGTCGACATCACCTACTGACATACTAAACGCATATACATTACTTGCTACCTACAGTCGTGATTTATATATATGATATATTTTACATAGGAAATACACAAAACCTTTCATATTTGAAAAACCGAACTTCGGGCTTTCGCTTCGTTTTAGGTTGTATGGGCGATGTATTCTAATATCAACTTCAAAAATGATTCAATGTAATATATGTAGCGGAAGGTAATGTGTTTCACAAAATTTGCAACGAATTAGCTTTTTAATTAGTTTCACGATGGCAAGGCTAGCGAATCACCAAGGAACAGCCCACAGAGATACTCTTATTTCAAGCATTTCACGCTTTTCTTAAAAAACAACCCAAAAAGTGTAAATTATAGCAAAATGACAGAGGCTTTCTGAAGTGCACCGTTTGTAATTATCTTTTGTACTTTTCGGCCTAACTTAGATAAGGAGGTTGTGAGCTTCTCAACTCAACTTTGAGAGTAGAGATATAATGTTTTATAGACTTCGGTCCCTCTGAGGCTATTATAACAAAAAATTAACATTTCTAAGTTTGACGTATAGGGATGTGTATAAAAGCCAATCGAGAAACGAAAAGCTAAGCGCTTCAGGTTTCATTCCCGAAGTAAATATTTGTTTTAACATTGGCTGCAAACCGGAAGGGTGCCATTCGCCCATTCTAATAAACCATTCAATTGAAAATTTTGAAAAAAAATATGGCGGTCCGTGCGCATGGCATCTACAAATACTCTCAGTAATGATATCTGCGCAAATAAAGATAATAATGGTATATTATTATATTATCAAATTTTGTTGCGAACCGTCTTAAGTTCATCATAGATGCGCAAAATTTGTATTGAGATAGATTTTAATAGAAGGATGATGCCTTCTATGCTGGAAATTAGATGGAAATCCTATTTTTATTAACAAAGTCATTGCCGGTAAAAATTGCCTCTCTCACATCATATTACTACTCGCAGTACCACATCGAATTAAATATCGGTTATCGTTCACAAGCGGGGCCGGACCATAGTGATCGGTTGCGCAATTTTGTTTTGTCATCGGCCTGATTTGCATGCAAATCCCCATTCAACGTATCAAGCCACCGTTGTTTCGGCATTTTGGTCGCTTGCTATCGACTTCGATGTTCAGACCAATCTTGGCAAGTGAATTGTCGTTAGCGCGAATTAAGTGGTTAATTTAATTGATCGCCTGAAAAGTGGCGACATTCAATTGGCCGTTATGAATGTCAGAGCATATAGGGCGTCAGTATAGACTCGGATCACTATCTCGTTGGGATGGTGCGACAAATGATCTTCACAACCACCGGAAGGATGTTATCATTAGTACGGTCACAAACATGTTCCAAACCCAAACCCGCCGACGAAGAATCTAAGCTAGCAATGGAACAGCAGTATACCGCATACCGGACAATGCTACACTCTTAAAGGAAGCAGGCACTCACAGAGACCTATCATTTCGTCGTGTGGAGAAGCGATTTCACAGACCGGAGAAAGGAAGCCTGGAGAACCAAAAGGCCTGCGAACTCGAAAAGTAGAAGCAATCGAACCAGGCGTACAAGTGTTACGAGCAAATTAGCAGGATGAATCCATGTGCGCCTCGATGCCCATCCTGTCGAGACAAAAAGGGAAATCTGATTTGCAATGGAATATTGGAGCGATGGATTGCGAATTTTGATGAATTGCTCAACAACCAAAATATCAGCAAGTTGGACGTCCCAGCAGCAGAACACTATGGACACTATGGAGAGATAGTCTGTCAATCCATCGGCTTAAGAAATATATGTCGGCAGGAACCGATGGAATTACAGACGAACTGTTTAATAAGGAAAGTGACCAATTAAACCAAGCGGTTCATCAACTTATGGTGAAGGTATAGAATAGCGAATCAATGCCTGATGACTGGCAAACAGGCAAAGCAGCAATTATGGAGGTACCATGTCGTTGAGTATTATCCATAAGATATTCTTTGTTATCTTGCTGAACTGCGACCTTCAATACGACAGCCTTGTGCCCTAACCACTCAGCTACCCGGATACATACAGTGAAAGATGCATATAATGCTAAAAGTCTCCACACGGAGTATTGACTAGTTATTTTTTCACAGTTTTTCATGTCACTACGGTTTTTTAGCTCTGTCTGGATTTCAATTTCGCCTACGGAAATAAGAGTTTGCTTTGTAATTTGCCCTTAGCAAGGATTTCATTTCATACTTTTTAATGATTTGCTTTGCATTATAGCGAACAGACTGTACGTTACGCTAAAACAAAATATATCCAACTTTTTTTAACCGTTTTCTGAACACTTATGTATTTCGTACGACGGTGTTCGGAATTTACTTTTGCTCGCCGCAAGTATCAAAGTTCGCGAAAGCGTATGCCAAGGTAAATTAAGTACATATATATCTAACACACTATTAGATACATATGTGGTCTAACTTTATACGTTATTCATAATTATCTGGCATTTACCCTATCAGTTTTCGACTAATTTTTCCGTATACTCGCCGCCATATTTTGTCGAACATAAGCATGAGGTTGATTGTTTCTGAAATTTTGCCTGCTATTTGAAGTATTATTAAAACGCAAAAATACTTCGTTGTGCTCGCAACTAGTAACAGATATGCTCAGTCCATTCTACTTATTCAGTTCCCCGTCTACCCTTCCATGATGAGTTTGACCTGGGATTGCGTTCGTTGTGGAGAACCCAATTCCGATTGGTTTCGCTTACTATTTTCTGTAGACTTTAGCACCCATGTTTCTCTATCGGAGATTAGTTTGAAGTGAATTAAAACGTCAACGTCCTACGTTCAGAAAAATCCATGAATATGGAGCAGTGCGGTAAATTTAGAAATTCGTCGGAGGTGTCTTTCACATTCCTTTGATCATAGATGTTTCACTGTGGATAGCTGAAAAGAAGATTCATCTGCAAAAATAACTTTGTCTACGTCAAAAACTTTTTATCAATTATTGCATTTTTAACAAGTTGGTGCCTTGCCGTATTCTGGGATACGCCCACATTTGCTGTCACCTTAATGACATCAGATTAATTCTCGATCAGCTTCTCCGGGCCTTTTTCGTCATTTGCGGTTTTCTAATATTTATTGCCCTGTTTTCTGGCAATAGTTCTTTATGCCAAAATCTTTAATTGAGGTTTGATCTTTTTTAAGGTTTTGTGTAAAACAAATAATAAAAATCGGTTTATTGTCTGTCTAAGACTCTGTCACCTGCACTTTTCTCAGAAACTGTTTTACTGATTAATACCAAATTTGGTGAGAATGGTGGAACTATGAACGCCCATCCATGCAGCGAGTTACATTGTTCTAGGGGGGTGTACATTTTTTTTCGCTAAATAAAGTAATGTTGGGTATCAAATGAAAGGTTTCGATTAGAACTTGTAAATTCTGACTTCAGTTCTGACATTTAAGAGGGTCATCCCGTGTGAAGGCCGTTTTTCTTCGGTTTTTTAGAAATTTTTTGTGAAGAACTGGATAAAGATATAAATAAGAATTTTTCATCATATATTTAGTGATATCTTGAGCATGCGTGATAATTTTTTCAGCCCAATAGCATAGTTCATTATTGAAATACAGAGCAATTTATACACCCATCTCCAAAAGAGGTGTTTTTCTGCTGCCACGCTAGAGGGCGCTGTGATCATCTGGAAAAAAAAATTAAACGGCATTTTAGCGTACAGACTTAACTACAGCCTGCAAACAAGGATTATTAAAAAATATTACAAGCTAAATTTTTGGCGCCGTATTAAACTTTTTGTGATTTTTGGTATTTTTTAAGGCTTTTTTAATGAGTAAAAAAAACTACTAAAGGAATCGCAGTTATCCTAGTTTGCGGATCGTAGAAATATGTTCTGAATAAGTGGTGAAAATTTCAAAGAATTTTGTTGAATAGATTTTAGGCTATGGTGATAGCAGATGTTCTATATGCAGTTTCGAGAAAAACGCATTTATTTAAAAAGCAAAATGGGATTTTTAGCCATAAAACCTTAACTGACCATTGATCTGCTATACCTAGTCCATAAACCTTTGGTTTCTCCAAGAAACACATGTATAGCCTTGGTTTCAATTCTTGTCCTTTTGGTGAAGTCATTCAAATGTCATTCCCACCGACAAATACGCGCTTTATTACGGCGATCGACATAAATATCGCATGTGACTTATTACGTGTTTAGCACTATAATTTCCTAACGACTCCGAATATCAAAAAATCACTTTGCCCATATATTCTACATTATACCTAGATACAATTGATGCAAAAAAAATCGATTCCGCGGATCCTACACACGGGATGAACCCCTTAATACAAAATGGGAAAAAGCGGGGCCTGGAAAATTGTCGATCTTTTAGTGGATCCATTCTCAGAACACACCCAATCGAAAAATCTATAGAAATTCTCGAAGCTGCGGCTCCGAAATACCCTCTATGCCGATATCGGTTCAAAAGAAGTTAATAATAATATATTACTATAATTGAAGTAATTGACTGCAAAATTTCGTTTAAGATAGTAGTAGACCTTGATTTTGCAGTGATAAAGGTTATAATGTGAAGCATGATTCTACTGAGCTTGATGGAAGTCGAGCTATTACTAACGAAGTTATAGTAGGTGAAAATTGTCGTTTCAGTGTGAATTCTAAGACTTTGAATGTCAATATCACGCTAAAGCGAATGTTCTGACATAATATACGCATATACATTAGGTGTTAGGTATAAGTGGAGTGGAATGTCCACTCAAATATTTTTTTATAAGAAATACACAAAACCTTTCATACCTGGAGCGTCCAGTTTCCGGTTTCCTGACTTGTTTGTTTTACAAAAGCGGGACCACGGGAGAAATTAACCTTTTCTGTCAGCGTTCCACATTCATTTTTTTACCGCCGAGATATGGTGAAACTGAATATAAAAGCCTTGATTCATCGATCACCAAAGTACTTTCAAATAGATTAGTTTATTTCCAACCCGGAAGCTTCCTTGTAACGATTTCATAACACTACAATACAGCCTTGTTATGTGGAGCAATATGGTAATGCTGAAGTTGTTTCGATAGGCCATAAAGAAATTCCACTAAAGTGCTATCTTAAATTACCAAACTTCCACGGCAGGTGCTGACGTGCGCCCTCTCAAACTAATTGGCAACTATTTCTGTATGATAAGTTGTAGACGAGTAGTTTCCTCGCTAAGGAAGTAGCAAGAACGTGCTCGGAATATTCCATGGAAATTACAATACCGATTCTGCAACCATAAATCCATAACTGAAGTCACGTCTACCACTTCCAGCGTTTGTATCTAGATACATACATATGTATGCGGGAAGCACATCATGCTCCAGGCATCCATGTGCATATCAAATATCATGAATAATGGGAAATAAAATATGAATCGTTTAAAAAATAACTCAATCCCGACCATGGCACAATAAATATTTATGCTATGGCTGCTAGTCTGGGGTGGGTACCGCCCTCATACTGAATAATCGTCCCATTAGCATTTTGCGCGAGATTGCACAGCAGACTATAAAATATCCACAGGATTGGTTGTGGCTGATATTGGCATTGTACTTTGTTGTATGTGGATTCGTGTGAGGATCTCATCTCGGAAAATGCAAATCCTTTGAAATTGCGGATGCAAGTGTTAATCTGAAAGTAGGTTAGTTATCCTCGTTCCTTTATATTATAGAACACAAGTGTAAGCTCAAAAATATTGCAGGAAGCCTGCTGCACCCTTTGTGCGCTGGAACTAGGCTGTGCTACCACGACGTACAAATTAAAACAAGCTCCGTGAGTTCTATTGTGTGTCGCGGTCTTAGTCAAAACTTTCAAAATTGGATACTTAGCATGCTTCCTTCCAAGCAGAGGGCTTGTATATACATATGTGGAATGACTAAATGAGGAGAGGCTCATTCAGGATAGCTTTATTTATAGGTTCCGGAACTGGAACCGTAAGTCAAAAATCAGCCAACACAATACAAATTTAATTTTCCGAGTGGTGTCACTAAGTTGAGCTATAGAATGAAGCCATCACGAAAGGCTAAATTTCAACCCTTTCAACATAAAGCTGGACCCTTCGTGATATTTATACTTGCAAAGTCAACCATATTATCGACGTTGACAGGGATTCGAAATTTCATTCAGTTACTGCATGGGTCAGGTGACAGCCTTGACTGAAAAATAGACAACAATAAGTTGATTTACTCCAAGTGCACTAGTCTCCCCCTAGTATCAGAGGAAATTCGGATTTTCTATTGAACACACTTCCTTGCTGGTAGATTCCACCTCGCTCCAACGGTTTTCTTGCCAGATATTTCTGTAAAAATGAAAAAGTTGGCTCCACGACACTTTCCGGTGTCTGACAAACGATGGCTCCCTGGATATTTTTAAGCATTTCATACTGTTTTCTGTGCACTTCTCTAGAAGTTGATGTGTCAAGTTTCCCCAGTGAAATCATCGACTTTGAACATTTTCTTAGTATCTATTTTAGACACTTTCCATTTGGTTATCAGTCTTGTGAAAATATAAACGATTGTCCTTTTTCAAAATGGTATTAATATTTCTCGTAATTTTTTAAGGTTTTGTTTTGCAAACTTGCATTAAAATGGGTTCAATGTCTGTCTGTCTTTCTGTCTGTCTCTCCGTCTGTCTATCTGTCACAGGCAGAAATGGCTATACCGATTGACACGAAATTTGGTGAGAAGGTGGGAACTGTGAACGCCCAGACATGCAGTGAGTGATATCCTTCTATGTTGAGATTGTAAGATGTAAAAGGGGGTGGTTGGCAGTAGTATAAAATATAATATGAAGCATATTATCCCCACGTTTAATCAAAATCGTACTATTAGTAACAAAGTTACACTAGCTCAAAGTTGACTTTACCGTGTAAATTTACCACAACTAAATATCAATATCTCACTATAGTGGGTTGTCAGACATGCTAAATGCATATACATAAGGGTCTACGTACAAATGGGATTGTTCTACACTCAAATATA
The DNA here is from genome assembly GCF_905115235.1 of Hermetia illucens. Lineage (NCBI taxonomy): Eukaryota > Metazoa > Arthropoda > Insecta > Diptera > Stratiomyidae > Hermetia > Hermetia illucens. Next base: position 105,321,131 of record NC_051849.1, read on the forward strand.
CTCACAGAAGAAGCAAACAAAACCTTTCATACCTGAAGCGGCCAGCTTCCTGTTTCCCGACTTGTTTTCGATTTGATTTAATCGAACGAACCTTTAGTCGATATTAGAGTTTGTACTATATCTATCTATTACATTTGCTTCATAATATAGCTCTTCAGTTGATTCCAAAATTATCACTATATAGATCCGTTCCAGATATTTCAGTGTTAGTTATACAGTCAAGCGGCCAGGCACTGTGCCTTTTTAGGGCTTTGTGTGAAACAAAACCATCGATTCAATGTCTGTCGGTTTTTTTTGTCTGTTACACTTGCTTTACTTGGAAAGAGCTGAAGCTATCGTCATAGAATTTATTGGGAATATGATGCAACGAATGGCAGGCATCCTTTTGTGTTGGGTTTAAGAGAGGGCTACCCATTTATGTGAAACGGAGATGTAATTTTTTTTTCAATAAACTACGGGTATTTATGATATCAAATGAAAGGGGTTGAGTAGTAGTTTTTGAAACTGTTTTCATTTCTGATAAAGAATGAAACATTAGAAAGTGAAGGTTCAAACTATGCCCCAGAAAGGTCTCGTTCTCAGAAAGTATCCAATTGGAAAATCTGCAAAGACTGCATCTATACGAAGCCGCCACGTCCCCACAGCGAGCCTAGGTTTCTGATTATTTGGCTGTAAACATGTATGGGCTGATAAATTTAGCAGCTTTTTCTGCAAACTTAGGATAGTACCAGCACACACCGGAGTTTGATGCGAGCCGGTGGTTGCCCAGTGTGTTGACAGATGCTGTCAAGAGGGTGCGAGCACCTGGTGTCTTTCGTCTGCTCTTGAAGACAATACATCAAGGAAGCTACCATTGTCATACGTCAGTAGGGCCTGAGGGGCTTCCAGCAGTCGCTGAAGTCAAAAACTTCAGGAGCTCTGTGCCAACCTTACCCTATGAAATTGCTTTATAGCTCGCAGCAGTTGTCTCACTTACCGACAGGCGCTTGATTAATTCCTCCTTCAGTCGAGCGCTTCGCTTCGCTAGAACGGCATCGATGGCCGCAACTGACTCCTCATCCAATGATTGAATCTGGTGGTGTCCATAGTAACGTGCGCCAACACGAACCAGGCTTCTATTTGGACGAACCAAGTCTCCGTGTTTTGCTGCCAGAACGATGATACCCTCACTGCTACGGCTGTAATGGGGCAGAAGGCCCCGTAGCCTCCTGCCGGCGGAGACTAAGAAACGAAACGATATGCTGACTTAAAACGAAAGGGACACGCTCATTTTCGAACAAACAAAAAACTAAATAAAACCGCACAATCGGAAATACTGGATTAAGGACAACGATCAATTCTAACTACGTTGCAATTATCATATGGCTGTAGTTTGTGGGTGTTAGGAGGAGTAATCTCCGAACGTGAGAGCTTATAACTTAATGATAGTACTTAGAACAATACAACATAGTCTCCTTCCACCAGAATGTTGGTTTGGCCGCGAACGTCGATGCCCTTGGCCAGCAGCTCTTCTTTGAATAGCTCTATCTTCTTTGCTGGCAATGCGATTTTCCTTTTCCTTTTGGCTTGGATGTTCTTGGTACAATAGAATTTTCCACTAGTTCTAGTTCGTCCAGCTCGGATGGCATTCACTCTGCGATTGGTAATTTTGATGACTTCATCCAGAGTCACGAATAAAAGTTCCAGTAAGGCAATTCACCGAGAAGCACTTTAATAATTTTTCTTCAATTTGGGTTTTTGTTCATTATTATATTTAAATTCTTTTTTAGATACTTAAACTATATTAGATTAAATATGATTTTCTCAATTAGACAACATATAATGAAAATTACTGCCACCCTGTCAAGTGGCCTTGAATTCTTAATAGGTTGTGCTGCGAACGTTCTGCATATCTGTTGGAGCGGGGTCTCAGAAGTGGGGGGAAGAGAACTGGCTGTTTCTGGGCGACGTGCCTTCCTTTTGGCAGAAGGTTAAGGTAGTCTCCATACCTAAACCTGTGAAAGATGACTATCCAAATCCAAAGAAAGAAACACTAAGATCGCACCCACTAAATGAGAATCAACTTGCTTACCAACGTGGAAAGTCGTGTGAGTCTGTCCTCTACTCTTTGGTTTCAAAGATAGAGGATGCAACTTTGTTCATGGACATTGGAGGGACGTTTGACTGTGCGCCCTTCCAGAAGTTCTGTGATGCCGCCTGAAAGCAAGATGTCCATGAAACTTTAATTACGTGGATCTATGTCACGCTAGCATAGAGGATATTGTGTGCTGATGTGGATGTTAATCTGCCTGTCAAAGGCTGCCCTCAAGGTGGTGTGCTAGCGCCACTTCTGTGGAGTAACTTGATCGAGTCACTACTATGCGTGGAAAATCTGTCAATATACGCTCAAACTTATACGAAGGGCGCTTATACGCTAGCTATTGATTGGGATCCCGGAACGTTGGGTGAAAATCCATACTGCCCTGTTGATTTGATTGACAGTTGGTGTCTCAAGTTTGGACTTTCAGTAAATCCAAATAAAACCACAATAGAATTATTTACAAAAAGGAGGAAACTGAAGGGTATTTGCCTTCCAGAGATGATGGGTACAACCCTTTAACCCTCCGAAGAAGTGAAACATCTGGAAGTTCTAGACAAGAAAGTTCCTCGGAACAAACATGTAGAGGTAAAGATGAAACTAGCTCTCACAGCTTATGGGCTGTAGGCGGACTTTTGCGTCGACATGGGGACTTAAGCCTCAGGTAGTAATCTGGATATATGTTGCTATCATTGGGCCGACGTTCGCTTATGTACCCGCTTTATGGTGGGTTAGGATGGAACAAAACAGTTTTCTCTGTAAGCTGGCCACACTATAAAGAACTATGTATGTGCCTGGGTATTACTGGTGCCATGAATACGGCAACCCTTTGATTTATTAACTTAGAGCATTGCAATGGGAACAGCATATAGACTAATTCGATTAGATCTTTGCAGAAACTGTGGACGTCGGGGAGATAAAGCATTGGGAGAGGTATTGGGAGAACGGAATCCAATTTTCGCAATGACTTCTGATTTTCATGCCCTCTAACATTTATTCCGTAGAAGATAACAAGTTATTTTGAAACGTAGAGAAAATTGGAACGAACCAGAGGAATGCGTGTTAGGATATATTGACGTCTTCAACACTGATGGCTCAAAAACAAGCGGAGTCTACCTTTCGAATAAAAACGAGAAGTGGGTTTTTCCTTTGGAAAATATCCAACGATTTTCAGACTGAAATGTATGTGATCCTAAGGGCCACAAACTGATGATTGACGGGCGGCTGAAGAGCAGGGGCATCGCAATCTGTAGCGATAGTCATGCTACACTGAGGGCGCTGAGCAGTCCTTTGATTGCTTAAATTTTTTTTAGGAATGTAGAAGTTGATTGTCCTCTGTTTCTAGATTAAATACGGTGAAAATACTCTGGTTACCTGATCATTGTGGTGTAGAGGGAAATGAAATCTCGGATGCTTTAACAGAAGAGGGTTCAATTTCCTCCATTGTCGGGCTAGAAACAGCAATTGGGGGTGTCACTAGCATTGGCGAATGCTGCTATCAGAAACTGGGAACAAGCTTCTCATAATGGCAGGTGGCTGAGCTTTAATGCTGCTAAACATACCAACCTTTTCATGTCAGACCTAAACAAGCATACGGCAAGGTTTGCCCCATGAAAAAGCAAGAAGACTTGCGAAAGTATTGTTGTCATGCTGCTGGCCATAGTTCACTAGCTGGGTATCTGTTCAGATTAGGAATTATCCAAGATTAGGAATTGTCCATGCTGTAATAAGGAAGCGGAGTCTACTGAATAATTTCTATGTAAGTTTTTGGTGCTGATGTGCTAATATGCAACTTCAGCGAGTAGTATCAGGTAGGCAGTATTCATTAACGGAATTGCTTCGATACATATACGAACCCGGTATATTCCTTTAGAAGGGGAAATCGAGCACAATATACCATTAGGGTTTGAGTACTTAAAAGGTTTGTGTTTTCCTACCTCAAACACATTCGCGTAAGTGGTTTTTATGAAGGTTAGGTGTCTAAGTAGATGACGCACTGCTTTGTAGGGCCTTAGCCCTAGATAGAAAAACAGAGTGGGAGTAAACTGAGTTACGAGAATATTTTTTATACAAAAGCAACTATGCAGATTACTAGTAGTTAAAATGAGCCCATCTGTGAATTATTTGGTTGCTTCAGAATCAGACGCGAGTCTATGTCGGTTTAACTTTCAATTTCCAACCTAATATTGGAATTTTTTTCTCTCAACTGATTCTCACTTGAAAAGGTTGTAGGTATAGACTACTTGCAGTTCCACAATTGAGTAAACTCACCCCTCTGCTTGAACAGGCAATGATCGATGAGGAGTATTTAGACCTCGATGTAAGCTACTATTTTTGATGAACCAAGGTGCATTTGCTATTATTCGAAGGATCTTCGAATGGCTCTGTTGGAGCAGTTTCACGTCGGACATTTTTGTTGTACTCCATAGCTGGATTCCGTAGGTCCAGATGGGTTTAACTAATGAAAAGTAAAAATACCTTGTTGTCTAGTGATAAATTTGCATTTCGGTCGATAGTCAGTATATATTTTTAGTTTTAGTTTGACGTGATTCTTTTAGTTTCAATGTGATTTCTTCAAGCACGACTTTGATCAAGGTGAAAGCCATATTGTCTGAATTGTCACTTCGCGGAATATTGACTCCATTTAGCGAAGTAACAAAGTACCTATATTGATCTTGCTCGAAGAATCCCTTTTGTGTATTTTGATGAGTCCTTAAAGAATTCGTAGCAATCCAAATTCAGCGTTGGAACAGTTAGAGGATATTAGGCGAACACGGCTTTACGGTTTCTCACCAGGGCAGAGGCAAATCATCAGAAGCGTGATGGAAGCGGCTCGCAGATGTTAAATGCTCCTTCATATAATTCGCAGAACAAGACATGACTGCGAATTATATTGAGCGTAAATCCACCCATACTTTGGGTCAAAACTTGACCTGAGTTGGAAATATTTTTGTTTAAAGATAAAGGGGTCTTAAGTCCGCATCCACTTGGTGTCGGACCGGACCATTCGGTCTTATTGATCCACTTCTACTGAATATCAGCTGAAATCCTAAAGCTTGAAAAGATAAGATTCTGAAAAAGTAGAAAAAGATTGACGCTACAAAACAAGTTCTGACATGAACCCGTTGTGAAGAACCAGCATATCGTATTTGTCTGCTGTTCTTCTCTAATATTTGTGGGCTGGGGAGTAAATTTCCGGAATATGAGGGAACTATTAATGGAGACAATGGAGTAGCTTTGTACTGAGGAAAGGGGTAAGTCGCTCCCGGAATATACATGTACGTTTAAAACCAGAAATTGTAGTTTGGAGAAAGCTATCTCTTGTCTATTAATTTTAGCCACATACGTACAAACAAGTTGTCAAGTACGTTGTTGTTTACAGGGGACGTACGTTTGTTGGCAAGTTGCGGTTGCAGCAAACATATGCGAAGACAGGATGTAAAACTCGTAAAATTCATTGATTGGCAATATGCAATGTTTGGATAAATAATTTCAGGGAACTGGTCATATCAGTACTTAAAACATAGATATGGTAAAGAGTCCTACGACACCCTCAGCGTACTTGTTGTTCGATTGTCTTCGAGTCGAAATCTTTATGGGAAACTACACTTTCATTCGTTTAGGTTCCAGAAGAACATGCGCTATTAGAGTCCTGTTGACTCTAGATAGTTTCACTAGTCAACTCGGCATCCACACATATTGTTAGTTGTGCTCTATCGCCAGTTGCAATAATTTCCTTGATTTTTCCTGAAAGGGGGGAGGGGGGTTCCGGTCGATTCAAATCATTATGTCCGCATAACTTAGGAGACAAAACTAAATTAAGTGGATGCCGGTGATGTTTTTCTGGCAAGGCAGGGCTATGGCCACACAGCGCAAGTAAGAATAAATGTTTTGAGGCAACATTTCCCTAGATACTTTACCTTTTTGAGAGCAGATTTGAAGTGTGCTTCACGATCGCCTGATTACCCTCGTGATTTCTTTTTATGGTGCTATTTTAAACTACTTGAATAGAACGATTTTCTCGGAACCCTTACTCACCTAAAGAGCAGCCCGTCGATATGTTGGAAAGATTTCTCATTAATTTTCGAGTTACATATATCCAAATGTCCAAATGAAATTAGGTATGTGAATAAATATTAAACTTCAAACGTTGAATTTTATAGTGGAATGTAAATCAGCAGTGCGTTAAAATTACTATCCGATACGGTAAGCCAGGTTGGGTTTGTCAAGAATTGCATAACTACTGGCTGCGCATTCCACATTACTGCAGAAATGCCGTAAGCATCCCCTTGTCTACGTTACATTTTTGCATTTAGAGAAGGCGTCTGACTGTGTGTCATGCAAACTCATCCGGTATGCTTTGCGGCAACACCTAGTGCAAGAGGAACTCATGAGTTGCATATACATATGCCTCTGGTGTTGTCGAGAAGGAGGCGTCTTTCACCCCTCATGGATGCTGTTATGGATACTGCAATACGGGACCTTCAATGTCCAGCCTCCTGTACACTGTTCTAAGTAGGCAAATGATGCTTTGTACTATCCTCAGTAAAACAAAAATAAAATGCTGAGATCAGGAAAATAGATAAATAAAGTATAGTTATAGTTATTCCGCTATGCTAAATCCTACCTGATTTCTCTTGGTGACAGGTCCCGCGACAGGCCGACCAAGAGAATGCATCTAATGTCGTTAGAAACAACATGGAGAAAAAAGCCTCGGAAAAATGCTAGGGCGTCCAACACAGTCGACGTGGTAGGACGGGCCCCGGTCCTGTTGAGAAATGGGCAAGGGTTCTTGACGCATGGATGACGTCAGGACGTAAGTAAGTTAGTTTGAGCAAAACAAATGAGTGTCTGCACGCTAAGTATTGGCACCCTAACTGGAAAGACCGAAGAACTCGCAAGAGCCCTTCGGAAAAGGCACATCGATATTTGCACTATGCGAGAAACTCGATGGTCTGGTGCAAAAAGCTGGAATATTGAATGCGAAAGGATGGAGAGGGGTTTGGAGCGCGCATTGAGGGTGGCGACCTTATACTTATGAATACATGGTCCATCAAACGATTGTATTTGTCGTTGCAAACATATTGAGCAAAATAATTCTGGAATGCATCAACGAACATCTCGAAGACTTGTTCCGTCTGCCCATTTTGATTATTCAACGGCCAATGATCGAATGAAAAATGATTCGACATGTTTGTTAAGGATTCTGAGCCAGGATTTCATGTTCATTTAGGCTGTGAGCGAGAATTTTCTGGGTATCTTTATCGTTTTTAATGAATGCTCAATCACAAAATTATATCAAATTTGCATCTCAACGCTTTCCACATTCAGAGTTGAACTAATGATACTGCAGCCTACCGGCATGTGGATGGGACATTCAGTTTAACTGGTGGGCGGGTGCATTGCAGGTCCTTCCAGGGTAACCAATAGGCCGAGTTAGACGTGGAATGGCGGGTTTAACGAAGTTCTATATTGGATGATGCCATTGACCCAAGATATTTAAATCGCTCAGTTCTGGATAGATCACTGCCATTGACAGAGCCAGTGCCTGTTTCATGTGGATCAGTCGTCAAAAATACAGTTCTATTCAGATTTAATCTGAGGGCGCATTGGATGAAGCGATCATTCCATTTTTGGAAAGGTTGCATCTGGATGGCTCAAGCGATTAAAACACTCGGCTGTTGTAGCGGAAGGCCACGGTTCAAATCTCACTGGTGGCAAAGGAAATTGTTATCGTGACTGGATGTCGGATGCCAGTCGACTTAGCTGTGAATGAGTAACTGAGTCAAATCAGGGTAATAATCTCGGGCGAACGCACTGCTGACCACATTGCCTCCTACAGTGTACTGTAGTATAGAGTGTAACGGGTTTTGTATGAAGTGCTCTAACACACTTCAAGGCCTTGATCCAATATGGATTGTTGCGCCAACGATTGCGTGTGTGTGTATGGTGGGGAGAAGCTACAGCTTGTAAGCACTCAGGCCGTATTGGCCCATTGTACTCGCGTCCCTCGTCTAACGGAATATTCCGGATTCGTTCACGTATCGCAGGATTTCCGTTAGTGGATGTGATGCTACCCGTCGCAATTGGAGAACATCGGCACCAAAGATTTGATGCCTGATGCGTCCATAGGCGGGGCATTCACATAGGAAATGCTTCGTGGATTCCGCTTACTCATTACAGGAGGGACACGTATCATCTTCGGTAATTCCTATTCTGAACATATGCCCAGCTAGTGAATTATGGTCTGTCAGAATGCCCACAATACACCTGCAAGTCCTCCTGCTTTTCGACAGGATAAACTTTGCGGTACGTATGTTGGGTTCTGGCAGGAAAAGTTTGTTGTGTCGAGCAGCATTTAGGTTCTACCACCTGTCATTATGGGAAACTTGTTCCCAGTTTTTGAAAACAGATTTAGCCAATGCCACTGATACCCCAATTGCTGGCTCCGGTCCCGGCATAGGGGAGATTGACCCCTCTTTCGCTAAAGCGTCCGAGATTTCATTTCCCTCTATGCCGCAGTGACCAGGTACCCAGAGTAGTTCCACCGTATTGAATCTAGACATAGAGTTCAAACGGTTTCTGCATTCCTGAACTATTCTCGAGGTGATCAAAGGACTGCTCAATGCTCTCAGTGCAGCTTGACTGTCACTGCAGATTGCGATGCGGCTGCCCTTCAACTGCTCGTCAATCACCCAGTTTGCCACCCATAGGATCGCATAAACTTCGGCTTGAAAAACCGTTGCATATTGTCCCAAAGGAAAAGCCCACTTCTCGTTTTTATTCGAGAGGTTTACTCCGGCTCCAGAACCCTCTTCTGTTTTTGAGCCATCGGTGTAGAAGACTTCCGTATATCCCGCCACGCATTCCTCTGGGTCTTCCCAGTCCTCTCTACGCTTCAGGGTAACTACATATCTTCTACCAAACAGATGTATGGGGACACGAGAAACGGAAGGCATTGTAAGAACTGGATTCAGTCCTCCCAGTAACTCTTCCAATGCTCTGTGCCCCCCACATCCGTTGTTTTCCCATAGATCTAATCGAATTAGCCTATGAGCTGCTCTCATTTCAGTGCTTTGAATAAATATATCCAGGGGCTGCAAATTGAGTAGTGCATTCCATTGCGGTTTTATTTGGATTAACTGACAAACCATGTCTAAGGCACCAGCTGTCTATCAAATCAACGGCACGCTGTATATTCCTACACACCGTTCCAAGAACCCGATCAACAGCAAGTACAGCCACGTCATCAGCATAAGCTTGAGCGTGTATTGGCAAATTTTGCAGTTCGCATAGCAGTGAGTCGATCAGCATACTCCACAGAAGCGGCGAAAGCACACCTCCTTGGGGGCAGCCCTTCGTTGCTTCCGTAGTCAGGTAGCGATCGACCCCTACCTCAGCGCACAGCAATCTTTGCGTTAGCATAGCATGGATCCACTTAATTAAAGCATCATCAACACCATGCGCTCTGGCGGCATCACAAAGTTTTTGAAAAGACGCACAGTCAAAAGCCCCGTCAATGTCCACGAACACCCTCATCGCGTACTCACCATTCAAAGTTGCATCCTCTATCTTTGTGACCAAAGAATGAAGAGCAGACTCACAGGACTTTCCACGTTGGTAAGCATGTTGGCTTTCACTAAGTGGGTGTGACCTAAGTGCTTTTCCACGAATGTGACGCTCCACCAGTCTCTCCAAACCTTTCAGCAAGAATGAAGTCAAGCTGATCTGTCTGAAGTTCTTTGGATTAGAATAGTCATCTTTCCCAGGTTTCGGTATGAAAACTACCTTAACCTGTTGCCAAGAAGAAGACACGTAGCCCAGAGCAAGACATCCTCGAAAAATATTTCTTAGAGGTCGCTCTAAATGCTCCATACCCTCCTTTAGCATTGCCGGATAGATGCCATCCATGCCAGGTGCTTTGAAATGTTCAAAGGACAGTGTGGCAGCTCTCACCTTTTCATGGGTAACAACCGCTTCCGCAGTGTTCCAGTTCCTCTTGCAACACTTGCGTGTTGAAGGGGTTGCAAAAACCGTCAACTCTCCCCCTACCACTTCTCTCACCCGTTCCCCCGGGTGGTGTACTTCCAGGAGGGTCTGTACTGAGCCCAGTCTGGAGCTCGTGAAAGTACCGTCGGGTTTTCTAAGAGAATCCAACTTGGCCGAGTCATTCCTTTTGAGGACTCTGCACAGCCTTGAAGTCTTTCTTTCGCCTTCCAGTTCCTCACAGTACGCTCTAAAGGAGTCTCGTTTCGAGCACCTCACGAGCCTCTTATATTCACGTTGTGAGTTCCTGAAATTTAACCAGTCTTCGTTCTTGTTACTTTTGCAAGCACGATTTAGAACTCGCCTGGTTGATTTCCTGAGTTTTTGCAGTTCTCGGTTCCACCAAGGAACCGTTTTACCGCTTTGGCCTCGGGAAATAGGACAAGCCTTTTCACAGCACTCTAAAAGTGTGTAGTTCAGAGTTTTCAATTCTTCTGCCAGCACCGAAAGAGTCCTTAGTCGCCTAGGGAACTGTACTTTATTGCCAAGAAGTTCATTGAACTTTGCCCAATCCGTTTTCCTAGGGTTCCGTCTTTGTACTGCAGACTGTTCGCCCTCAATAGTCAGATTGAATTCTAGATATCGGTGATCTGACAGTGAGACCTCGTCTAGCACTCGCCAGTGTGTAATCAACTCTAACAATTTTGGGGTACAGATTGTTATGTCAATTACTTCGCATCTTCTCGGTCCCACGAACGTAGGGGCGCACCCTACGTTTGCAGTCATAAGACCAGCTGAAGTGATGAAATCAAATAGCTTCTATCCTCTTGGATTACATTTGCTACTGCCCCAACAAAATCGCAACCTATTAAGAGTTCGAGACCACTTGATTCTGCATACGCCACCAGATCCCTAAGTTCTTGCGTCGGTGGAGGATACAAAGAATCATAGGGTAAATAAGCGGAGGCAACTATGATGTTTTTCCTCTTGCCATTTATCTGGTATTGTATGATGACCGTAGCTAAGTCCTGGGAACAATATTGTCTCAGCATAGTTGCCTCTAACCGTCTTGACATCAGGACGCAAGCTCTCGGTCTTATGGATCTTTCGTCGTAGAAGATCCTAGCCCCCTTTACTGATCCAATGCCACAGATTCTGTTAAATAGAACCCACGGTTCTTGCACCAAAAAGATATAGGGGAAATCCTGTAGCTTTGTCATTCTCGCTGCCAACAGGTAGGAGGGAGCTTTGGCATGCTGGATGTTGATTTGACCAATCTTTATGTTTTTCGACATAAACTTAGTCTATTTTCTTATGGAAAACAGTTAGAAGCATATGCGGCAGTCCGCGTATGACGGGGTTTCCCCCACACCGTACCGCCAGAGACTCGATCCCCTCGTGATTGATTTTTCTGAGAAAAGCCGTACTTGGGAGTACCGCAATTCCCATGTTCTCATCCACGAAAGATCTCATCTCATCCCGCAGAGCATTCGTCTGTTTTCTACTTAGCACCTTACTTGGTTTGCGGTGTCCGGGTTGCATAGATTCGATCACTCGAACTGGCATCAAGTCAGTTTCGTTTATGTCTCTGGCTTCCCTTCCTTCCGCCTGTTCCTTGGAAGGTGTAGGAGAAGTTACTATCAGGTAGGAATCACTCTGTAGTCCCTTCCCCAGTGCGAGCCCCCATACGAGAGTTCCATCCTTGTATGCACTATCCTCCGCGCACGTCTCCATTGTGGGAGAGCGCACCGAAGATGCTGCAATTTGCTCTATATTGTGTGAGTCGAAGATCATCATTGTTCTTCGCTCTCAAAATGGAGATGCTGCCCTACAGTTTCCGGATATGACTGAATTTCAGTCTATATAGGAAAAAGTGGAACACCATATGGTGACTTCTCCTGAGCACATTCAGACTCTGTTGGTCCAGTTCGAATACCAAGTTGAAGCCCTCCACGTTTGTAGATTGATCCTTCCTGGCATTCATGAACTTTACCCTCCAGTTCCCAAAGTTCATGCCTGGGTTCTGTTCACCTCTGCCTTCCTTCGAGAGCCCGGTAGCCAACATCCGACATGTTCTGTCCTGCCTAGCTCAGTGTTCACAATAGTGAACTTGGGCCGACCGCCGGAACTTAAAGTTGGGATTACCTGCTGGAGCCACTTTAAGGCGGCCTCGTCAGCGCACTCCAAATGGAGAAGCCCATCACGAAAACCTTGATCGTTAAATCGTGGCTTCGTTCCAGGCTCCATCATTTTCTTCCACAGGCATTCCTGGAGGATGGTAAATTGTCCCTCTGAGATTTTGCCATCCTTGGAGGAAACTCCCAGCCGCAGCTTGCGCATACGTCCTCTTCCTTCCCGCCTTCGTGTTTGTATTCCTGTGGGAGGGACCAGCTTCATTGAGATCTCTCCCGCTGATTTGATCACCTTCCGGCACACCGGTCCTAATCCCCGCGAGACGCGTGGATGTAAGCCCTGGTGCGGAGCACAATAAAGCGACACGTCCATGTCCTCATTCCCAAGGTGCTTCATCTTCCTTCGCAGTGCTCTCTTCTGCCGTCGGCTTAGGGCTTTTCCAGGTTCACGGTGTTTGGACCGCTTGGATTCATTTCCACATACTGGCGTTGAACCAGTAGCGTCCACTTCACCAGCTTCCCGTTCTTCCGCTCTTCCCAGTAAGGATGGCGGAGAAGGTTCTGACAGGCAGGATTCAGCCTATAGTCCCCCCTCCTTAGTGGCCGAAGTTCCCTTCTGCCGGGCCTTTCTCTTCCGCTTGCGGGTAGATTTGGGTTGTAGTACCGCGTTTCTCCCAATTTGAGAGTTTCCGTACTTTCCTTTCTGGTTAACTTCGCCGTAGGCACTAAATGCAAACTTTCCACTGAGTCGGAAAGCATGCCTTCTATAGATTGCTTTATAGGCAAATATGAATGTGGTGAGGCCTCCAAAATCCGCGCCTCGGCCGCGACATGATTGCTCATGGTCGCGGGTGGATTCGAAGTGTGTGACTTCTTACTACTTGCATTATTATTATCATTATTATTGAGATCGTCTTTGCTATTAGACGCTAGCAAAGCATAATCGGCAAAAAGCAGTGTATAAAGCGCTGGAAGTTAGATATCATATTATTCTCCCCAGGGCCAGTTTCTGAGAGGTTTGTGTTAGGGTCCATGTTTCACATCCGTAGCATAGCACAGGTCTTATTATAGTTTCGTACACTGGACCTTTATTTTTCTGTTTATGCAGGTGGCTTTTAGAATCCGTAGGACCAACTCTATTTGCGGGTTGGATTCGTCGTTTTATTTCGTCAACTTCATTTCCATTTTTCGTCAGTTGTATATAAAGTTGTTTCCGATTTCTAGTAGGCATTCCCGTTTGCGTCATAGTTTTCTTGTTTTCATTAATTCCGAGACCAGCTTCTTTTACTTTTTGTCGATATTTATATCATGTGCATACGTGACGATTTGGCAGCACTTATATAGCAGCGCTCCTTTTGTGTCCATAAGTAATTTGCCTACAACCTGCTCTAGTGCCGGATTGAATAGAAGAGGTGGCACCCCATCTCCTTCTTTAAAACCGGTGTTTGTCTTAAACGCATCATCTGTGAGCCTATTATTGACTCTGACCAGCGCTGTTGTGCGGGACATTGTCATTTTAGTAAAGCTTGCTGGAATTCCCAAGTCAAAATTACTTGTGCAGTACATTCGGTATCGATGTTGAATTCCGTAAATAGCTGACCAATGGTCGAGAACTTGGTATTCACCAATCATCTTAACACCATACAGTCTAATTCTTTTCTCTATAATTTCTGTGAAGACTTTGTAGTAGATAGAAATAATTGTCAAATGTCGACTTGTCACCTTTTTTGGGAATAGGGCATATCACGCTTTGTGGTTCCATATGGGGAGAACTAAATTATGGATAGTTTCAATGTTGCATGGGCCGCCTGATTGGACGAGTTCAGCGGGGATGTCATCTATGCCCGGCGCCTTGTTCAAATTTGACATTTGCTCGCTGTCTCTATTTCTTCCAGTATTGGCGGTTCAATGTTTGCATTATATTCGACCATATATTCTTGTCAGTTCTGGTGATTGAGTTGCATGAGAGGGTTTGAAGAGTTTTCTCAAATAAGACGCTTATCTCTCACGTGAATCACTTTCGTCCTCGATGATTGCACCTTTTTTTCCCCGATGGCGGTTTTAGGTTAATATCTACGCCTTAGGCTCTTCACTACTTTGTAGGGTTGCATTGTTTCTCGCAACGTTGTCGTCAATTTTCTTCGTCAGCAAAAGGTTTTATCTTCTTTCGCTTTAACATGAATTTAATAAAGCTGCTGGTTGGAAATTTTCGTACTTTTCTCTTTTCGTCCTTGTATTTCGTCCTATCTGCTCTCTGTACGGCTTATTTTTCTTGTGAAATGCTTCCTGGTATTCATCATTAAATCATTTCTCTGGCGTGGGGACTTATATCCAACCACTTCTTCCGTTGTTGCTTTGATAGCGTGTTTTAGGTTCGTTTTAGTAGTCTAAGTCACAGTTTGCTCTTTGATATGGTCTCACGTCGAGTATGCTGGATGACCGTCTTTTAATGATGAGTAAGTGGTCTATTTGGTTGAAGGCAATGCATATGGAATGTGTTTGTGGGGGAAACAAGCCGATTTTATCACTAAATTTCTACTACTTGGAAAGTCAATCCGTCGGTCGTTGTCATTTGATACGTCAGGGAGACTGTGCCCTCCCGACGTTCTCGATGGGTCCCCTCGTTTCCTACCTTAAGCGTTGAAATCCCCGAGAAATATGCTGACTTCATTCGGAGGCAAGGAGTCGTATAGTCTTTCTAGGCTATCTTAAAATTACTCTTCAATCTCGTTGCCTTTTCCTTCAGCTGGGGCGTGTAGGTTGAGAAGCCATATATCAAGGAAAACTTTGCTTTGATGTGGAACGCACTCAATCTGTCGTATATGGGTATAAAGTCGCTGAGTTTTGCTTTGAAGTCCCTATCCACGATGAAAGCGACTCCAAACTCATGTTTCCCCGTAAATTTCCCACTTTTGAAGGTATGAGATTTCATGTAGGTTATCTCGCAACCATTCCAATTCGTTTCCTGGACTGCTAGAACCCACACCTTGTACTTGGTAGTCTGTGGAAGTAGGACTTTGACACCATCAAATTTGTTTAGTGATGTAACATTCTAGGATCTAAAAATATAGTCATTTATTTATTTGGTTTTGGTTTCCGTGGTAACAATCCTCTCCGAAGGTGTTCATTCTGTTGCTGTACATGATGTTTGATTTTTTTTTTTTTTGTGGATGACGGGCTGTAAGCCCAGCGTTCCGAATCCCCAACCTGGAGGGCCAGGTCAATTGATTTGGACTCCCTTGACCTGCCCTTTGCACTAGATCTCCCACCACAAAATTTCAAGAATGAGCAAATAATAGTAAACTTAAGCTGTGGCCAATCACTGCTAACCGTAAAGGTGCTCTATAAACCATTATCTGACAAAGAATGAATGATATAATATATTCAATTAAGATAATTCACGAAAATTTCCATTCAAATGTGTTACGAAAGCGGTTATTAGCGAATTTCAACTTTATGAAATGTATCAATCTGCATCATGATAAATCTTGGACACTTTGACAGTTGCTATTCTATTCTACTCTAATTAATTCATTTCAGATTTTAGGAGACCAGTTCTGAGTTTTTCTCATTGGATTTCCTTCTAGCATCTCCGAGCCCCAGCGTTCTCTCAGCAAACTGAAAATGGCATTTATGATAAGATAAGCAAGATTCCGAGCAGGAAGCCTCTCACTAAATATAAGGAAACGAATTATCCTTTTACATAAAGGACCCACATAATTTAGCATTAGACTAAATTCACAGCACGACAAGATAAAATTGACCCTTACAAGACATTATCGCATGACTATTTGCCATTACATGCTCCAGTTTACAACAAAGCTCAAAGCTTAACTGGAAAAGAGTCGTCCATCAATGCCATCCAAACAATTAAAATACTTAATAGTAACTTCTGAACTGCAATAAGTTCACCATTAGATGAGCGAACAATGAGACAACAATCTAAACAGGAGCAGCAGCATGGCAAGGGCAAGCCACACAGTCATTACTCAAGCAGCACTTAAGCTTCCCAAGAAGTCAGTTTCGCTCAAGTGATACCCTCCAGTTGTTCTGAGGATGCCTCATAAAAGAAGATGTCATGCTTTTTCATAATCCCTGTAGCAAAACAAGTCGATGAAGTTGGATTTTGATTCCTTATGTATGTCTCCTTTTACTGGGTCTCCTCCGGGTTTGTCCTCCTCTGCTTGTTTTGTTTCTACGCAATGTTAACGAGGACAGGGTACATTTTACCAGGAGATTGCCACCATACCGAGCAAACATTGACCTTGGCAATTGCATCCATATCCAGGCAAGAGGCTTCTGTATGAGAAGGATACTAGGATGCTATCATGACGGGTGATGGGAAGTGTTTTGGCTATTCCCTAACAAGGAAAGTCGTTTGGGACAATTTATGAATAACAATCAAAGCAAAACCCGAAAATAGAAAGGAATTTGTGAAATTGGGATAAATCTGTTGTTATTCCTGTCACATATTTCTATGCTGTTTAGATAGTTTTGGGAAGCCAATGAGTGCTCGTGCAACTTTAACTCAAAGTAAAGATGAAACCAAATCATGTTACTCGACAATTTTTGTGTAATTATTAAAATTGATTCGGTTGGCAAGGATGTGTTTACGGTTTTCAGATATTAACAATGCTATTTGTCTGTCACACGAACTTTTCTCAGGAGCGGTTACTCCTGTTGATATGTAATTTGATGGAAAGGAGCCTGTAAGTTGGGACTTAAGAATAAACTCCTTTCCCTGCTTGTCGTAATAGGCGGCTAAAAGAGATAGAAATTTATGCGTTAGTAACTTGAAAATTTCGAAACTTTATTGCTATGGAAACGCACACAATGCCTCGGATAGGGGCGAATCTCACGGCTTTGACTTTTGCCTATCGAAAATGGACTATGATCGGTTTCTGGAATATGCGCTCGCTTCTTGACAACGGTGATAAAAGCCTTCTGAATGCTTGCTTTCTCCAACTCGAACGGGAATTCCAACGATATAAGTTAGACATTCTGGAGGTAAGTGAAAAAAAATGGTACGACTCTTTCTCTTGCGTCAGAGTGCCCTTGTACTCACTCAGGAAAGCCGAGTGATAACTGACGGGAATTTGGTGTCGAGGTACCGCAAGGCACGCTCTCTTGACGTAGGAAACGGTTTCCGACAGACTTCTGACCGCAAGATTCTGATCCAGGTTAAGTAACATCCCAATCCGATATCCATTGTGGTCGTGGCGGATAATCTGAATGCCAAGTTGGACTTTGACAACACAATGCTCGGAAATGTGGTGGAAAGTAGAGCTATTTCACTGATCAGACGGCAGATATACTAAGTAACCCGTCTGCGAATATCGATGATCACATCAACACCCTCGATAGCGTGAGAAGGGAGAATATTTGGAGTGCTCTATGCAGGAGGGGCATACCGAAGAAACTAATAGCCATTATCAGAGCGATATATCATAGCGCAAAATCTACATGTCATCACCATCATGTGCTACACCAAGCCAAAATCTCAGAGAATTTTGGGCTGTTATTTCTTCTTGTTCTCGGTGGCTTTCTTCGTGCTGCTTTATCCGCAGGACGTGGGACAATTCAATGAACAATCACATCCTTCCTCAAACACCGCGACTACGCTGATGACATCTGTTTGTTCACTCACCAGGTCATGAATCTTGGCTAAACGGCTCTGGATTTGGAGAGAGAGGCAATTAGAGTTGCACTGAAGATAATCACCAACAAAAGCAATGCTCTCAGTCTGACGAGTCATCGCACTCTTCCTATCTGCATTAATGGGCAGACCATTGAAGGCGTCGTTCAATATGTAGGAACTGGATGTTGCCCGATGCATTAACAGCGCTAGGTCCGCTTTCGCGGCCAAGTGCTCTTTCTGGCTATATTGGACTAGTACGTGGAAAGTGAACTCCACTGTTATTTAATAGCTGTAAGCTTTCGTCAATACCTCATTGCGTCATATCATCATGGAGTACGCTGGCCTGACGCTATGACAAACGAAAAACTTGATCGGCGCACAGGCCTGCCACTTGCATGCACTGCGACCGAGAGACGGAAGTGGCAGTGGATCGGTCGCACTTTAAGAAGGAGCAAAAATTGCGGGCTATGTCATGCAGTGGTCGCCCCCAAGACACTTGGCGCAGAACAGTAGAGCAGGAGTGCGGGCGTTTCGGAAAATCGTGGGGGCAGCTGAAGCGCATTTCAAGTAACCGCGGACGATGGCGCGTAGGTGTGGTTGACGGGCTGTAAGTTCTCGAAGGGTAAATGGCAACCATGTATATAAAACTACAATTGCGCATTAGTTTTAAAGACTCTTTTCCCGACGAATTTGTGTGAAAAATATGGTATTAGGAATAGTTCTTTTGCATTACTTTTTTGCCTTCACGGTCGCAGATTAACGTTTGTCAACAGGCCTACAGAAGTTTGCAATTAACATACTTGACATTGCCACAAGTCGGGAATCCGGAAGCTGAATGCGTCAGGTATGAAAATGCGTGTGACAGATAGATAGTAAACCGATCTTAAGAAGGTTTTATTTTACACAAAATCTTAATAAGAGCCAAACAAGTTCTGAGAATGACACCGACTTGTTCAGCAGTCTTTTTGAAGGTATCAGAATCCTTCGATAAGTTATCTTCAAAGTAAGGAAACTGTTTTAAGTAAAGACAGTACTTGGACAACTGGCTCACGAAGATGTCTAATCGTGGTCACTGCACCGTATGGATAACATATCCTAGTGACCACATAAAGAGGTACCGAGCCGATTGCTTGGTTTTGATGACAATATGCTGCCATGCAATCTATCATGTTGCAGCTACAAATATGTCGAATCACTCAAGATAAATTAAAAATTGATTTTCACCCCGGAGGAACAAAATAATGTTACGGTCTCAGTAAATGGAACCCAAATGTGTATAGTATATCTTACTCTCCCTCCTGCATTGTGAAATTTACTAGAAAGCTTTCATTGAGTTTATTCTAAGATTTCAACCGGTTGTAGCAATAAAAGCCAGGTGCAAATAGGCCGTATATTGACAAAGAGCGACAATTTTACTTCAAGTTACGCTATGCGTTGGAATATAATATCCTAGGATGGTCAGCGAGGAAATCGTCCTGAAGCATCAAGGCGCAGTCTAAGCTTCTCGGGAGGTCTTGATAAGAGTTGGATCATATTGGTAGGGGCTAATGACCATGGCACACAGGTGCGACTAACTTTCCGGATTAAATGTTTTTTTGGAATTGAGGAAGACCTGAGTGCACCATCTATGACTAAACCAGTTGGAGGTAAACTTTTTCCTACTTTTCTGGTCTACAGTTTCGTGCAGGGCAGAGCGAACACATTAGACCTCGTCTCGTCCTTGCCGTGGGAACAGCTTGACCGAAGTGGTTATCAGATATGGTAATCCTCAAACACATCATGGTTGCGAATTATATCAACAACTGGTGCGGTCCGCGATCAAGTGGATGATGACTTAGGGCTACCTCAATTTTAAACAAAAATTATTTGAGCTTTTTCCCGCTTGGACCAGAAATACAAGGGGTTTTTCCTGTGGATATAATTCGTATCCATGGCGGGTTTTGCGGATTAATATAAAGAAGCAAACAACATATCATAATCATTTCAGTCACGCTCCTCCCAGGGCAGAGGCGAGGCAGTTTCTAATGAGTTGCCTCTGCCCTGGATAGGGATAGAACTGGATTTTTTTTAAAGAAATCTGAGTGGCTCACGAATTTTCTATGATTATTTGTTTTAACGAACCATTTTATTCGGTCTGGGAATACATATATATATCGGTCCAATGGCTCCTCTAGTACGCTATTAGGCGTTTCTTACTTTTTGAGCCTGTGGTATTCAGTGGTAGAAAGTTGTTATAAAACTTTATAGTAAAATATTGAAAAAATTCTGAGTTTGAAAAGGCAAATTCTGAAATTGATTTGGAAAAGTGTGAAGTTGTTTGCAAAGGTCTGCAATTAGATTGGAAATGTTGAGTTGGGTTTGGAAAATTCTGAATAAGACCCGCAAAACCTATATAGATTATGAACCTATTCAGTTCCATATTTGGAAGAACTACAATAAGATTTACATCAACGCAAATCCAGCATGGGATTGCAGTTTTAACTGAGATTGCAACTGAAAAATATGGTTTTTAATTTTAAATTAACATCTAAAATTTTTTTATTTGGTTTTGTAGCCAATTATGTTATCGAGATTGGAATGACTGCTGACCAGATATATCAAGCCCGTCTTAAATTTTAACCCCGTGCGAAGATAATCAAATACTGCCCTTATTAGTCTGGGATCGATTAATTTTAACATGCTAAGGCAGTGATAAACTGTTCTGAAAGTGGTGGTGGAGGTGTAACCTACCTTACCAGTTTCTAAGCTTCAAAATTCACATTTTTCCAAGCCCATTTAAAAGGGCAACAATATAAAAATATCCAATTATTTTTTGCAGATTTCCACTCAGCTAAAAATTGACTATTCTTATTTGATAGGCAATGAAACTTCTTTTATTTGAGATATCTGGATTTACTAACAGAAAAGCAAACAGGATTCATGCATCTCCATTTCACAAACTTAGGGTTCATGACCGGCCAGGAATTCTCCAAGGAGTCGTTGGCTTATTTATGGAGGAGCACTTAGATTGTTTGTATTTCGATTTAACGATGAGCTATAAAACAGTACGTTGCGGGCGAAATATTTTGCCCAGAAGCTTGGAAGTAAAACAAAGGAATAGATACAAAGTGAGTTTGCCGCGTTGGTTAAAGTTTGAGGCGATATCCCTGGGTAAACATTTCAGAGATTTTTCGTATTGAATTAAAGCGTTATGAACATTGGTGATGGCAATTAAATTAAGCGTGAGCTAGGAAGACATTTTGTTCAATTTGCTTTGGACTTGAGGAACTCTTATTTTTGAAGAGAGGAAAACTTAATGACATGAAAATTTATGTGAATTCAAAATAGGGTTCCATCTGGATTTCCAGAAGAATATTAAGAATATGTAGAAACGTATAACGATTCGATGGGCTACATCATGGACACTTGTATTTTACTCGCTGTTGTAGACTTATCACTTGCACAGCATTAAGCGTGAGCTCTTCACAGCACAAAGAAGTAAGTAAGAGATGTAATCGAATATGTGAGACTGTGAGAATTGGAAACAAATACAAACAAGTCGGAATAGCGGCAGCTGGGCGTTTCGGGTATAACGGTTTTGTATTCACCTTGTGTGAGAAACCTTTTATGCACGTTTTTCCATTCATATATAAGTGGCAAAAAATTCAAAGTGTTCTTGATATGTCGCCAAACTCCAACTCCGCCGTTCATATGAGTTCAATTTCCCGACGATAATGAGGGGGGAGGGGGATAAGCTATTATTAACTTTATTTGAGGAGATATCGGAAAGGGATGTATTTTGAAGCCTAAACTTTGTATAGATGCATGACTGTGGCCTTTTTCAGATTTGATTTGATGTCTTACATGTCCATATTCTCTTACAAAAAAAATTTGTCCCCTCCCCCCTCTCGCATATGTAGGGAGATTGCACAATGATGCTACCCGTTATATGTGTAACGGTTCACAGACCACATATTCTAAAACCTTAAAAAGTATATTTATTGAACGATAATAATAGTATTCATGCGCGCTTTCAAATAAAAAAGTCTTGTGGGTTCGTCATAAATCAGCATCCTGGTTTAATGTATGAAAAAAAACATATTTTTTTATTTCTCTATTTAAAATTTACAAACAAAGCTTTTAAAATTACCTTATCATAACATAAAAGGATCATTTCAACAAATTAATTGTAATTATAATTGCAAGACGACTAAAATTATCGTGAACAATCACGGCGGCAGGGCTATCCCAAAACCTAAAGAAAAAGGTATAATTGACCGACCAGGTCCGCCAGTACCTAAGTGCACTTCCACTGAAGTATCCTACCGACACACGCCTGAACGCCTCTCTTCTAGCCAGGCTCGTGAGTGCGGGAGTACTTCACTCCCTCTGCCGGGTTAATCATATCCATTCCAGCCGTGGTTGATTATATCCATTCACGTCAATCCAATAAGTCGTTGCAACTGACGTCCAACGGGGTCCAATGGCGATGGACTTCGTTAAATCTTGATTTTATTCTTGGTATTCTGGTTGAAAGGTGCTTGGATATTTTGGGAAATTAAAATGGATATAGTGTTGGACACAGCAGATCTACTATAGGTAGTACCCTTACAAAAATGACCCCACTTGGGAATGTGCTTGCAGAAGCTTATCTGTACACATCAGAGACGCTAAACAAGGAAAAGGCATAATTTTCGTCAAATCGTATTGGTAAGAGAGAGATCGGTGAGCTTTTGCTATTCTATAGCATATAGCATATAGCAAAAAATTGTTTCACGTATTCACTTATACATAAGCAAAAACTTGCGAATCTCACCAATACATTGGCAAGTCCGGGCGGTATGTCAAACACAGTTGATCGGAATTTCGTTACATCTCGCTCATGCTCAAGAGCAAAACAATTTGAAATCGTGTGTACTCGCACTGATTTGCCCCCTTGAGGGGCAAGGGGGAGTGTGGTCGCTGTCTAGTATCTAACTGTGGTCTTGGAGAGCTGGTTTTGAGGGTCGGAGGGATCGACTGAATCCACTCGTCGGAAGATATATTATATACAATAGATCGCACATATTTAAAAAACTGATCTTCAATTTACTGCTAATCTAAATGTGACCGATTTATTGCTCGTACGTTGCCGGCTAGTTGAAACCTAACTATTTTTATGGCACGAGTTGTGCTTGAACAGTTTCGTGCTAATGACGAGGCATTGTCACCTTAAGGAAGTTGCTACTGAACTGCGTATAGGCTCAAAGAAAGCTCCCCTTCTGTAACGGAAGTCTTCGGACACGCCTTGCAGTTGCCGTTGGCATTAGTCCAGTCCCGGATTTACGATTATGGATGCCAGGCTTTGCGAACAGCTTCTTTTATTTATTTTTCAAAAAGTCTAAGAATTGGTCGCATCCCCTAAACCCAAGAATTTTTTTTGAGTAATTTCAAATTTCGTTTATCAATAATTTTCGAATGGAGCAAATGAACATTGATTGGGCAAATCGTTTGTTGACCGTTATAAATTTGGTTATAACACCTATTGTTGGATGCAGGCAAAGCGATAACCCATTGGTGGGATGGTGGGATGCCGCTTGTTATACAATGGAAATGGTTGCAGTTATATAGTGGTCTACCACTACTTTTGAATTTGAACTCGCTGTAGAAACAAGCGGGATCGGGACCGGCTGGTAGATGTTGGCAACTGATCAACAAGAGAGAAAAGATTGATTTGATTTGGTTCTTTGAAGAGGGGTGCGATAATAGAAATTGCCTTTGACTTTTGGGAAGAAGAGTGTGAATGTGCATTGTTCGAGCGAGTATGGTGGCTCAGTTAATTATTAGCTTTTGATTTTATTAGTTTTATTACTGTGAATATCTAAATTGAACAAAACTATTCCATCGTGAAAGTGGTTTGGGAAAAGTTGTGAAACGGTATGCTCGGAACTTTAAACGTAATTTCGTGAGAACCACAGGTAGATACTAGACAGCTACCACACTCCCCCTTGCCCCCCAAAAAATGAAATCAGAACGGATACGCACGATTTCAAATTGTTTTGCTCTTGAGCATGAGCAAGATAAAACGAAAATCCGATCAGTTGTGTTTCACATACTGCCCGGACTTGCCAATATGTTGGTGAGATCGGCAAGTTTTTGCCTATGTATAAGTGAATACGTGAAACTACTTTTTGCTATATGGGTGAGCACGGCAGTAGTACCAGAATAGCAAAAGCTCGCCGATCTCTCTCTTATCAATACGATTTGACAAAGATTATGCCTTGGGCTTGTTTAGCGTCTCTGATATGTACATATAAGCTTCTGCAATCCATTCGCAAATCAGGGCGTTTTAGTGAGAGTACTGCCTATTAGATATACTGTGGTGTGAACCATGTCAAGGGTTTGCGCCTCAGTGGTCTGCAGCAGAGTAAAAACACCAGCAGAGTGGTTTTAACGCCCCCCCCCCCTATTTTCCTTTTTTTGAAGTGTGAACAGAAGAACATAACTTCGGAAGATGTCGCAATCACAAAAGACAGAGTTCGTGCAGGCAAATGAAAAAAATCACCGTAGCATTTCTTGGCCTGTCCACCACTGATGCCTCGTCAGTTCAGGCCATGTAAACTAAAAATCCGGAGGCAAGACCAAAAAAAATTTTCGATCAAGTGAATAATACAGCAAAAGGAAATCCAACAATGGGCTCATAGAGTTTAGATGATTTCGTGAAATTTTTGAGGATGAAGAATTGAAGAGTGGAATATGCTCTGAGATTTTGTAATGCAGGCAAAACGAGAAACTATAATCATGTTTTCTCTTCTCTAGCCCCGCAAAACTCTCTTTTTTTAAGTAGATTCATCCTCCAAATGACCTGAGGATGCCAAAGCCGCGCCCCATTGCACATCTGTGGTAGGGAGGGTGGGTGCTTGTCCTTCTCCGGAATTTTAAGGCTCCTTGTGCATGCCGTTATTTTATTTTTATCTTTTCGTTTTAGCCCGCATGTTGATCTTTCGGTACGCTCGCGCAAATCTCTGTTGCTGAATTTTCAGGATCCGGCACATACCCACGCATCGGTTAAAAAGACACGTGGATGTTTGTGTAATGTCACATGAAGAATCGAAGTGTTCATTAAATGGGAGAAAATTTGATGGATACTTGATGGTATACTTGGTATATATGGAGCAAATTCACTCAGCTTTAGATGCGAAAAATGGAACATTAATGCACCAAAACACTGCTTCGGGATCTGACTAGATATATTCCAAAGCGAAAAGTTCTAGAGTCTCGAACTACAACCTCCCAGAGTATTTTGGATGACATGAGAGACGCTGGCAATGAAACATGAACTGGATACAGTTGTTTCCCCATCCAGCGAACCACGCCACGACTTTGGTGTTCAGATCAACCTTGGCAAGTGAATTCTCGTTAGCGAAAATTACGTGATCATACCATCTAAGACGCCTCTCGGTGCAATTCCATATCGATCGCGGATATCCTCGTTTCGGAAATCGTCATGGCGTGTTACCCCACTAGACCAGCGCTACATCATTGTCTCCACCATCGTGAGTCGCAGTTCATTGCCTTTTATAGTCTGACGGAACACTACTTCATCTAGTATACACGAAAGGGTAAAGCAATTCCATAATGTAGTTCTCCATTGGGTGATAGAGTTGCTCCGAGATATTTAAATCGCTCAGTTTTGGGCAGGTGACACATCAGGAAAACATCATCCGCATAAAGCAGTTTATAAGGACGTTCGATGTCCTGTATGATAGTGTTCATAACCAAAAGAAAGAGAAGTGATAGAACACTTCCTTGATGAACACCGACAAAAACACTAGGCGGTTTTGATAGACCCACAACAAACTTCACTTCCCGGATGGTGGTAGACCAATTGAACCCAGCGTACGAGTTCTTCTGGCACTAGGTATTGTCATAGAGGATACCAGATGGATTCATGTGGCACATGGTCAAACGTTTTCTCCAGATTCAGAAATGCAATGTGGAGCAGGGGATACTTCTCACGGTGTTTCTCCTTGAGTAAACGCGTTGAACTGCGCAGCTAATCAATAGTTCAGAAAGTCTTGACAAACCCGGCTTATTCACGATAATTTGAACTATTTCGCGAATACGGTTGTCAAGAAAGTTTTCAAAAATGTTCACGGTATGGGACAGCAACCGAGTCGAACGGTAATTTGAACATTTTGCAGGACTACCTTTCTTTTTTCATGTTGGAACTGTGGTGCTTTCTCGCCAGTTAGATCGCGTTCTTTTTTCCTCAATTATCTGATTGAAGAAGCCACTATGTTTTGTCCCAGCTGTCGATTTCTAGAACCCACTTTTATCCAAAAGGGCTACACCGATTCAAACGAAACTTGGTGGACACATGGCAACTATGAACTCCAACGCGTGTAAAATCCGCCAGTAAGGGGTCAAAGTGGACACCCTTCAAGTAAAACCGGACTCATTTTCGGAAACTACCCAACCCAAAAATCTCAACCAAAAATATAAGTATGTTATGAACTTTTTGAGGTTGACTGCAAAACCCCTTTTAAGTTCATCCTAGGAGTACTAAATGCAGTTGCATAGAGGATAGTATTGCGTATAATATTGCCAAGTTTCATCCAAATCCGGATATTAGTATCTGTCTGTCTGTCACACCCGATTTACTCCGAATTGGCTGAACCAATTGTCACGAAACTTTTTCATGCCGCGAGTGACACTATCTTGCGTTGGGATTAAGAGGGCTCCCCATATATGCGAAAGGGGGTGCAATTTTATTTAAAAAAAATATTGTCATGTGACATATCAAATCAAAGGGCTCAATCAGCACCTTCCGAAACTGATTCTATTTTTACTATTGGGCGAAACACAGGGGAGTGAGGACTCAAAACGTATGGCCCAAAAAGTGAATGAGGTATCGTTCTTGGAACTTATCCAACCGCGAAATCTGAAAAAAAAAAACCACAGTGATGCATCTATACGAAATCTAAGCCTCAAAGTACATCTCATCCCAATAGCCGCTTAATAATACTATAAACGTAATAATAATATATTACCATATTTTAGAAATTTACCTGAAAATTTACCCTGAAAGTTGATGCTAGAAGTACAAAATTGGTAGCAGCATAGACCATAATATAGGTCATAATTGTGGAACGTTTTAACAAAATTTAACCATAGCCTAGTAAGCTGGGGCTTAAGAAAAAAATCAAAGGGTTCCCTTCTTGTCGTAAAAGGCGACTGAAAGGAAATTTGTGGGTTAGCAATTTGCAAACTTTGAAATAGGGATAGGGAATGACCTCACTGCAACTACCTTTGGCTATCGAAAACGGACTATGATTGGTTTCTGGAATGTGCGAACGTTTCTCAACAAGGGTAGCGAGGGTCTTCCGAATGCTTCCTTTTTCCAACTTGAGTGGGAATTTAGCAATATAAACTGGACATTCTGGGCCTAAGCGAAGTAAGATGGTGGGACTCTGGAGAGTACTCTTCTCCCTCTTCGGGCAATATGCTTTGGTACTCTGGAAAGCCTAGTAGTAGTAGTAGACGCGAATCCCATGTCGGGTTGCTTTTCACGGCAACCGAAAGGCGCGCTCTCTTGACCTGGGAGCCAGTTTCTGAAAGGATTTTAATTTCAAGATTCCGGCCCAGGTTAAGGAGCATCACAATCCGATATAGTGGAGCAGGATGCTTTCTACGAGCAATTACACGTAGTTCAGGGTACGCGTTCTAAAGCTGATATTGTGGTCATGATGAGTGATCTGAATGTTAAGCTGGGATCTGACGACGCTTTGCTCGGGCATGTGATGGGGAAGCACAGTATTGGCGTCCGTAACGGTAATGACAGGAGGTTCGTGGATTTCTGCTACTTCCACCGCCTCGTCATTGGCGGCACATTGCATCCGCCTGTGGCGCAGCAGGATTGGTAACATTCGAAATTTTTATGTTGCGAATGCGAGCAGATAGATGACGCCGCCGTCACTCTCCGCGCCTTTTCGAACTCGCCACAGGAGTGGAGAGCCAGCGGTAAAAATGCCGTTGGTTGGAGACAGAAGGACCGCGTGGAAACCAACCGGTCTCTTCTGCTCCAGCCGTCACCGAAGACGCAGGTACTCGTGTGCTTCGATCCATTAAAATATTACTCTAATGATCAACCGAAAATTATTATAAATTAAGTGAAATATTAGATATCAATTGAGTGGAATAGAACAGACGATATTGTTAACGTTTGATTTATTTAGCGAGAAAAATATAAACAATTCTTGTTGACGTCGTGTATTCATTAGCGCACGGAAGCATTTGTGCAAAAACTTAGCTCGTAAATAGAAGGATATTGCAATCTTGAGTGACGGTGAAATCCAGTTACAGGGTAGTCATTTGTAAGCAGAGGAGGATTAACTTAAAACGCCACTTCTCGCAGAGTTGGATAGTTGCGACCCCTTAAGGGGGTCATCCCGTGTGTCGGATCCGCTGAATCGACGGCAAAATGATTTTTTGATATTCGGAGTTGTTCGGAAATTGCAGTGTTAAATACGTAATAAGTCACATGCGAGATTTATCTTACCGTAATAAAGCGCGTATTTATCGGTCCGAATGATGTTCGAATGACTTCGCTAAAAGAACAAGAATTGAAGCCAGCCAAGGCTGTACATGTGTTTCTTCGAGAACCCTAAGGTTTATGGACTAGGTATGGCAGATTAATTATGAGTTGAGATTTTATGGCTAAAAATCGCATTCTGCTTTTTAAAGGCATTTTTCTCGAAACCGCATGTTGAAAATTGGCTGCCACCATAGCCCAAAATCTATCCAACGAAATGCTTTGAAATTTCCAAGATTTATTCGGAACATATTTCTGCGGTCCGCAAACTAGGATAATTGCGATTACTTCTGTATTTTTTTGTTACTTATTAAAAAAAGGTTTAAAAAAACGCCAATATTCACAAAACAAGTTTAACACGATGCAAAAAATTTAGCTTTTAATATTTTTTAATAATCCTAGTTTGCGGACAGTAGTTAAGTCTGCACGTTAAAATGCCGTTTACTTTTTTTCTTTAAGATGACCTCAGTGCCAGCAGGAAAACCCCTTTTTTGGAGATTTGTTTGTTGTTCTATATTTCAATAATGAACGATGCTATCGGGCTGGAATTATTACACGTGCTCAAGATATTAATAAATATATGGTGGAAAATTCGCATTTGTATCTTTGTCCAGTTCTGCACAAAAAATTTCTAAAAAAAGCGAAAAAAAAAAACGGCCCTCACACGGGATGGCCTCTGCCTGCCACTCGATAGTGGGAGAGCTATTTTACTGATCGAACAGCAGATCTACTGAGTAACGCGCCCGAGAATATTGATGAACATTGGGCCACCATCAAAAATGTTCTTTTCTCGGGTGCCGCACAGGTCGTCGACCACGCCTCGAAGTGGCCTCATAACATCTGATTGACTGCGGAGTCGTGGAAGCGGATCGATGAAAGGAAGGGGTTGAAGGCTCTACGGACCGCTGGGAGCGATGGCGGGCTTGACGAGCTTGAAATCCGATACCGAGCGGGGAAGTCCAGCGTAGTGTATGTATGTATGTATTACGCTGATCAGGGAAGGAATAGCTATTATTAGAGCGACATATGATGACGTGAAATGCAACGCGCTGCACCGTAGTAAAATCTCCGAGGAGGTCCAAAGCGGAGTCCGCAAAGTTGTTTTTTGTCATCGATATTATTTCTTCATGTTATCGGTGATGTTCTTCTTGCTGCCTTGTCCGGGAGGAGGACGTGGAAGAATTCGATGGACAATTACATCTTTCCTTATCTACATTTGTTTGCTCTTTCACCGGGTCATGGACTGTGGCCAAATGGCTCTAGATTTGGAAAAAGGCAAGTAGAGTTTGAACACCAACAAAACCAAAGTTCTCAATCTGACGGGTCATTGCATTCTCCCCAACTGCATTAACGTGCAGAGCATAGAAACCGTCGACCAATTTGTATATCCAGGAAGCGTGGTTTCTGATGACTTCGGCACCGAACTAGATGTTGCGCGACGCATTAACAGTGCTAGATTGGTTTTTGCTGCTTTGTCTAAAATCTGGAAATGCAGTCATTTCAACACCAAGATCAAGTTGAGACTGTTCTGTGCTAGTGTTCTTTCTATGTTGCTATATGGGAGTAGTACATGGAAAGTGAATTTCACTGTTACTCAAAAAGAGTACGTTGTTAGCTTAGCTATGGAGGAACGAACAAATGTACATAGAGAGTTCCTCACTAAAGATGAACATAAAACCCTAAAAAAATCTTGACTGACGGTTTCATCCAGGGCAGAGGCAACACATCAGACACTGCCTGGTCTAGGTTTGAACTTGGGACGGATTTCACTTCAATATAATTCGCACTCATGTCTTGTTTGCGATTATATATAAACGGAGCGATTACCACATGTCGCTACTCTCGGTCACGCTGCTCCCAGGGCAGAGGTGAGGCAGCGTCTGATGAGTTGCCTCTACCCTGGATGAAACCGTCAGTCAAGATTTTTAAAAAATTGGGTGTTTAACCCAAAAAGAGGTGTCCGTGGACCCCAAGAGAGGAAGTAAGTTGCTTTGCAAGTGGTCCGGTTCGTCATCAAAAAGATACGGACTCAGCCGAAGTGGCCACCTTCCAGTATTTCGACTTGTTTTGTTTGCGTTGTAGATGAACTCCTCGTGTGAAGCATATGAAGTTAAATATTATCAATGCAATGCTTTCCGGATCAAATTATTTGTGTAAAAGGCTCATTTCAAAATAGAGGGCAGTTGAATTTTTGACTATGTGCACATCGTTTCTCCCATAGTGAAACACAGAACCTTTTGTACATGGAGTGTCAAGCTTTCGGTTTCCCGATTTGTTTATCTATGTATAGTTGTTAATTATCTGTTCCTGTTAATAGTTTGTGATTAAAAAGCGAAAACGTCAGCCTCCAAAAATTGCAATTCCACAGAATAAAAAAAACATTAGCGAGTAAATTCCATGAGCAGGACTCGCGTGCACATCTCAAGCATTCTCTGTGCAACATTTGATTAGCTGCTTTTGTAACAATTCCTCCATATCTATTGTCATTGCCCATGATGAACATGTATGTATGAATGTATTAGCTAATACGCAATCTGGTCAATTCAATCTATGGACAAACAAAAGGAGAGTTATTGTAATTTTTGAATATTCGAAAATTTGTTTGTATTATAATTGAATAATAAATAGGGCTTCGGCAAATTTAAAGAAGAACTCAAAAGAGGACTTAAATTATTACTTATAACTTAAGGGGGTCATCCCGTGTGAAGGCCGTCTTTTTTGGCTTTTTTAAGAATTTTTTGTAAAGAACTGGAGAAAGATACAAATACGAATTTTTCACCATATACTTATTAATATCCTGAGCACGTGTAATAATTCCAGCCCGATAGCATAGTTTGTTATTGAAATACAGAGCACTTTATACACCCATCTCCAAAAAAAGGTGTTTTCCTGCTGTCACGCTAGAGGGCGCTGTGATCATCTTAAGTAAATGGCATTTTAACGTACAGACTAGACTACTGTCCGCAAACTAGGATTATTAAAAAATATTAAAAAATACATTTTTGGCGCCAGTTAAACTTTTTTTTTAATTTTAGTGTTTTTTACGGATTCTTCAATGAATAAAAAAAACTACTGAATGAATCGCACTTATCATAGTTTGCGGACCGTAGAAATATGTTCTGAATAAGTCGAGAAAATTTCAAAAAATTTCGTTGGATATATTTTGCGCTATGATGGCAGCCGATTTTCAACATGCAGTTTCGAGAAAAATGCATTTAAAAAGTAGAATGCAATTTTTGGCCATAAAACCTTAACTGACCATTAATCTACTATACCTAGTCCATAAACCTTAGGTTTCTTGAACAAACACATATACGGCCTTGGTTTCAATTCTTGTCCTTTTAGCAAAGTCATTCGAACGTTTTGCGGACCGATAGATACGAGCTTTTTCATGGCGATCGACATAAATGGCGTGTGACCTATCACGTGTTTAACACTATAATTTCCGAACGACTCCGAGTATTAAAAAATCACTTTGCCGATATATTCTACATTATATCTAGATACAATCGATGCCAAAAAAAAATTTGATTCCGCGGATCCGACACACTGGAGGACCCCCTTACTGCAATGTTTTTGTGGTTTATTGTGGTGTTTGCTTAGAAGGAAAAAAAATGGAGGGAATATAAGAAGTAAACCCTCAAACGCATATTACACCCGGCTTTTTGAAATTTGTTCAATATATGCCGAACTATATTTTCGTAGTCAGGGTTTCTACTGTTGCCAAGGAAACCTTCCTATCTACTACAGACTAGGTAAATCTGGAAATTCCGTCTGTAAGTCCTGCGGGGAAGAATTAATTCAGCCAAACTTGTTGGCAAAATGTTTTCGCTCCCAGGATCCAGATTTCGTCGTGTCCACTATTCTTTTAATATGCAGTGATAAGTTCGTCTGATCCAATTTCCAATAAAAGTTGCTAGTAGTATAAAATATATTATTAGTAACAAAGTTACAATAGCTCAAAGTTGGCTTTACCTTGTGAATTTACTGGAACTAAATATAAATATCATAGTAAAGTGGGTTGTCAGACATGCTAAATGCATATACATAACGGGCTACGTACAAATGGCATAGTTCTGTGGCGCGGCAGGATCTGCAGCATTCGAAATTTATTTCGAATGTTGCGGATGCGGACGGGTAGATGGCGCGGAGCTCTCCACTCACTCATTTTCGGAACGCACCAAGGGAGTGGAGAATTAGCGGTGGAAAAATGCCGTTGGTTGGGACAGTAAAGACCGCATGGAAATAAGCCGGTCTCTTCTGTTTCCAACCGCGGCGGCGTTCATACGAATGTGCAAAGATCCAATATGGAATACAAATTCAGAAATCTTATTGAAAAAGTTTTTTAAAGATAAAGTTGAATAAAGTTAAATTTTTAGTGTTTATTGTTAAATTGCTAAATTGGTTTAAATATTACTAAAGTTCTACACTCAAATAAACTCACAAAAGGAGCAAACAAAACCGTTCATCCCTGGAGCGTCCAGCTTCCGGTTTCACGACTTGTTTACAAACTCAATTATGATTCCTCGATGCTTTTTAACGCCCTAAACAATACTTTTGTTATACTTTTGGTGGAAGGTATAGCAAAATGTATTAGTATTATATTTTATCGTTTACAAAGCTATTAGAGTACTAGGAAGAAGCAATAATGACTTAGAGATCATGAGAGAAATCACAAGACTTTCTATTTTATTGCTGACAAAGCGTACTTAGAATTAAGGAGAAGAAACGTAAACGTCCATAACGTTTCGGTCTGGTCAATTTGGTCTCGTCATTTCGATCCTGCTGATTCGGCCCCGCCGCAATTATCATAAAATGGGAAATACCAGACTCTGCTCTGGTCGTAGAAACATGTAATATGTAAATGTCATAAAATAAACAATTAAACGAGTCCATAAAATAAAATCGAAATTTATGGAAATGTGTCATAAAAGTAGAATTTAGCCTAAAATAGAGAATTCCAGACTCTTGGTCTTTAGCCATGTTAGGGGCTGACCTGGTGATGGATAATAGAAAAAGGTTAGACAAAAGTGACGATACCCCTGACTCTAATTCCGCCGAACGCCACCTTGAAAAGTGACACCCTTTTTTTTCTTGTTACTCCTTTCTTCATAGTTCGTTAAACAAATTATTAAAAACTTTTGTTTTGAGTGAAGTTTATACTTGAAAATTGAAATGTTATTTTCGGATTCGACTTTTAGGAAAATATAAAGGAGAGCTAAAACTATGACAAAAGTTTCTGGTGGTTGCCCTTTGTTATTTTAGATCGGAGCGCGTGTATAGGAGGTCGATAGGAAATATTTATACAGGGTGTCCCATTTGCAATGGTAGACTTTTTAACGATGGAGAATACACTTGCGTGGCGCATCAGGATTCGCGGCATTCGAAATTTATTTCGAATGTTGCAAAAGTGAGCGGCCAGATGACGCCACCGGCGCTCTCCACATATTTTTAGAACTCGCCACAGGAGTGAAGAGCAGGCGGTGAAAGAGTGCTATGATTTGGCGGCAGAGTGACAAGTAAAAAAGAATTCGACTTTTTTAAACTTATGTGTAACCGTTAAAACGTATTTATAAAGTTGGAAAAGAGGCGTTTTATTCTGTATGGCAGCTTTCCGAGAGGACGATTACAGGGGCGCTTTTAGCTTAGCACTTGCAAGATTTGGTTGCGTGCTTGTTTATGACCTACGGCTTTTTGACTTAGTTTGACGAAACGTCTTTCAGAAGTTGCGGGATTTTATCTTCAATCGTATCTAGTGAAACTAAGGTACAAGCAGTGTGATAGTTTCTAGGAACGTCATGAAACTAAACTTGTTTGAGGAAAATTAGTCCATGGAATGAGTACTCTATCTGTTGCCGTTACACAGTTATAAATATTGTCAAAAAGCTTCATCTTCTCAACAAAATTACAAATTCTCATTCGCTCAATCATTTAATCGCACATTTGATACCATTTTCTGAAACTGCAAAAAAACTTTTTATAAATGGATATTTTTTCATTTGCAATGATCATCATAAATTGCAAAAATTTATTTAAATTTTAAAGAAATTTCAAAATTGATTTTTCATCTAAATGTTGAAATGCAATATCATAACGTACTTTAAACTTACAAACCTGCAAAGTTGTCTCATTATGTTAGCTTTCAAATGATGGGCTTAATTATGGAAAATTTAGGAATTCCAGGCATTAAATTAGAGAAAATGTGGTCTTCATAGGGAGCAAATTCACTTAAATAACGCAGTTTTGAATGCGGTCAATGGAAAATTGATGAACTAAAAGACTAGAACTATTATACCATATTTAAGTCAATTGACACCAGGTGTTCTCCCTTTTAATGCATAATGTATTTCATGTATTCCAACATTTTCCAAAATTTACATAATTGTAGGTTCGTAACTTTAAAGTACCGTTACAATAATGTATATTCAAATTTAAATGAAAAATTGATTTTGACATTTTTTTAAAATTTGAACAATTGTATTATCTTGGAGGCAATGATGACCTTTGCAATTGAAATAATATCCATTTATAAGAAATTCTATGTAGCTTCCAAAAATGGTATCAAATCCGGGATTAAATGATTGACGGAATGGGAAATTCTGATTGTTTTGGGAAGGTCAAGCATTTTGATACTATTCACGAAAAACGCTATAACTGTGTAATAGTAAAAGATAGAGTGATCCATGGACCAATTTTCCTCAAACAAGTTGTACTATCCAATATTAAAATTTCTATTTTTATTTGTATAGTATATTTGCTGTTAGGTGCTTTCCGTTGCAGATCCGGTCTTCGACAAAAATCTGTTTGCAATTTAGCTGTACAGTCTTCTCAGCAAGTGGTATGAGGACAACCATATGGTTTCTGCCGTTTCAATAATCCGTACTATGAGTACACTCCTTAAAATACAAGACAATGTTTGGATAGTTGACGCTTCCATGGAAATGACTGAATATCGATACTGATATTTTTATAGAGGGATGCATGTTTGTTGAGTAGGATATCTATCCTCCATTAGGTTCTTAACATTTTACGCATCGAATAAATAGCTGATAATTCTATGGTTATGGCCCGTATCCCCGTTGATTTCTTTAAAGTTTTAATAGCTTTAATCTTATTCGCGCTAATTATGACTCCTGGTTATTTGTAGGCTACTTCAACATTTTTTAATACAAAGATAATACTGTAATAAAGTAAATGGGCTATTTTTCAACCCTATTTCGCTCATTTTTTCCTTCAGCTTCAAAATAATCACAAAGAAGAGGCGGCAGTTTCGGAGCATCCTCCGCTTTATGGTGGTCCCGACAATTCGCAGCGGTCGTTATATTTTATCACCAGCCCCAAATTATAGCTTGTAAATCTAAACATTTACAATTAAAACTGGGAAATGGTTATGGTTATCCTATCATTCAGTTGTAGCTCCCACCGTGTGTGCAGAATATTGAAAACCTTTTAAAGGTAATGATGTGGAAATGTTGTAATGATGTTCGGCCTGCAAAATGGTCTGTAAAAGCACAAATGGTGGAAATCGCAAGCCAAAACGTCGCCCCAATGTGTGGTCTGGGGAAGTTTGTTGAGTTAGTCCGTTTTGTACACCTGGTCGTAAAAATCTTAATAGAAGTTTCCTACGAGAGATACGCAATTTTCAATGAAAAAATCTTATCTGTATTTTTGATGGGGTTCAGGTAAACGTATAGGGAAGCTAGGGACATCTTAATCCCGGCAGATAAACGTTTGAGATACGGTCATATTCGCTTGAGGAGAAATTGTCTAAATTTACAGATATGTAGCCAAGCTTCAGGGCAGAATGAATTTTCAGGATCCACAGTAAATTTTATTTTATGTAGGGTGTAAAATAAAGTTTTTTTTTTACATATTCTTCGTTCACTGACAATTCATTTTAAGAGCTGCCGGAGAGTTCGTCAGTTTTATTGAAAACGGTTGAATGAAAGCCTTGGTTCCCACATGAAAAGCGGAATGCTTCGATGCGTTTACTGTGTGTTGATGAATATTTTGAATAAGGCCTAGCCATTGTATCAGTGGTTCAAATCGTACGTGTGTGGAAAGCATAATTATTAATTAATATTAAATCGGTGTACTGTTTGTCGGTTTGTCCGTCCCTTTGTTGTGTGTATGTCAAACGCACTTTTCACAGAAATGGTTACACCTGTTGACATGAAATTCGGTGGAAAGGTGCACCTTCGAGCTCCTGCGTATGAGTTACATCATTGCAAGAATTACATCATTCTACATTGAATAAAGGAGGGGGGGGGGGGGGGGTGTTCATTCATGCGAAAGGAGGGTGTAAGTTTTTTTTCATCGAATATAGTCAGGTAGGGTATCAAATGAAAAGTCTCGATTAGTACTTTTCGAATGCATTATTGAGTTTATTACATAAATGATCAACAAAACCTTTCATATCTGACCGACTTGTTTCAAATAAGGGAACGCTTAATGGTACTTTTGTGGCTCCGGAAATGTTTAGAATATTTTCAATGTAGTGCGATCCAAATATTTTTCTGTATTTATTTCACTGGATTGTGAATATTTTCGCTTTATCGCGTCACTTCTGTACAACGAACCCAAACGAAGCCATCTCCCCGACCCATGGGTCTGCACTTGCAAGTTAATGGTATCTCTCACTTAAATGGCAACAGTGCCAGATATATCGGCATACCACGATGGTGAGCTTCTCAGCTCTTCTTTCTTGCACCATCCGCCCCATCAGGTCGTGAGTAGTTGCAATCCTGTGCACGTTTGCTTGCAGATGTGTATCATAGTACCTAAATTTTCATTTTCTATAACTTGTCTTTGAAAAATTGGTAACGCCCAGAACTGAAAACATGAGTCACATATTCTTTTTGCAGATCGCGTTCCTTGTAAAGGACATACTATTTGGCCGACTCCCTTTTGTGCTCGGGTTCGCTACATTTGTAATACAAAGTGCTTTTGTCTTGTCCTTTGGAAGCCCTTGTTATATATCCGTTTGCCGGACACTTAAAACAGCGGGTTGGAACTGTCCCTCGCCTTATTTTGCAAATAATACCCCCCATCTTTATTTTCCTGCTATGGAGAAGTAGGTTTGCTGTCTTCTCTCGGACAAGGACAATGGCTAATTTTTATTCTTTGGGGTTAACAAACCTAACTTCCACTTTAAGGTTGTTTACATCTGGGTAATCCCTTTCTATCGCCTCCTCCACCTCTTCCGTATTAACGAGACAATACAGATCCCTTATTTCAAGGGCGCAAACGTATTCTAGGCTGGAAACCACTGCTTTTCGTGCCTAGAATGCTTTGGACTGTCTCGCAGAACGTTCTCTTCGAGCCAAGCTTAACAAGTGTATCGCCGGTTAGAGGCGGCCGGATAGATTTGACATCAACCTAAGCGTCTTCTGGTTTGGTTTTGTTGCGGACTTCTTCTATTGTCCGGCTTGGTTGGAATGGTCTCTGGCCGTGGTGTGCCCCTTCACCTTTTCCTTGGCGTTGATTTTGCCGTCGTAGTCGACTTCAACTTTGCTACAGTGGAGCCACTGCTGTCGCTATTTAAGGTTGTTATTGCTGAATTTTCTTCTTTTTTCGACGCTGCTTGGTTCGCTTGATTACCACTTCTCGGAATTATTCTTGCTGTGTCCTTGTCGCCAGGTCCAGGATGTTTTTCTCTGGCTTCCTTTTGTCGATTATTTTTGTTCCGCCTCTGATGGGCTACCAGCATTCCGTTTGTGCAACTGGCGACTGAATTGGAGATGTGCTTTTTCCTCAGTTCCTCTTCTGCTATCTTCCAAGAGTTTCTCTTGTGTTCAATACGGTCCAGTAGTTATTCCATTTCCATTATGCAATTGTTGGCATCCATGGAGATGTTAGCAGCCTTAATTTTCCGAAGAACCACCCTGCACTTCTTGAGTGGCCTGGACTTTCGGAAGAAATCGATCCTCTGCGGAGAGATGACTTGCATTTCCGCCATCCGATTCTTTTTTTCCGACAAAGAATTGTCACGCAACTCGGAGTTTGTCTTCTTTTCTCGTGGCCCCTTTTATAAACTCGAATCCGATTGCGTCTCTCCTTTTTGGGCGGGTGTATTATTAGCCTCTATGGTGTTACCGCCTGTTTTACTTCCAGTCGCTTTTGCCATAGGAACAGTGAGTTTTTCTACTTTCTCAGTAGGTGACCGTCGCGCCTTTTGTAAAAGAATATATAGTGGAGTCTCCCATTTTAGCTGCCACAGGCCGTGAGTGTGGTGTGTTTTTTGTTGCTGTTGCTCTCGTTGTTGTTATTGGTGCTGTTGTAATTTTAATTTACTTACAGTTCTGGTTATTATTGGACGGATTCAACCGTAACATTAACCTGAAAGCCGTTTCCACGAGATATCATTCTCGTGTACTAAGGTAACAAAATGCTACAGTTGTTAGCGTATGTGCAACCTATTCCGAATCGTTTGCTAAATCATAAATTATTTCCATGCCGGGTCGCTGTCGTTATCGCGCTCAAGTTGGTTCACCACTAGGTTGACTAGTAGTTATCCGGGGCAACCAACTGGTAGGTGTGAGTCGACTTGGTTGGCCCCCCAGCCCCAAGGGATCCTTCAATATGTACATTCTTGTTCGGATAGCTGAGTGGTTAGAGCACGAGACTATCATACGGAAGGTTACGGTTCAAATCTCACTGGTGGTACTGGCTATATGCTCCATGCCTCCAACTTTGACCTATCATAACTATAATATAACACTAATAGAGTTTCCACGGTATGATGCCCGTCGTTGTTATCTAAAGTGTTAGTTCAACGAGCTACGAACAAGAACCTATTTCAGAAAGCGAGTAATATACGCCTTTTGATTCTGAGGAAGGATCAAAATATGTTGTTACTTTTATATTTGTTCTAACGTCCTTACAATGTAGGTAGCGTGTAATGACTATATACTATTATTCGCTTTATTTTAACAGATATCGATACGGGGGGTATTTTGGTGGCGGTTCGGTTGGGTGGGTTCTGGGAATGGGTTCGTGAAAGAAGTGACCACTTGTCAGCAGCGCTCTCTCTCTCTGGTGCATTAAATATCAAAACTGAAACCAACTTTGGAAAATACTACCATTACCATTTTTCTACCAAATTTAGTGTCAATTGGTACAACAGTTTCTGGGAAAAATGGGTGCGGCAGACAGACAGATCGACAGTAAACCGATTTTAGTAAGGTTTTGTTTTACAAAAAACCTTAAAAATGTGGTTTTTTACATTTTCAACGCATATTTATTATTTATTTTATTGCATCTATATTTACCACAGAAATATCCTTCATGCAATTTCTCCTTATTATATTGAAAGTGATGATTCTCAACATAACTTTTTAATAGTTTTTGAGGCCTTCATTTTTTATGAGCGTTTGAATCCTACCAGACATCGAGTTGACGAAATTCAGCAAAAGGGGAAGGGTCGTTTTATTACACCGTTCGTCTCCGATCACTTCATCTAATTCGGCAAGAGATTTGGGTTTCTCATTACCTGTACTTCTGCACTGCCTCGTCCCTCCACTCTGAAGAGCAGCCTAAGCGAAACTGGCTACGGGTGATATGGCATTCGCTACATTTTTAAGGTTTTGTGTAAAGCAGATCCTTATTAAAATCGATTTACTGTCTGTCTGTCTATCTGTCAGTCCGTCTGTCTGTGCGTCTGTCACACCTTAATTCTCAGTCCCCATATATTCGAAAGGGGGTTGTAAATTTTTTTTCACCGAGTGTAGTCATGTGGGGTATCAAATTAAAGGTCTCGGTTAGTACTTTCCGAAATTTTGGCATTGGTTGCAAAAAGGAGGAATGTGGGACTCCGAAAAGGGTCAGTTACTTCAAGGACCCGTCCTTTAAAGCTACCCAACCCAAATATATAAAAAGAAATAAGCATATGGTATCTAGGCCTAAAAATAATATCCTTAACGACATCTATTTTAATATAGTTAATAATAGTGTATAACCAAATTTATCACAATTATATTTTCCAGAAATTGAATCAGAACCCTCTTAAGTTCATCCTGGAATCATCAAGTTTGGTTGAAATAGTATTATTACTTACAGAGTTATAAAAGGCCAGGTCAGTTGTCATTTTAGTTCAAATTGCAAACTAGGTACCATGGCACAAATGACCACATAAATATGCTTTTATAAGAAATACACAAAACCTTTCATAACTGACGCACTTTGCTTCCGGTTTCCCGACTTGCTACTTAATTCGAAACCCGACAAGGGTATGAATTATTGTTTGAAAGCGCTAGATTTGCACCTAGACTAGTTTCAGCTAATACAAATCGATATGGAGAGTATTTTGAGACTTGGGCACCACATAGAGGCAGCTTCGTGAATTTTGTCAGACTTTTCGGTTGGGTAGTTTCTGAGAATGGATCCGTTAAAGAAATCATCACTTTCCACCCCTCCGACTCCGACTCCGACAAATCTCAAAACTAAGACCGGCTTCGAAAAGTTCTAATCGAGACCTTTCATCTGATAGCCCACATGACTATATTCGGTGAAAAAAAATTTTGCACCTTCTTTTAGATGTATGGGCAGCCCCCCGCCCTAAATCTCAACGTAGAAGGATATCACTCACTACATGTCTGGGCTTCACAGTGCCCATCTTCCCACTAAATTTCTTAATTGGTATAGCCGTTTCTGAGAAAAGTGTTTGTGGCAGATAGACAGACCTTTAGGTCAATCCTTATAGATCTCCCAGCAGGCGCGACCCCAGCTGGCTGATTGGGGCATACCTATTGATGTGTAAGTATGTGTTCATGCACTTTTCTTTTCTGACTGTGCTAGCGTTTGCCAATCTCTGGTGCGCGGACCAAAGTGGCTATGGGAAGGATACCCAGAACATAAAACCACCATGGAAGACGAGAGAAGGAGGAAACTTACGGTGCAGGGGCTCGGAACCCCAGTACCGGCGGCTTTTGTGAGTGAGCAAGCGGGTTCCCGTTCGTCGATATCACTCGACCGCAGTGCCTCGGTGGTGGACAACTTCGCCACCTTAGCATACAATGTTGCAAGTGATTTGGATCTGGAGAAGGAAGTGCTCAAGCGAAGTACGACCTTACCGAGAACACCAATAACAAGACCAAACAAAGATGAACTGAAGGCAGATTCTTGAACGACAAAAACCGCGACAACACCCACCGCATATATTCAAGATGCTCGTCAGCAGGAGGTACTCCAGAAATAAGGAAGGGATCCATTCAAAAGAAGCTCATCAACTTTGAGATCTCCACCAATGCCAAAGACGATGAAGGACAAAGTACAGGCAAGGTAAATAAACGCCAAAAGTGAAGGACTGTGAAAAATGAGTAGCCCTGCCGGGACTTATAGGGAACAGAGTCCCGATCCGGAGTGATTACCCCCAGTTTGGGCCGAAAATAGTTGAGTTGTCTGAGTTTATCAACAGGCACAATGTGCACCAAGCCATAAAGAATATGGTGAGGGCTATTAGAGTCCTCTATACTAGATCACAGACGGAGGAAAATAATGATAAGGATATGCCGAATCCCGCTGTGCCAACAGTGTCACAAGCGACTCAAGTGACGCCCAACCGTACTACCATCGAATCCCGGCGAAATAAACGAGTACGTGAAAAAAAGGGGGATCCTTTAAATAATCAGTAGGCCCCTAAGAGAAAAAAGGCGGACAGGATATTCTGAAAACCAACACCAACAGCTCAGAAGGAATCTAGGAAACTCGACCAGCGTTGCTAAGCCCAAGACGAGCGAAAACGATGGATGGACTAAAGTTACCAACAAACAAGTCGGGAAACCGGAAGCTAGACGCTTCAGGTATGAAAGGTTTTGTGTATTTCTTTTATAACGAGATTTGAGTGTGCATTTGTCCCATTAGCATGTAGCACGTAAAATATGCTTATATTATGTGAAAATTTCCACTTTCAAGTGCTATTGACTATCATAGTCTTGAATTTGCAGAGAAGCCACAATTTTGACCTAGTATAACTTTGTTAGTAATAGTCTGATTTTCACCAAATGGCAGGATCATGCTCTATGCTGTAGCCTACATCGCTGCAAAATTTTGTGATTCTCGGGTGAACTTAAGGGGGGTTTTCCTGTCAATT
Source organism: Hermetia illucens (assembly GCF_905115235.1). Lineage (NCBI taxonomy): Eukaryota > Metazoa > Arthropoda > Insecta > Diptera > Stratiomyidae > Hermetia > Hermetia illucens. Next base: position 105,363,605 of record NC_051849.1, read on the forward strand.
ACTAAAAATTATAGTAATTTACTATCATTAACTTTATTTGACCAGGTATCGGTATGACGAGTATTTCGGAGCCTAGCCACCATATAGTGGCAGCCCCCTGATTTTTTTTTTAGATTTTTCAGTTGGGTAGTTTCTGAGAATGGGTTCGTTGAAAAAATGATCACTTTCAACCCCTCGCACTCCCCAGTTTTTCAACAAATTTTAAAACTAAGACCGGCTTCGAAAAATACTCGCCGAGACCTTTCATTTGATACCCCACATGACTATATTTGATGAAACAAAAATTTACACTCCCCTTTTGCATGTATGGGGACCCCCCTTAAATTCGACGTAAAAGGATGTAACTCACTATATGCGTGGGCGTTCACAGTTCCCACCTTTCTACCAAATTTGGTGCCAATCGCTACAACCGCCTCCGAGAAAAATGCGTGTGACGGACAGACAGACAGTAAACCGATTTTAATAAGGTTGTGTTGTTGTGTTTACACAAAACCTTAAAAAGCGGAACGAAAAGCAAAAGTGCAAACTCGTCCAGATGCAATTGTTATCTCCAGTAAGGGCAATCTGTCCTACGCGGAGATACTCAAAAAGGTCAAAACTGATCCCGACCTAAAAGACATTAGCGGAAATGTAAACAGAATCCGAAGAACCCAGAAAGGGGATCTCATGTTCGAACTGAAAAGATCCGTGGGCAAAACTGATGACTTTCGCACTCAAGTGAAAAACTCACTTGGGGAGAGTGCCGCAGTGTCTGCCCAAAAACATGAGATCTATATACAATGTAAGGATCTCGATGAAGTGACATCGAAAGGAGAAATTTGTTCTGCTCTGAAGGAGCAATTCAAGTTGAAAGAACTCACCGAGGAGTCGGTTGTGGGCTTACGGAAAGCCTATGGCAGCGCAGAAGTTGTTGGCGGCCGGAAAAGTTTGGATTGGATGGGTTGTCTGCCGTTTAAGAAAACAAACTTCACTAAAGAGGTGCTTTAAATGCCTCATGTTTGGGCACTTCGCGAAGGTATGCACCAGCAGCATTGATCGATCCGATCGATGCAGAAGGTTTAGGGAGAAGGGCCATATTGCCAGGGAGTGCAATAGGGACCCAAATTCCTATTGTGCGAGATGAAAGGGGGACAGGATAACCGGCATATTGCCGGAAGTGGAAAATGTCCGGAAAATGAACTTTATTCAAATAAATCTCAATCATTGCAGGGTCGCTCAGGATTTACTTGAGCAGACCACGTTCGAATCTGAGATGGAAATTGCCATCATAAGTAAACCGTATAGAAACCGTTATTACAGTGTACGTCAAGTCAGGCAGCCAGTGGTTTTGTGTGGGCGAAAATAAGTGGTGTATATGTATACAGCTGCTACGCCCCACCAAGTGAATTCGAGCAAATGCTTGATCATCTTGTTCTCGACGCGAGGGGACGAAGTCCAAAGGTGATTGCTGGTGATTTCAATGCTTGGGCCCTAGAATGGGGTAGTAGAGAATCAAATGCTAAGGGGCGCAGTTTATTAGAAGTTTTCGTGCAGATGGACATAGTTTTGGCTAACGAAGAAAGGGGGGTCAGGCTCGGTTGTAGACCTGACTGTCAGCCCTGCGCTGGCGCGTGGTATGCCCCGGTGCGTCAGCAAACGCTACACCCACAGCGATCACCAGGCAATCTTCTTTGAGACATGTGTCGAGCCACAGGCCAAAGAGCTATTATGCCTGAAACCGAAAAAGATTTCAGGCTGGTCTGCAAAACCTTTGGATGAGCAGACCTTCATAGAGGTGTGGTTAGATCAACTTGATAAAGCAGGCGCCTCTACAGAAAGAGCCGTCCATCTGGCTCAATGCATCGCCAAAGCATGTGACGCGTCCATGCCTAGAAGGTGCTCATTCTCCCGTAGAAGACTAAACTACCGGTGGAATGATGAACTTATCGGTTTTCGATCAGTCTGCCACCTGCCAGAAGAGCAGCTCAGAGGGCGGTAGGTGGAGTCGATCAGGGGCAGAAAGAGTGCGCCTATAAGGCAGCCCGCAAAATCATCAACCTCGCCATCCATCGAAGCAAGAGGAAATGCTTTAAGGAGCTCTGCTCAGAAGCGGACGTAAATCCGTGGAGGAGAGCTTATGGAATCGTGACGGGGCGATTCAGAGGCTGTTCACCTCCGCAGGTCACGTGTCCTACCCTCTTGCTGAAAATCATCCAGGGGTTATTCCCCCAGCAAGTGGAGAGCATGGACACATTCCAACCACCTCTGAATGTGACGGCAATTCCGCCAGTCACCAGAGGCGAGCTGCTGGAAATCTACGGTAGAATAGGAGACAATAAAGCACCGGGCCTGGACGGAGTACCGAATAAGGCCCTTAAGCTTGCCGTTAAATCCAGGCGCGACATGTTCGCTGAGTTATTCGAAGCGTGCATGTCCGAAGGAATATTTCCAGCGGTATGGAAGCGACAGAATTTGGTACTTCTGGCTAAGCCTGGTAAACCTCCAGGTGAACCATCCTCATACCGACCCATAATAATCATCATCTATAATAGATTAATCTCAGTTGTTGAAAGCCAAGGCGACCTTTCAGATCGGTAGTACAGGTACCGTAAACCCAGATCAACCATTGATGCCATCAAATTGGTTACTGGCTTGGTCGAAGATGCAATCCACGGAAAGGGTAGTACCAGCAAATATTGCGTGGTAGTAACCCTGGACGTGAAAAATGCATTTAATTCGGCAAATCTCTAGCGAAGGTTGGTACTCCCGCCTATCTCGCTGCTATCGTCGATAGTTACTTAACTGAAAGGAGGCTCTGGTATGACACCGATGATGGACTCCAGGAGTATGTTGTTTCCGCGAGTGTTCCACAGGGTTCTGTATTGGGCCCACTACAGTGGAACATTATGTATAACAACGTTCTTAATCTTCCCCTTCCGGAGCAAGCCACAGTGGTGGGTTATGCTGACGACATAGCACTGGTTGTTGCCGCCAAGCATCTCGAAGATGCTGAGTTATACTCAAGCGAGGCAATCAGTGCTGTTAAATGTTGGTTAGAGAGCTCTGGTCTGACGCTTGTAGACGAAAAAACAGAAGCGGTCCTCATCACGAAGCGCCAGAAGAGAAATTACGCCTGTGTTTGAATCGGGAATCATATCATCACTTCCACGCCGACCATCAAATACTTGGGGGTGGTGATAGACAAGAGGCTCAGCAATAAGCAACACGTACAGTATATTTGTGATAAATCATCCACTGCTAGTATGACCCAGGCGAGGATGATGCCGAACGTGGGAGAGCCACGGCATACCTCTAGGCTGCTTATAGCCAGGGTGGTGAACTTAATCATGCCCTATGCGACCCCAGTTCGGAGGAGGCGTTGCTGATGTCAGTTAACACTAGTAAATTGAAAGCAGTCTACAGGAAGACAGCCCTGTGGGTATGCTCTGCCTTCAGGACTGTCTGATTAATTATAATTTCACCCAGTTTCTCACGGGACATGGAGGATATCTCCACTACCTTCACAGGTTTAAGTTGGAGACCTCACTCGACCGTCCAAATTGCGCCAAAGTCCCAGAGGACTCAGAGCATATATTCTTGCACTGTCCGAGATTTGTGGAAGAAAGGAGGAATCTAGAGGAGACTCTAGGAGAGGTGCTGGTATCAGAAAATCTGGTGGCGAAAATGCTAGCAAAACAAGAGAATTGGGATGCGGCCAACTGCATGATCGCATCTATCCAAAATAAATTTCGAAAGGAAGAGGAGAGGAGTCACGTATGCCGCGTATAGAAGAAACGGGATTAAGCTAGAATGAGCTGACTCCGCCCCGGGATGTAATACCTTAGGGTGGTTCCGTTGGGCAGGGAGGGAGTCGGGGGTGGTTTTAGTGGGTAAAAATCCAACACACTGGTGCCCAGACCAGTGTCTTCTGAAGATTTCCACCCCTTCAAAAAAAAAAAAAAAGACAGACAGACAGACAGACCGACAGACAAACAGATATTGAACCGATTTTAATAAGGTTTTGTTTTGCAAGCAAAACCTTAAAAATGAAGAGCGGGGCGGGTTGCTAGTCAAATTAGTGCGCCATTAGTAGATGGCGGACGTAGGACCATTTGAGTAAAATGAATTTACATTTAATACAAAACTTTGAGCTTCTATAACTTTGTTAGTAATATTTGGATTGCTTTTCCTGAATTGTGTCTTTTCTTATCAGCTATACTGATGTCAAATTTCATACTTCGAGAATGAACTTAAGGGGGATTTCGGGTAAATTTCTAAAACATATAATAGTTATACGCTATTATTCACTCGCGTAGCGATTCATTGATCACATATTCTCACCGAAATTTCGTGATTATTGCTCCAGCCATTTCGAGTAACAGACGGTGAATCGATTTTAATATAAAACTTTAAAAACAGAGCAGTGAGAGTTACTGTCATTATCGGAAATATTACTTACATTTTAACATTAATTCAATATTTACCTTTTTTTTGGGAAATGGAGCATGTAAACCAAGGTAACTACATCATAGGTGAAAATAATTAGATCACACATAAATAGGCTATGTCATTGGGCTTTCTTCTATACGATAAAGCTCTGTTTTTAATGACATTGTATGTACATATATTAATAATTTAAATCCAGACTGACTTTTGGTCCAGTTCCTTAAATTATTCATGGGGGATAATAAGCTCCGTGAGTGGCGAACATTTGCAAAGGGAATTGCTGATAAACCATTCATTGTTTGCCATCTTTCCGAAAACATTCGGAACACAGGTGACTTGCCGTAAATGCTCGGGAATAGAGACATAATAAATTAATCTGCCAAACACGTAGTGTCCTGGACAAATCCGCAAATCATGCTAAACTCTCTCTACTCACCACACCGTATTGAAATATTGATTTTTAATTCGCAGTTACATTGACGGGACGTGCGTACATATTTGTATCTATTCATCCATTCCTGTGCGATCTCGCCTGCTTCATTTCCGTAGAGTGTAATCTAATTATGTGAGGGGGGAACACCTCTGGAGCTTTAATTAGCAGTAATTGATTGCCTTTTATCGAACTCATGTGCAGACTTTAGTCCATGCAGTTAGAGGTTCCTTTGCGGCTAGGAGCCCCGCACAGGAAATTACGTATTGGAGCTAAATGGGGTCAATGGGAATCGTAAATGTGTGATTGAAATTTATTGAGTGGCAATTGAATGATGTGATGGTTTACAAGTTATAACTTTATATATATCCCCATCAGGTTCACCCGCAGACAAGCTGGATACCATCTCATAATTCAAAATGTTTTCACTGTCAGGTACGCTATTCAAATGCCATACAGCACTATCGAGGTTTTCTAGGTTAGGGAGGCTAATTGCATCCTCATAGTTGGTTGCAGTCACTCGCTAGAGTGGAGATCAATATAAAGTGAATAATTGAATAATTGTAATTAGTTGGAAGGCTGAAGGGGAGCGTCGACGCTATTATATCATTTGTAAAGGGAATACATAATTATTTGAAAGCGCACTAAATTGAATAGCAATTACGCACTTCCCAATATTCCACAGTGTATTGAATCTAATTGTTTAGGGTTTAGGATAAGTTTATTACTGGAAGTACTCCATTAAATTCGTGATAATATGCTTCTTCTATTTCCCTTCTTTTACAGAAATGATGACCCCAGTATTCATGCTTCCGTCCTAATTGTGTGAATAATTAAGAGTAAGTATGCAATATTTCGAGATAGGGCACCTTTGGATATTCCAAAGCTAATTTATCCATTTGATTCTGACAGAACAGCTGGCCTGACCATTAATTTCTATAAATCTGCGCATGGTTTTAAAGGTTTTGTGTGAAACAAAACCTTATTAAAATCGATTCAAAGTCTGCCTGTCTGCCATAGGCACCTTTCTTCAAAACGAGTAAACCAATCCGATTTGGTGAACGGATGAGAACTATGAAATGTCACCGCCGTGTGGGGTATCAAATGAAATGGCTTAGTACTTTCCGGAACTGATGTTAGTTTTGACGTGAATTGTAAAGTGCGCGAGTAAAGAGTTAAAATGTAGACACTCAAAGTGAGGCAGGACTCATTTTCGGAAACTCTCAGTTTAGGCCTGAAAAGATTTTCCATTTCGATATATGCTCAAATAAACTTACTAATAGTACATTATCAACTTTTATAAATTGCAACAGCACAGAGGACAATATCTTGCATAAACATGCCAAATTTCACGGAAATCGGGCCATCAACGCCAAAGTTATAGTAGTTGAAACGCGCGAACTGACTGGTTCTAAAGTCATGCAAATAAGATGCTGACGTCATAATTTACAAGAATAATTGACATTCGAGTGAAATATTAAAATTCCATTAATGAAGAATCTACTTCTCCCCAGCCCTTTTTACGGATTTGTGTAAACACAAAACCTTATTAGAATCGAGTCGGTGTCTGTCTGTCCGTCTATCTGTCTGTCACACCCAATTTATTCGGAAACGGCTAGACCGATTGTCACGAAAATTGGTAAGAGTATGTGATCTGTTTACCCGGCAACTCTCTTATGTCCATCCCAGAAGTACAGAAGTTTGAAGAAAATCTGACTATTATTAACAAAGTTATAGAGGGTGTGTTCAAGCGATTTCACCGGATTTTCTCCAGCAGCCGCATCTTTGGAGCTAGCCCCATGAAACCCAGTCTGCCTGCGCATTTAACCTCTTCCGTCGTTACATCACATGCTATGCAAATGGCCTGTTTGGACATCACGAGATTCTTTTCCGCCTTTGCATCAGCATGTTACATACCAAATGGTATATTTGGCCTCGACATGACTTTCTTCCGTGTCAGCAGTTCGCAGCGCAACCGCAGGTATCGATTTGTCGCCGACAACCAAAATTATAATAACAAACAAGTGTTATTGTGTTGTGTACAAGAACACTTTCAAAGCAATGTGTAAACACGGAAGGGTCAAACATAGGTGATTTTAAGAATAACGTTACTTTTAATTTTGAGTTGTTTACAAGCTTCTGAACAGAGCTAAAGGGTTCTATCCGAGAACACTTTACGCGCGGGAATTACTTTAAATCGCTTTTGAGATTAATTAAGTAAAAATTATTAATAAGAGAGAAATAGAATATTGTGATTAGAAAATAAAGGTTTGTTGAAGTGGAGTCGCGAGTGTTGTCATTTACTTAAGCCAAGCAAATCAAGCAAGTATTATTTCTAACCCCTTTAGTGTTTTCTGTTTCAGTGGTGTTTGATTACCCCATCGTTCCGAAGTTAGGTTTCGGCAACCCGGAACGAGAGCAACCACGGTCCTCTAGTTAAACATCCAGGGGCTAGTGCGCGAGCTTGGCCAACGCCAAGCAGGGTAGTTCACTGGAAGAGGCCGTTTAGGAGAATGCTGAAATAGGGTGAAACTATGCCATTTTTTGTGAATTTCGTGCATTCTACAACGTTTATGACGTCATCATCACATATCAATTCTTCAATACTACACGAAGTGAGTTCATATGAATGGGCTCGGAAAGAATTATTAACATGTGTATGTAGGTATGTAGTATATGCGTGCTAATGAAGTTTGCGGATAGTGTCTAATTCAGATAGATACATTTGTACATTAAACACATGTACATTTGTATGTTTTTGCGCACGAAATGAATCGGAAATATGGGTACGATCCGATATTCCAACTTGTTTGTATCTGTTGTAGTTCTTCACATTTGCTAATAATATTAAACTGCGAGTGTTAACCGTGTGAGGTTCACTATTGTCAACACAGTACTTTCCATCAAAAGATTTTTTTAAATCGGTTTCTAAAAAATAGAGGGCAATGGAATTTTTATCGGTGTCAAGCTTTCGGTTTCCCGACTTGTCATTGTCAAGGGGTAAACAAGTTAGAGAGATAATTCTTTTGGAGTTGAAGAAAAGGCCGCAGAGAAATACAAGTCAGGGTGCTTATCACGAGCCTCTGTACCAATTTTTCTGAAGCCTGCCGCAGTTGAGCTGCTTTGTGGCACGCAGTATAACAAACCCCTTTTAAAGCTTGAGAAAACAAAAAAATGGTTTTAATCTATATCAATATAGCTAGATAAAGAGGTATGGAATTTTATATTTACTGATTTTTTTACGAAGAAAACCTTATTAAAATTGGTTTTAATGTCTGTCTGTCTGTCCGTTTGTCCGCCTTCCTACTTGTCCGTCTGTCTGTCACCCGCCTGCTATGAATTGCTATAGCGATTGACACGAAATTTGGTTAGAAGGTGGCAACCGTGAACGCCCAGGTATGCAGTTAGTTCCATCTTTCTTCGTTGGATTTAAGGGGGAGCTTCCTCATACGTGTAAAATGGTTGGGGGGGAGGGGGGTGTAAACCAGTCTGGTTTTTGAGATCTCTAATGGACTCATTCTCAGAAACTACCTAACTGAAAAATTTGAAAAACAAGTCGGGAAATCGGAAGCTGGGCGCTTCAGGTATGAAAGGTTTTTTGTTTGCTTCTTGTGTGAGTATATTTGAGGGTAGAACTATCCCATTTGTACGTAGCCCGTTATATATGCATTTAGCATGTCAGATTTAGTACTTGGGGTTGTAAATTTACACGGTAAGGACAACTTTGAGCTACTGTAACTTTGTTACTAATGGTATGATTTTGATCAAACTTGGAGATAATATCCTTCATATTATATTTTATACTACTACCAACTTTTATAGCTCCGAGATAAACTTAACTTACTCAATTTTCCCAAAAATATGGTAATCTACTATTGTTAACTTAATTTAAACAGATATTGATATGGAGAGTATTTTGATACCTGGGCACCATGTATAGGTAGCTTCATGAATTTTTTCATATTTTTCGGTTGGGGAGTTTCTGAGAATGGGTCCGTTAAAGAAATCATAACTTTCCACCCCTCCCACTCCCCCTTTCTAACAAATCTAAAAACCGGCTTCGAAAATGACTAATCGAGACCTTTCAATTGATACCCCACATGACTATATTCGGAGAAAAAAAATTTTACACCCCCCTTTTATATGTATGGGGACCCCCCTAAATCTCAACGTAGAAGGATATCACTCACTGCATGTCTGGGGATCCACAGATTCCACCTTCTCATCAAATTTTGTGTCAATCGATATAGCCGTTTCTGAGGGAAGTGCCTGTGACAGACAGACAGACTGATATACAGACAGACAGACAGACATTGAACCGATTTAATAAGGTTTTGTTTTGCAAACAAAACCGTAAAAAAGAAGCTGCGTTTATACTCTCAAATTAAGTTCATGTATGTATGTTACTATGTTTTTATGAAATTGTAATTGAAAATTCTAATTCCAATATCATTCAAAATTTCGAATTTTGTTGTGAAGATGTGGTCAGATTTTGAAGTAGTAATATTGGAAATTATTCGTGTTAGTCTGCGTGCCATTTTGCCATCTTTTTACTCACTAAAACACCTCCTGCAAAGCTACAACTCGTATTTTCTCGAAACAGCTTACTTTCCGTTTTTTCGTATCAGATTTGTAATGAATAGGTCCTGCCGTGAATCCCAGACCCTTGGTTGGCTTTATTGTGGAACTTGCTTACTTTTCTACAAATTCATAACTGCTTCATCAGCATACTTTCCAGTTTTAGTGCTTTCGTTTACTCCTTAGTGGAGTATAGACACCCATGACGACTGGGATTCGAACGCTCTACCCTCTTAATCATCGTGCCGTCATCCAGTTTTAGCTTAGTTAGTTTAGTTTGGTTTAGTGAGGGAGCTGCAGTTCGAAGCTCTTAGGCCTTTTTTCCATTGTACCATCCCCTAAAATGGCCGGTCTGATTTCTGCTTGCGGCGTTTGTAAGCTTTTATTAATTTGAGTACATATTCCAGAGGAAGGAGGTGCGCAGATTGCTTGTTGAAGAAAACTTTGCCGAGGTATCTTCGTCTAAGGTTGAGAGGGTCGGGAAAGTGCATATGAATTGCAGGGTCATATCTTTCTCTATTTAGTATTGGCTACATCTACCATCGGTTAACTTAAATTCTGTTTTATTCAGATTCAGCTTGAGAGCGTATTGCATGAGGCGATCATTTCATTTTTGCAAAAATTGCTCGAAATCAGTTTTGCTGGGAAACGTTAGGAAAACATTATCTGGATAAAGCCGTGAATAGGGCGCGCGACGTTTGATGTCCCATGTGACAGTATCCATAACAAGAACAAAGAGGATGGGATTATATGATGAATACCGACAGAGACCCGAAGTGGCTTTGATATGCTTGCTACAATTGAACCCAGGTGTTATTGCAGAGCATCCCAGATGAGTTCGTGTAGAACATGTCCAAAAGCCTTCTCTAGATCCAGAAATGCAATGTAGAGAGGGCGATACTTGTCACAATGGCTCTCCATGTGTAACTGTGTAGCTTGAGTTGTGTCAGAAGTTCCGCAGTTCTTGACAAATTCGCCATAATTAGTGGTTATTTGAAAGATTTCGCTAATACGGTTGTCAAGAATGCGTTAAAAATTCTTCATGGTTTGGAACAGCAACCGGTTCGGTCTTTTCCCATATTGGCACTGTGGCGCTTTCTAGCTAGTCAGATGGTGTTCTACCTTCCTGAACAACCCAATTGAATAACTCAATCAGCCACAGTGTTGGGCCCCCACTGTTCATTTTCCAGAGCTGAAATGCGATGTTGTCAGGTCCTGTTGTTGTTGTTGTTCCCTAGATTTCATTCGTTTTACTGCTTCCTTGATTACAGTGGTGCTGACAATTACGTCTCACTGCCGAGTTGATTTAAAGCCACGGACTTCTTAAGACATGGATTGATTTTGGGATTACAATCAGAGCACCGCTGAGGCAAACTCAATGGTATTATTACAGTAGTATATTCATACTTGTGTATGCCAGGCATACTTAAATCTCTATCGAACTAAGGAGTCCGGCGCCCGTGTTGAAAGGCAACACCACGCTAGGGCCCAAATATCTCTGTTCGCTTGAACGTAACCACAACCGCCCTATCCGGCAACAAAGATGTTCGACATCTTGTGTCTGTTGGTGTCAGCTTTTGACAAGTCGATACAGATGGATAGCACGGGGTAATAGCTATCGCTTTTTTTCCTTCCTAATTGACGTTCGTAAAAATTTACCAATTGGTCAGCGTTTTATCGTCGAGAAATATGTGGTAGAGGTGTTTTTTTTCACGGACTTTTATTTGGACATCGTTATTCTAAAGTCAGGTATTTCGGTTGACGAACCGCTTACCAAGCGTATCGACCTCGAGAGTTGCATAGGCCACTTTGTGTATCGTACCTTAGATTTGGTTCCACGATTCTACCACATTCGTAATGGTTGGTAATGGCGGAAGTGAAATCATTCCTTCTTGCTGTCAGTACGTTCCTCAAGCTCTTTTATTAGTTGCTTCATTTGCAAGATATCAATTAAAGGCCGATATTGAGGTGCGATGGTCTAACATGTCGACGCCTTATGAGAATCTACTCGATTTTCATTTTGCTGTTTCCACTAGAAAATGAAGAAGACGGGACAATCGTTTGCTAGACCATGTATTCACAAGTAGAAAGTCACGAGTGTCCGCATAATCGATCATATCCTCTTTACTCTCCATGGCACCTATTATCGTCTGCCTTTTTACCCACATGGCCATTAAGGTCGCCGGTAATGATGATATAATTGTCAGCAAGCACGCTACAAGTCCTTTCGTCGAGAAGTTGCCAGAAGGCAGAAGGCTCTTTCTCGGCATCAAGTCGACCTGTCTGTGGTGCGTATGCGGTGAAAAATGAATGGTTCGATCAGCTGAAATAATGGTGAGCTTCATCAACCGATCATCAAATCATTCGATTTCTTTAATGGCATCACGGAAACCCCTTCAGATGGCAATGAGTGTGTGGGTGTGAGGTACCAAAACAGAGAAGTTTATGGCCATTTTTACCGCGTTCGCGTTCTATGGCGCAGCTTTTGGCACGAGGGCATCGGGTTTCTCGAAGAGAGTAAAATTCAATGCGCCTTCTCCGAAGGGCTCTTGCGAGTTCCTCGGTCATTCCAGTTAGGGTGCCAACATTTAGCGTGCAGGTATGTTTTTATTTGCTCGGATTAACTTGCTTACGTCCTGACGTGTCCATGTTCAAGAATCCTTGCCCATTTCTCGACAGGACCCGGGCCCGTCCTGTTGCGTCGACTGTGGTGGACGCCCTTGCATTTTTCCGTGGCGTACGCTCGATCCTATCGTGTTGTTTATAATGACATTCGATTCATTTTCTTGGTCAGCCTGTCGCGGGACCTGTCACCAAGAGAGATTAGGTAGTATTTAGCTTGGAGGAATAACTCCAACTATAATTTGTTTATGTCTTTTCCTGATTTCAGCATTTTATTTTTGTTTTACTGAAGATAGTACAAAGTACGTTGGCTCCTTATTTATCTGGGCTTGGGACCAACATAGCATAGTTAAACCGATGAAGAGAATGAGGTGGGAAAATGTTAGCTCCTTGCCCATAGTGGTCTGCAGGTTATGGATGTAGTCGGTACAGTCGATAAATTTTTTGAAAAATTGCTTTATGCATTCCAGTATAATTTAAGGCAGCGAATCTTGCTTGGAATCTTGTCGATTGTCCCATTCATCGACTCATTCCGGAGAATCTCTCATTTCGCATTCACAAAAACATACGAAAGGAGTTCTTGAAGGTGGCTTTACTTCATTTAAGGGATTGATGACAGAGAATGTTTCCCTTCTCTTTGGGTGATCAATCAATGGTTGTGGGGTTGCCCTATTATCCAGAAGAGGTGCAATTTCACCAGATGTTATACGAATCCCAATCGCGGTGAAGTGCTCTTTCTAACTCTTCAGCTGCTTGTTATCGCAGAAGTATACCGTTAAAGTTCCTTACATGACCATTGAAAGGCCTTCGATCGCCTTACAACTCTTTCGTGATGTAGTATAAGGTGGCGAAATAACTATTATTTGTGGCACTTCTTGTTTTCCTTAAAAACGCAATGGTGGATACAGGACCGTAGAGAGAAAATCCGGGCATGGGGTGGAAATAATGCGGAAAACGGGGCGGGGAATTTTGTAGTCTAGATTCTATTAGAAACAAAAGCATAGTACCGCAAGAGCAACGGAGTCCGACCATCTAATTTCGCTTAGAATGTCCAGCTGCCCGTAGGTATCATTCTGAGTGCCCTTGATACTGTTGTTGAGGAGCGTGTACGCATTCTAGAAACTAATCAGAAACCGTTTTGGATAATCAAAAGTCGTAACGGCAGGGTCAGGCCTTATTCGTGGCAACACTGACATTTCAGTAGCGATAGATTTTCGAAATTTGTAGGTTTTTAACCCACAAATTTTGAATTTTACGACGAGCAGGGAACACTTTCGGTATATATTCTCACACTTCAACTTATAGGAACCAAATGTACTTGTCAATGTCTTTCATAAGTAAGTAATTGGACAACATTTGGAAATAAGTTACCAACGTGAGGGACCAGAAAGCCATTCCTTAATTTTTGTCCTCTTCATGTGTTAAGGGAAGGTAAATTTCTGTTTTGACCTTGTCGGGGCCTTACCGCTGGATAGAGTACGCATGAAGGCGATGTTCTACGAACCCTGTCGAAGTTGTGGAACAAACGCAACATGGATTGGGGAAGTCGAGAGACGAGCACCAGGAGCCTGCACATTATACTAGTTAACGTGGATGCATGCTCAGTTTCCGAGGCAAAGGGTGAGGCTCGATCGTCGAGCTGAATTCTGCCGGGTGAGGGAACACTACATCCAGAATGATCACCAGGCCATCTTTCCTTACATTACAAACGGAGTAAGTGACAATGGAATGTGCTACAGAAGTGGAAAAACCAAGATAGCTGGCGGATCCATTTGATTTTTCGTGGAAGATATATTCTCGCGGCTTCAAAATAAAAAAGGTGAGCCAGCTATGTCAGCAGGTAACTGGGGCATGGGAGTCTACCATGCGACGATGGCGTTTTCACCATAGCATGAAACGAAACGGCGAGACCGATCTGCAGTAGCAACGGTCTTGTGTCTGGCTGGGGGGACGTCGGTCGTTGTTCAGTGTTGCGAAGTGGTGACGCTGGATGTCAATGTCTTTAATTCGGTTAATTGAGGTTGAATTAAGGTTATCTTGGCCAAACTCTTTGTCCCTGATTACTTACTTAGCTCAGATAATCGAGAGTTACCTCTCAGAGAGATCTCTTCCGTAGGAGCCGGACGACGGGCCGAACGAATATGTGGTGACCCAGGTATTCCCCAAGGCTCCGCATTCTCTTCTGTGGAACATAATGCGTGACGGAGTATTTGGATGAAAAGGAATGATTACGAACTTGATCTAGTGGACAAAAAGACAGAAGTGGTTCCTAGAACCAATTGCGAGGAATTAGGGGTTGGTATTCACTAGGTTGTTTCAAAATCGATTGTTAGATACCTGGGGGTAATGATTAATATCAAGTTAAACTTCAGGAAACGCTTGGAATAAGCGGCAAAGAGAGAAAAGGCATCAAAGTTACGCAGTTCAGTTTCAGCAAGGATGATGCCTAATATTAATAATAATAATCGTTAGCGAGACAATCCAATTGCGTTGCCTTCAAGCGTGTTAGAACACTTCATTCAAGATCGTAACGGTACACTACAGGAGGTACACTGTAAGAGCCAATGTGGTCAGCATTGCGCTCGTCTGTGATTATTAACTTGACTTGACTCAGGTACTCATTCACAGTTGAGTCGACTGGTACCCGACCTCCAGTCCCGATATAAATCCCTTTGCTACCAGTGAGTTTTCGCATCCATAACCTAGCGCTCTAATCACTAAAGCATCCGGACACCTAATGGCTAATATTGTAGGGTTAAAATGGCTACAGTGACCGGTTGCTTATCACAGGGATGGTGAAATCCATCCTGCTATATGCGGCTTCTGACTGGGGGAGTACTGGACAAAGCAATGAGCCGAAGAAGGGTGAGTTCATATCGGCCAGTCAGCCGAGGATGTGCTGCGCATTTAGGACAGTATCGGGTGAGGTGCTGGTCATCATCCTTAACGCAATGCACTGTCTCTACCATTGAAGAAGGCCGAATCCATTAGATGGTGACTGCGTGTTTGGGAAAAGCCACTAGAAAGGAGCTGTACAGCAGATGGCAACAACGATGGGATAATTCCCGAAAAGTTATGTATTAAGAGATCGGTCCAGCGAAAATGGGGAGAATTGAATTGAATTACTATCTGACTCATTTTCTTACGGGACACGATGGATAAAGGAAGCACCTCCATCGCCTTGGATTGTGCGAGTCCCTCGAAGTTCCGAACTCGGCGCCACTTCCGAGGACCTCGAGCATGTCCCAAATTCGCTGAAGTGGTCGTCGGATGCCATAATTTGTAGTGTTGCTGAGGCCGGAAGCAAATTGGAGCGCAGTAAACGCAACAATAACTGCGATACAGGAAGAGCTCTAGGAACAGAATCTAGCCTGGACAGTGGAACGGACGCGTGATTTAATTGTGCTGGTGTAGACCAGAACCTTCCCCGTGAAAGAAGCTTTCCACACACAACATTTTTTTGTTTTGAACGCTGGAGTTGCTTTGTACTGAAGAAGGAGGTATGTCGTTCCCGAAATATGTATATATATCCCGAAATATAAATTGATGCCGTTGACAGAATTTTGGCTGATCGTTTGGCAAGCGAGATTATTGCGATAGAGGTTCATAGCCTGATCTACGTTGCAGCTGCCACCGTTATTCGTCTCAATAATCAACAACTTGGAACGCGCAATAGGAATTTACCGTTCTGGTTATTTCAACTCAACAAAAGAATCGAAAAATTGATAAGGGAGATTGGTCGTGTCATGCAAGCACTTCTAGACAATCCATTACCAAGAGTCCACAGATGCATTGCAAGCATCATCGGAAACTACCATCTATCCAATGATATGCCAATCGAAGAAATCCTGGAGGTGCTGAAGCAAAAACTTGCAGTATGCTCTAACCGTATCCGTACGTACCAAAGAACAAATGACAGCAATGAAAGCAAATGACAGACAACATCTTGTTCTTCCAAAACCAACGGGGATTCTATAAAAATATCACTAACTCGAAGCGGGTCAAGAGCAGTCACAGGTATTGGCAAATCATTTTAATCAGATGATAGTTCCAGAATTTTTCACTAAGGGGATAACTTTCCGCATCCCCAAGGAACAGGGTGCCTTTTGCCCTTCAAAATGTCGCAGAATTACTTGTCTTCCTGCCATTTACAATGTCTTCACTTCAGTTCTGTGTACGAACATCCCAAAACATCTTGATGTTCATAAATTTATAGCTGAGGGGCAAAAAGCATGCTCAAAAGGTTCCCGAGGCTGTAAAGAACAGCTTATAATCGATACGGTAGTTGTAAAGTAGGCTGTCCCCCAAAAACGAAATATCTCGACAGCCTACATCGATTATAAGTCAGCCTTTGACTCCATATCTCAGTCGTAGTTACTACATACAAGTGTTACGTTTATACAAAATCAACCCGAATGTCGTTCTTCTCCTGATAACTGTGATGAAGAATTGGAGCACGAAGCCATCGGTATCCTCACAACTTGATTTAAAACCATTGCACTACAATCAAGTACATTCTCTTCGAGAGTTTTTCTTTGAGAAACAAGCCTCTAGCTAATTACACCAGACTACCGTCAAGGTAGATATTAAATTATCTCTAAAAGCAGAGAATGAAATCCCATGTCGAATGTTACTTCAGTCTAACAGAAGATCGACATGTGGAAAGAGAAACCCATTCACGGAGGCCATATAAAAAATTTGTTGTTGTCAGGCATTAACATCGAAGCCTCCAACAAATGGTTCCTATGAGACTGAAGTATTGCTAACTTCAATTCAGGATGCTTCACGCCTAACGAAAAATTACGAACGGTACATTCTTCACGACTCCTCAATCACCAACTCCAGTTGTAGGTTATACAATTGTGAAGAGGAGACCATCCAGCACATAATAACTGCGTGCAGGATGTAGAGTAATACCAAGTACACCAATTGTCATAACTCCGTCTGCAAGATTCTGCATCAAAACCTAGCGTTGAAGTATAACTTAATGGCAACCTACCATCCTTATTATAAGTATACTCCGCAGAGAATCTTGGAAATGATCGGGTCAAACTACTGCGGGATCACACTATTGCCACCGACCACAATGTTAATCACAATAGTTTCTAGTCTAGTTTTGCTTCTGAAGGAAGGTCGAGCGTGCTTCATAATCGATATAGCCGTTGTACGGGAACACTTTTGAAAAACAGCAAGAAAAAATCCGGAACTAACGCCTATTAGCGGATAATATGAAGTAGACTTGGAGACTACAAAAGATGGAAGTAACCCCAGTCGTGATTTTAGTGACGGGATTAGTCCCGCAAAATTTGCATAAAGCGCTGAAAACGCTCGATCTTAGGGCTGGACAATACATGGAGATGCAAAAAGCGGTTATCCTTGCAACCTGTGCTATAGTCCGAAGAGTCCTGTCCGGTTACAATCTGGCCTGGTGGGATTCAGTCTTGATTCGTACTGTCTTCCATTTAAGATCAATGTCTCTGTAGTATAGAACCACCGCATCATTGCTTGGAGTGTTTGCGACAATCGGATGAAAGTTCTGGGGGGTTTAACGTGAGTACCTGTCGTGAAGGCAGAATTCCATGGTCCTCTTCGGACACGGATTGATTTTGGGACCACAATCAGAGCCCCGCCATGCAAGCACAGCGGTCCTGGTTTATACTGCGTGCAGGCTCAGTATTCATACCAGTGGATGCGGGGCCTATCTAACACCTCTGCCGCATCTAAGGAGTACGGCACCCGAGTTGTACAGCGCAACTCCACGCTTGAGCTCCGAGGAGCTATGCCGGCGATGTAGGCATAACCACAACCACCATGAAACTCCCACTAGGGGGCCAACCGCAAATAACCGGGCCGAGAACACATCCTCCAAGAATTCTTCTGGAGCATATGCTCTCAGAGGGCCATCCCGGTTCCCATGGTACCAGATAACCTCCGGTGAGGCTTCGTGGCAGAGCCACTTTAGTTGAGTTCTTTGCAGACTCGGGTCTGATCGCCCTCCTCGAGTACGTGGGGACGGAACTCTCTAACGAGGCGACAATCGAGATGTAGGGATACATTTTCGCATGGTAGCACACACTTTGCGTTAAGACCCATCATCGCTGTGATGCGGGCCTTTGTATGTTGCCTTCAGCCCATCCTTAGGTTGGTCGCCCTTCGGTCCAGTTGGGCGGAAAGAGGGTCCGTGGGCTTTTTTAGACTGGACTACAACTAGCAAACAGAAATCTAATTTTTTCACAGTGGTAACGCGGAGATATGGACCGAGAAGCGGGGATGGTTTAAGTGAGTGAGAACGTTACCCACTGCTGCAACTTTAAAGTTGATGGAGGTTGTCTCTCCGTGAAATTATTGAACCATATACATAACGGGGTACATACTGTATGAACGCAATAATATTCTTATATAAAAAGTTCACACTTCCGGTTTGCGGCATGTTCCCCTTTCGTTTTAACCTTCCGCTGGTAACTGGGGTGATGCATCACCTCATGCGGGTAAAATTTGTGCTCTTGTGTTGGTATGCCTGACTTGAAATTTACGCTGCTAATCTGTTATCAGATCAGCTGTAGTTTGTTTATAACCTTGATTTGCGTGCACAATCTCCCAGTCCTGTGAATTATACCCTTTGGAGTGGGGTATCACCTCTGTTACAATTGACGTTTCCCTGATATCTTCTGTTTATAATGTGTTGAATCAATGTAGATGACCCGGAGATTATGTGAGAAGTTATTTAGATGATGATGATGAAAATGAACCCTGTGATGAACATTCGTCAAGTGGTGAAGAGAATATAGAGGTGGCAGCTAGTGAAGCTTTAGACGAAATTGAAGCGGAGTTTTCTGATGATGAGGATAAAACGGAATATATAATACTTCGAATATTGTGAAAGGTAAGAATGGTCATAAATCGTCATTATTACCACCTGATCGATCCAGAACACAGGCTCGCAACTCAATTTTCTAAGCTTGCTTATTGACCCAACCATAATTGAAATAATTGTTCGGTGCACAAACATTGAAATAGGTATTCGGGCTGCAAAGTAGATACTTTCGACAACATGGTTCATGCATATAGTGTTTCACGATGTAGGCGCTAGCCTCTACGAATGTTGTACGGTATTTTTGATCAGGCAGGCATAAATGCGTTAATCCTGTACAAGCTTGGGAATCCTGGGGAAAAAATGACAAAGAAGAATTTTTTGAAAAGTTTAGCTAACGAGCTTTTCAAACCTCATGTTGAATGACGCTTCAGCAAGAACTTGCCACGTAAACTTACTGAAGATGTTATGCAGTATCTCGGGAAGAAACGGCCGCTAGAAGAAGTAGAAAAGCAGAATTTCCCAGCGAAATTGCAAAAACAGTCCAGATGCCATATTTGTCCCAGAAATCAAAATAGAAAAGTCTAAATTGACTGCACAAAATGCGGGAAACCTGCGTGCAGTGATCATCAGAGGTTTGCACAGACTGCTTCAGCAATTAAGAGTTTTACTTGAAAAACTCGTATTAATCATGTTTTCATAACTTAAATGATGATTAAACTTAATAACTCCTTAGGATGAGGCATCACCCCATATTACCCACCCTAGTTACAAAAATCATGTTACTAGCGGAAAGTTAAGCTTCGTTTCGATAATGACCTTTTCTTGCAATCACCTTGATTATGAGGAAGATAAATGCTTGATCTTGTTTTTAGTTATCTGTCCAGAGGAGCATTAGCCCGAGATTAACTTGTACTTTTCAAACAAAGGCACTCTGAATAACGTTGAACGAAATGGTCCAGTAATACCATATTTGCTTCCCGCGCTGGTATATAATATTTATATTTTCTAAAATCTGGCTCAGGGAAAATGGAACTTATTTTTAAACTTGGACACAGGGCAAAAGGCCTCTGAACACGCTGAGGGTTCCTGTTTGACTATTTGAATATTTGAAAGAATTTATACGTATTAGGGCAAAAATGCCGGATTTTAATGAGTCCTGGTTTAGCAGCTATGCTTTTTAATGTATTCCTATAGTGGGAACCTCCAGAAGAAGAAAGAACCTGCAATACAGTGCTGTCTTGATGTACATTCTATCCCGGGACATAATTGCTAAATGTGGTGCTATGTGCGGCGGATAATGGGGATGACAGCCGTTTTATCAGCGAATCAGGGAACCGCAATTGAATTCGTAAATGATTTGCAATGAGAGTCCTTGAAAGTATTAAAGAAGATTGTGTAGACGTTCTAAAATGACGCTGTTTTTCCTTGGGTGTTTCGATAAGAAATTCCTGTTTGTTGCAATGCCACAGGCTAATATTTTTCCATTTTGACTTTTTGAATGCTATATCCTTCTGGTTCCTAGTGTTTCCTTCTTTATAGCAGCACAGCAACCAGAGCCCTTAATCATTCTAATTGGAGAAGGATGGAGAGCGCTTGGGAAAGTCTTCGAAAGTACGAAGCCCCCTATGTCATGGGTAGACACGACATGAAGGCACCTCTTGAAAAAGTAAATGGAAACAGGAAATGTCCCGCCGTGTTTATCGAGGGGATACAAAAGCGCTCATAGGGGGTCAGCAAATAACTTTAACTGATTTGTGGAAAAACAAAAGCTGTCTTAAGTTCTGGACTTTATGTATGTATTATGCATTTGGATGGAGGCGTGAGTGTAGAAAGAAGTATGCCAGCACCTGCAAATGAAGCCGCTGCTTTGAATGAATTTTACAAACATAGCAATATTATGAGGGCAGTAGAAATCTAGTGAATGGGCATTTCAAGTAAACCCTCCACTGAATAAATCCCAAAATCTTAGTTACACTAAAAACAAAAGTTGAGGCAGCGGAATCCATTGCCCTTGACGACGCGTCCTTTTATTCTCTTTCGGGGTGATTGGCTGGATTAACACGGATCTGATATCCATTGAGTGATAACATCATAGCTCTTAACTTTTCGTTCTGCTTTTCGATGAAACTTCAGCACAGCCATATCGATTAAGAGGAATTCTCAAAGCAGGACTTTATCACCTTTTTCGTGATAAATTGTGTCTTTTTCGGTGGCAATTTAATTGTGAAAGCAGGGGATTAACCTTTTAATGGCTGATATCAGCTCCCATACAACTTCTTCAACTTTCTCCGGGTTTTAATTTTCTTCTCACGAATTTTACTGAGGAAAAAAAATTCTTTACAAGTTAGCATCACAATTTTTAATTATTTTCGAAAGGAAGAAAATGGAAAAGTAACTATACATATCTGCTCTGAAATGCTCTGAACAATGGGTGGCAAAAATTTTACTACCGTCAGCCATGGGGGCAGGACTATTCCAAAAGGTGCAAAAATGGCGAAAGTCGATCGTGTCGGTACACCAATATCCAAGTGCAGTTCTATTGCATTGTCTGGTCGATACGCGCTTCCATACCTTGGACACTAGATCAGCATCTTCATTGCGATGCTTGGCTGCCTAGGAATTGCTCCTTAAATTATTTTTTGAGTTAGAATTCAGTCAGTCCGTTAATATTCTTAAGACCGTTCGGACTTATTACCCAGGATATGAAGCGAATATCATCATCATCATCAACGGCACAACAACCGGTATCCGGTCTAGGCCTGCCTTAATAAGAAACTCCAGACATCCCGGTTTTGCGCCGAGGTCCACCAATTCGATATCCCTAAAAGCTGTCTGGCGTCCTGACCCACGCCATCGCTCCATCTTAGGCAGGGCCTGCCTCGTCTTCTTTTTCTACCATAGATATTTCCCTTATAAACTTTCCGGGTGGAATCATCCTCATCCATACGGATTAAGAGACCCGTCCTCCCTAACCTATTGAGCCGGATTTTATCCACAACCGTACGGTCATGGTATCGCTCATAGATTTCGTCATTGTGTAGGCTACGGAATCGTCCATCCTCATGTATGGGGCCCAAAAATTCTTCGGAGGATTCTTCTCTCGAACGCGGCCAAGAGTTCGCAATTTTTCTTGCTAAGAACCCAAGTTTCCGAGGAATACATGAGGACTGGCTAGATCGTAGTCTTGTACAGTAAGAGCTTTGACCCTATAGTGAGACGTTTCGAGCGGAACAGTTTTTGTAAGCTGAAATAGGCTCTGTTGGTTGACAACAACCGTGCGCGAATTTCATCATCGTAATTGTTATCGGTTGCGATTTTCGACCCTAGATAGGAGAAATTGTCAACGGTCTCAAAGTTGTATTCTCCTATCCTTATTCTTCTTCGTGTTTGTGTTTGACCAGTGCGGTTTGATGTTGTTGGTTGATTCGTCTTCGGTGCTGACGTTGCCACCATATATTTTGTCTTGCCTTCATTGATGTGCAGCCCAAGATCTCGCGCCGCCTGCTCGATCTGGATGAAAGCAGTTTGTACATCTCGGGTTGTTCTTCCCATGATGTCGATATCGTCAGCATAGGCCAGTAGTTGGGTGGACTTGAAGAGGATTGTACCTCTTGCATTTACCTCGGCATCACGGATCACTTTCTCGAGGGCCAGGTTAAAGAGGGCGCATGATAGCGGATCCCCTTGACCGTTGTTGATGTCGAATGGTCTTGAGAGTGTCCTGCTGCTTTTATCTGGCCCCGCACATTGGTCAGGGCAGCCTAGTCAGTCTTATTAATTTCGTCGGAATACCGAATTCTCTCATGGCCGTGTACAGTTTTACCCTGGCTATGCTATCATAGGCGGCTTTAAAGTCGATGAACAGATGGTGCAACTGTTGTCCATATTCCAACAGTTTTTCCATCGCCTCTTTGGTATGGGCCAATGATGTTCTGGGCGTATGGGGCTATCCGGCCTAGTAAGATAGTGGAGAATATCTTATAGATGGTACTTAGCAACGTGATACCTCTATAATTGCCGCACTGTGTGATATCTCTCTTTTTATGTATGAACGAATATAATTGATAAAATTTCACAAATTGGTAAAAAAACGGAGAACCAACTGCATTAAATGGCGCTGGCCAAATCACGATTGAAGGCTATAACTTTGAGACAGTTAATAATTTATCATATCTAAGGTCGAAAATCACAACCGATAATAGCTACGGCGATGAAATTCGCGAACGATTATTGGGTAAAAGATCAACGCTTTTCTGTACAAGACCATGATCTTCTCAGTCCTCATGTATTCCTGGATTCTTAACAAAATTTTAGTCGTGTTCGAGGGAAGAATCTTTCGAAGGATTTTTGATCCCCTACATGAGGATGAACGATTATAAACAGATGAAATTTATGAGCGATATCAAACCTGGTCGGGTCGTTTAATCCAAATAGGTGAGGATGATCCAGCCCGGAAAGTCTATAAGGGCAAAGGGCGTACGCCAGGACGTTAAATAGCTAGCGCAGTCGTTGCGCCGTTGAAGATTAAATAGTAAAGTGTTTCAAGCGTAGGAGAAATGTCGCGTACCAATAATTCTCCGGAGATGGCGTGGTACAAAAGTCGGCCGTGCCTTCGAAGCCAGGTAATTGCGGGGACTTAACTCATGAATGGAATAGGCAAGGAAGTAAACGCCGGCATGCTATCTGCCAAAAATACCTTCCGTTTCTTTATTCAAGGAGAAAAATTAACAAGTTGTAATAACGGAAGCTAGTTAAGAATAAAAACTGCAAAATATGTGTACATTAAAGACATAAATATTGTGCTCACCCTCAACAAA
This sequence comes from Hermetia illucens, assembly GCF_905115235.1. Taxonomy (NCBI): domain Eukaryota; kingdom Metazoa; phylum Arthropoda; class Insecta; order Diptera; family Stratiomyidae; genus Hermetia; species Hermetia illucens. The sequence continues at coordinate 105,387,291 of NC_051849.1, forward strand.
CAAACATTGCCTATTACTGCATACTGATGATTTACGTTTATATATGTACGTAAATTGAGTACCGCTACGTACTAACGTATGTATGAATCTATCTGGATTGAACACTGCTGGCAAAAGTTATTTATACATATATACACTTGCAGATGCCTGTCTCGAGTAATTGATGCTGATACACAAGTAACTAAAATGACACAACAAAGGAAAAAAAACTAAAAACTGAAATGTTCCCATGCGTCGCGACGTTCATTTGAGTTTTTTATATTGTTATATACACCCCAGAGTGGAATGAATTCACGAGCAACGCAAAACTTTGACCTTCTATAGTTCTGTAACAATAGATATCCTTCGATCTTCCTTTATATTGCCCATTTGGTCTTCTAGGTAGAAATTAAAGGGGGCTTTCGGGTAAATTTCCAAAATGTGCTAACATATAATTATCAATTTTATTTGAGCAAACATCGGAATGATATGTATTTTGGGGCCTAAATTTTACATACATATATATACCATTGTTATTTTTTCAGATTTTTCGGCTATATAGGTTCTGAGAACGAGACTTGTTTCACTTTTTTGGGCTCACATTTTGGGTCGTCATTCCATATTTTTCATGCTATGTCGAAAATAGGACCAGTTTCGAAAAGTACTGATTGAGTCCTTTCATTTGTACTCTCCATTCTCCCATGTATGGGAAATTCCCTTTGAAGTCAATAGAAAATTGCGCCACTTGCTGTATGTAAAGGAATTCGCAGACCACACGATCTCACTAAATATCGTGACAATAGGTTCAGCCGGTTCGGAGGTCGTTAAATATAATCTAAATGTTCCATTCAGGATCATACCGAAATATTCTCAGAATATATCAGAATTATCAGAGAGAAAGGATTAAACACTTCGACACAGGGGAACCATATCCTAAAGATATCTTTTCGGATCGCAACATGGATCACCCGTAATTTAAAGTGCGCTTGGTTACTAATTTTGTGAGAAAGAAGGGAAAGGCTCTCCACTAGGAGAATCGTTCGCTCCCAGTGAAACCTTTATCAAAGTTGTTCATTGCCACTTTCGGGCCTTCTCAGGACCTCAACGGGGTTTTCAAAGTAAAGTATATCCTTCACCAAAAGTTCACTCATGAGTAGAGATTTTTATAAACCTCTATAAAAACAACGTAAACAACGTTGGTCTATGTATTAATGAAGACAAGACGAAAATTATGATCCAAACGAGAAAAATAACGTCCAATAGACGAAATATAGCCATTAATGAGTACAACCTAGAAAATGTTAACAATTTTATAGATAACTGAAGAAAAACGGAAACGAACTTCATGAAATAAAACGGCGAACCCAGCTCGCAAATAGAGCCTTCTACTCAGTCCTACCGATTTTAAAAGCCAGTTGAATAAACAGTAAAGCAAAGCTTGGTGTATACAAAACTATAATAACGCCTGTGTTCAAACCTCGTTAGCGGTAGTGGGATTTGTATTGTGACTCGATGTCGGATACCAGTCAATCAGCTGTGAATGAGTTCCTGAGTCACGAGCAAGATGCGATTTGAGTACAAGCTATACACGTCGCAGAAACTCAGAGAGCAGAGCATCCTTCAGATAACTAGTTTGAGAATGAATTCCTTACAAAATTCATAGGAACTTGTAGAAGTTTGTTCCGGTCATAGCTTGCATGTGGAGGCCGCCAATGCTATGTCCGGCATGCGGTTCGTGCTGACCTTTGCGGATGGCTTGGATTCGACACTTATCTAACCTAAATTCCATTGGAATATCACCGCTGAACTTGTCTACTATTCGCAACATGCTTTTGAGGTCGTCATCAGTACCAGCATACAACTTCATGTCATCTAACTACATCAAGTGTGTCAGCTCGAACTTAGCATGTACGCAATATTTGATTGCAAAAACCATGTCCTCTAGCATTATTCAGTAGCCATGCGGAACCAAAGAGGACCCAACGATTCCCTCCTCTGGAGTATTGTTATTTGTTGTTCATCGCGTACGTTGCATTCTGGACACGATGGGAGTGACTTCCGTCATACCGTCGCAACGGACTACACATGATAGAGTGTATTTTCAGTTCAATGTTGAACTACGGGTGTCTCATTGGGGATGGCATATTTCTGGTAGACCTACTGCGGTTTATTCTTCACCGTCTGCTGGCATTGCCAGAGCTGATTTGAGTTATCCTAGCAATTTCCTTAGTGAGTCACGCCGACGTTGCAGTCGGTGGATCTTTTCAATCGCTCAGCCGAATAACGTGAGAGCGAATCCTCTGACCGTGCAATCTGGCAACCGCAACTGCACCACAACATACAAGCGACTTTAGTTGCAGCAGCGACATATCAGCACACAGTCGAGATGCAATTGCGTCATTGATTTGAGATATAATTTTCGGATTTGCCGGAGATGCATCGAGCCTGGGAATACTTGGTCTATGCAAAGGATCCATTTCCGAGAATTCTATACACACTCTTTGGAATTCGTTCCGAACTTCAGCGGAAACTTCAGTTGGACGGCGAAGAAGAGTGCTTCGGCGAGTAATAAAACTATTGTCTATAATGCGGCGTGCGGCTTTATCGACCCTTGGCCGCCAGTTTCCGCGATGACCTCAATTCAAACATGCTCCCTGATGATGGTCAGGATTGTGTCGTTTTATATACGTATACGTGTGGAACGAACCTTGGACGTTAATCTAACTTGTCTTACTGGATTCAGCCACAAGATTAGTAAGTGAATCCATGATTGACTTCTTCCTGCTGTCTGGTGAAACCAGACAGGGCTTTCCGGTGAAACCATGTACGACGTTATCAGGTATATCTGACCAATTCGCAATTGAACTTAAACTCTTCCCATTTTACCAGTTCCAAAAGCGAGTGATGACCATAATAAGATCTTTCACCAGCACTAATTGGGACAAATTTAAATTATAATTGACACCAAAGCTAAATTTGATTGAATAATTCCCACCGCAAGCTTATCTCATAACGAAATTGGCGCAGCTATTGTGGGAGGTTTGTGAATTTGAATTTGTTTGTTCAATGTGACAATTGAAGAGGTATTTGTGTGCTCCCTGTTGTCGCAAAAATAATAATTAAAATAATCCTGAGACGTATCAAGCAACATCCCCGCGGTACCGTCATGTCGGATCCTGTCCCTTTACCCGATTTCATTCGTTTGATTGCTTCCTCGACTTATGTGGCGCTGACAGGCGGAATTGTTCTAAATGTCGGCACTGCTTGTTGAAGCAAATAATGAGCAAATTGTACTGTTAAAACCTATTAGAAGTATTCCCGCCACCCATGGTGAGAAAGTAACGTACGAGTATTGTTGTTATCATGACACGAAGTTGATGTTGGCTTTTGACAAGTCGACACAGATCCCTCTTTTTGAGTGACTGCTTTATCATAAGTTTTTTATAGTGCCCTAGGTCGAATAAGAAGGTATCTTCCTTGGCATCGGGGCTATCCTATCTGTGGTGCTTAAACGGTACAAAAGGGAATAGTACGGCTAGCTCAGATGGTAGTGGGATTCACAAAACGGTCATTAAATTGCTCGGTCTTTTTGATGGCAATGCAGACACCATACTGATTGCATTGGCTACCTAACTAGAGAAGTTTATAGCTAAATTTATCCCTCAACTAAGGGTACCAGTATTTAGCGTACTAGTATGTTTCCGAGTTGATTAGTTAGCATGATCCACTTTTTGTAATGACGTTCAAAGCGAGATCAGGTAGGGTATAGTATAATGCAGCAAATGCTATGCCTCCCTTTCCCTGATCTTGGCATTCTGTTTTTATTTTACTGAGTGCTTTGCCTGAAACACTATATGTGCACTTGTTTTGTAAAGAACATGACGGAGTTGAAAATATTGAACCCAACGACAGATAATGTGGTCTGCATCAGACTCCTGCTCATGCATCTTCATTAGGACAAATGCCTCCCGAAAACCACTGTAGCCACCTTGAGAGAGTCCCTGCAAGCGGGTGATCTCGACACAACTTCGGCTTTGACGTCGGAGGGTCTCCTTGGCGTAGTTAAAGCATATCGGCGCGCAACGCGTCCGTTTTGACTTGATCGTCAAGCGGCGTTGAATTCCTTTGGTTTCATGATTCCGAAATTTTAATATATTGAGAGTGAGTCGTATCTCAAAACCTCCATATGATCAATTGGCTCATAGATAATGATAATAATTCTTATTTAATTATAACAAAATAAGTATACGATACGGTGAAAATATTTGTAGGATTGTATAAAATACACTATTATCAGAGCGATATATGGTGGCGCAAAATGTACGTACTGTGTCGAGGTAAAATCTCTGAGGAACGTGAATTCTGAAACGAAGTCCTGGCAAGGTTACATTCTGTTACTGATACTTTTTCTTCTCGTCATCGGTGACGTCCTTCATACTGCTTGGTCCGGGGGCGTGGTAACTTTAGTGGACTATATCATCTTTCCTTAAATACCTCGCATGATTACGTGAATGATATTTGTTTGCACTCTCACTGAGTTATGGATGTTGGTCAAATTTTTCTGATTTAGAAAAGGCGGGAAGCGGAGTCGGACTAAATGTTGCACTTTGCTAGTGGGGCAATTAGATCCATTTGCGAAAGGAAAGCTAAATATTTACCGAATATGGATGGATACGGATGAAAGAAACTACTAATTCCGAAGAAAAAAAGTTTAGTTGTGATTTGTGGAATGTTTATGGAGGGGTAACGGAGAGGTGCCCCCTCTCTAAATTCGATAAAAAGTCGCGACGGTTACCCTTTCTCGTAAAAGGCTAAGGCTCTTAAAGTAGAGCTTTCTAAAGTTTTGTGTAAAAAAACCTTATTAAAATCGATTCACTGTCTGACTGTCTGTCTGTTTGTCCCACTGTCACAAAGTTTTCGCTAAAACGGCTAATAAGCAATCTAGGCCATCGTACATAATACTGCCAAGTTTCATGGAAATTCGACTATTACTATCAAAGTTATAGCAATCTTGCATCAGTGCATCTTAAGCCATGCAAGTAAGATGCTCGCATCATATTAACGAGAATAATAGACATTCGCACTTCTATCTGGCCTCACATATTGCTCAAGGTCAGCTTAGGCAGTCTTATCAATTTCGTCGAGTTGTAGTTTCACCCTGACTACTTTTACCCTGACAATGCTATCATGGCCCTCCTTGTTTTCGATGAAAAGATGGTGCGACTGATGGCCATATTCCAAAAGCTTTTCCATCGGTTGCCGCACAGAGAAAATTTGATCTGTTGCTGATTTGCCTGGAGAGAAGCCTCTTTGGTGTGGGCCGATCTTATGAAAGTTCTCAGCAACGTGATACCTCTTTAATTGCTTCCCTGCGTGGTACCTCCCTTTTTATATACGGGATAAATAATGCCTCGTTGCCAGTCGTCAGGCATTGATTCACTGCTCCACACCTTGAGTGTAAGTTGATGAACCGCTTAGTGTAGTTGGTCGCCTTCATGTTGGCTGTAATTTCACCGGTTCCTGGCGAGTTATGGTTTTTAAATCGATGAATTGTAGGGACTGTTTCTTCCATGCTTAGTGAAAGCAGAATTTGTCCGTCGTCTTCAGTTGGCGGGATCTCCAATTCGCAGATGCTCAAGCCATCGTTCTAATGGGCCTATATGGTTGGAAATCAGATTTCCGTTTTATTTCTCTCCTAAATTCCATTAAAAAATCGTGGCGGTCAACCACCTTGAAAATTTACAACGCTCCCGCACGGAAGGAGAGGGTGAGGAGGATATGTAGGAGGAAGGAATGAGGCCTACCTTCTACTTTTGTCCAGAAACTTGTTAATGATACCAAAAAAAAACGCCCTTTCGCCCATAACCTTCAAACAGAAGATGACCGTGGCAGTTCTTTCAAGGTTTCAGAAATGAAGGGCTTCCCCTTCATCTACCATGCCTTCCTTTTTCCCTGATTTGAAGGGAAAAGCCTCCGCCCCTTCTCTCCTCTTATCCTCTTTTACTTCTCCGGGGATGAGGATTAAAGTTAAATCCTAACGTTATGATATGAAGTTAGCTCCCCTTTGAGACGTCATAACCCTACTTGGTGGAAAGGTTATAAACGGGCGACCTTTTCCTTCCTTTATATATGCTTCCCATTCTCTTCCCCTTACGGGGTACGATTGAAAATTTAAACGTGCCCATGATGACATGAAACAAGTCGGGATACTGCAAGCTGGGCGGTTGGGGTATAAATGCTTTGTGTTCATCTTGTGTGAGGACGTTTTTCCATTCGTAGCTAGCTAAGAATGCAAAATATTCCTTCATATTTTGCCAAATACCAGGATACACTTATATCCGTACATACATACAAATCATACATATTGTGCTCATCCTAAGTAAAATAAATCGCCTACTAACGCATTTAAATTAACCTTATGCATTCCCATTTCCATTCTGTGCACAAAATTATACACCAATGTACGTAAATTCAATACCGGTGGTATTAATGTACACAGATGTCTATCCTATTGGACACTTCCCGCGAATTTTATTAGTAGATACATATATGTAGATATTCATGCCTGCTTCGAATAATTGACCAGACATCCCGGCTTGGCGCCGAGGTCCACCAATTCGATATCCCTAAAAGCTGCCTGGCGTCCTAACGTACGCCATCGCTCCATCTTAGGCAGGGTCTGCCTCGTCTTCTTTTTTTACCATAGATATTGTCTTTCTAGACTCCTCATCCATACGGATTAAGTGACCTGCCCACCGTAACCTATTGAGCTGGATTTTATCCACAACTTGACGGTCATGGTATCGCTCATAGATTTCGTCGTTATGAAGGCTACGGAATCGTTCATCCTCATGTAGGGGGCCAAAAATTCTTCGGAGCATTCTTCTCTCGAACGCGGCCCAGAGTTCGCAATTTTTCTTGCTAAGAGGAATACATGAGAACTAGCAAAATCATTGTCTTGTATAGTAAGAGCTTTGACCCTATGGTGACACGTTTCGAGCGGAACAGTTTTTGTAAGCTGTAGGCTCTATTGGCTGACAACAACCGTCCGCGGATTTCATCATCGTAGCTGTTTTCGCTTGTGATTTTCGACCCTAGATAGGAGAAATTGTCAACAGTCTCAAAGTTTTATTCTCCTATCCTTATTCTTCCTTGTTTGACCAGTGCGGATTGATGTTGTTGGTTGGTTCGTCTTCGGTGCTGACGTTGCCGCCATATATTTTGTCTTGCCTTCATTGATGTGCCGCCCAAGATCTCGCGCTGATCGCCACCTGATCGATCTGGATGAAGGCAGTTTGTACGTCTCGGGTGGTTCTTCCCATGATGTCGATATCGTCAGCAAAGGCCAGTGGTTGGGTGGACTTAAAGAGGATCGTACCTCTTCCATTTACCTCAGCATCGCGGATCACTTTCTCGAGGGCCAGGTTAAAGAGGACGCATGATAGGACATCCCCTTGTCGTAGACCATTGTTGATGTCGAATGGTCTTGAGAGTGATCATGCTGCTTTTATCTGGCATCGCACATTGATCAGGATCAGCCTAGTCAGTCTTATTAATTTCTTCCAGATACCTAATTCTCTTATGGCCGTGTACATTTTTACCCTGCCTATGCTATCATAAGTGGCTTTAAAGTCGATGAATAGATAGTGCAACTGTTGTCCATATTCCAACAGTTTTTCCATTGCTTGCCGCACAGAGAAAATCTGATCTGTTGCTGAGTTGCCTGGAGTGAAGCCTCTATGGTATGGGCCAATGATGTTCTGGGCGTATGGGGCTAGCAAGATAGCGTAGAATTTCTTATAGATAGTACTCAGCGGGGTGATACCTCTGCACTGTGTGATATCTCCCTTTTTATGTATAAGATGGATAATGCCTCGTCGACAATCGTCAGGCATTGATTCGTTGTCCCATACCTTAAGCATAAGTTGATGAACCACTTAGTGTAACTGGTCGCCTTCATATTTAACTAATTCGGCTGTAATTCCATCGGTTCCTAGCGACTTATGATCAGATCTCCCTCTTTGTCTGGGCAGGATGAACATCGTGGTGTATAAGGCTTCATCCTGCTGACTTGTTGGCAAAACTTCCGCGCCTGGTGCGGTTGCTCCCTGTACTTTTCGAGTACACAGACTTGTTGGTTCTCCCAGGATTTCTTTTTCCGTCTGTGAAGTCGCTTCCCTTCTAGACGGAGTTTGTGATAAGTCTCTGCGCGTGCCCGCGTTCTTTGGGAATGCAACATTACTCGGTATGCAGCATTTTTCCGCCTCGTAGAAGGTATCCTTCTCCGACTCTGCAGTCTCCTCTGTAGGGGCGTGAACGTTTATGAGGCTTATATTTCTAAACTTGCCTCTCGAACGCAGAGTGCATAGTCTTTCGCATATATATTCTAAGCCGATAACAGCAGGCTCTTCTCCAGGAAACCGGTCCCTGTCCATCGCATCTCTTGTAATGCTGTTTCATCAGCCCTATATTGGGACAAGGTATCGGCTAGCTGCACAGCAGCATTCGGTCTGTGCAGGGAGCGCACGTTTCATGAGAAAATGCGCAAATCTTATGAATGGAGACTAGCCTTTATCCTTCACCGTCTGCAGTTTTTCATAAAGAAAGAACTCCCAGCGATCACCACGTGGAGGTGGAAATAGGTTTTGGCAGTGGTGCTGTTGGTATTGGTTCAGCAGGCGTTTCCCAGGTTTTATGCTCCATCGTGTGTAGCAATCCACGTTTCGCCCTGCGACCTATAGTACCTTTTGACAGCCTCAAAAATTTCTTATAGATGTAATATTGTTGTTTTTTTTCCGATTTTTAAATTGATTCTGAGGACCAGTCATTGCGGACACATTTTCGGTCCCCCTTCCTTTCAGTTGTACTGATCGAGATCTTCCGTTTGATACTCCACATGACTATATTCTGTGAAAAAATGTTCTGCCCCCTTCTCGCATGTATTGAGATCTCCCCTCGAATCCCATACAAAAATGGTACCATTAGCTTTATGTAAATGGTTTCATAGGTCACACCTTATCACCAAGTTTCGCGGCAATCGGTCCAGCCGTCTTCGAATAAATTAGGTGTAACAGACAAACAGACATGCTAACGTTCGCTCCTGTCAATTCGTTAGAGTATTGGCATTGCCTAACTGTACCACACCCTTCGCAAACTTCAAGTCATAATTTCTTTAAAGGATTAGGCTCGAATAATATATATATATATATTATATAATACATAAAATTTCTGTGACACAAATTGTGTGTGACGGAAGCTGGACACAAAAAGTTCCACAATATTACCTTTCAAGGTGACAAACTAGAATCTGACCTGAATAATTAATTCTAATAATAGAGCAAAAATGTGAAGTTCTGTGGATGAAACTAATATCACATTGCGAAATTGGACATGATTTAGGGTAGAAAATGTAGAGAGAATGAAAGTGTCCTGAATTTTCGGGACAAACCATTGTGAGAATGCATATTTTCTTCATTCTACAGTTGGAAATTACCGCTGATCTAGGTTATTGTTTAATGACTGAAAAATTGAATATTGGTACTTCCGTGGTCTGAATAATGGTTATTTTTGTCTTTTTTACAGAATGTGAAACGTACGGCGCAATGAAGCGATACAAACAGCAAAAATTCAGCTAAAAATACAAGCTCATTCGAATTCAAGGATGACACTCATAAAAGTACTAATGCGCACTCAATATGCCTATCATCCCCTTAAGCTGGGTATTTTCCCATAGACGATTTAATGATTTGCAAATTTGCGCAGTGCTAGACAAAACTCGAAATGGATCCTTCGAAATGTTGAAGCCTGTCGGTGAGTGAACATTGCCTGCGAACAAATCGAATTGCAAAAAATAGCAATGAACATTCTTCAACGGAAAAGCGGAGAGGAGGCGACAACAACGACTTGCGGTAGCATTAGGCTGACGGGTATTTGTTTCTAGACGTCTCGTTGGCAATGTGATTGATAGAATCGCACCCCTTGGAAATATTGACGGAATATTCTCATTCATATTCTGCCTGATGTTATGCGTTGTAAACGTGGGCGCTTAGCGGTGAACGCGATATTGAAATCGATTATCCTGGAGCTGGAACAGGACGTTGAAATGAGAACAAAATAATTTATTATGAGAACTTTGAATGGGGCCAAAGATGCACAAACTTTCCTAGAATGTTGATTAATGGGTAAGGAAGTCATCCCACCACTAATGGAAGGAGGTGGACATCGCGATGCATTTACCTGTACATATATATATTAGCGCTATTTATCGTTAGAATTATAAAGTATTTATTGACCGTTGAATCTGTCAACACTGCGACAAAAGTTAACATAGAACCGGTGCTTGTACTACGCTTCCAAAGCCATGGAAATTTGATAGAACCCTCGAAAAGCTGCAACATGATCCACACGTTTTTCATGTGTTGCAGTCCGCCTATAATGCCAAGTACAACACCCACAGGAATCAAGTTAACAGCAGAAAAATCGACGTTCCAGCGAGTATTCAAAGAAAATTGCTCGATAATGTCCTGATATACGCGGTAATTCGCGAACATAGCCTGAAGCTTCCAAGACGCAGAAGTTTACACATGCCAGTACGCCAACTATTGCAGATTAAGTTTCAGAGAACCTGTGGCTTGCGGAACGACAACGCCTACCAGAGCACACCAGTCACGTCTGTGTCGATCCATTTCATTTGAACTCAACACGCAAGGCTTCAAAACAATGTTTTCGAATGGATACGTCTTCATTTTACTAATTCTATTCAAATGCATGAGCTTCACGAAATTTCTATTAGCTGACAACAGTACAAATACTATAAATTACAAAAACTTTAACGTGGTTAGCAACTACAGTAACCTTACAAATGGTAGTTTAATCACTGAGCGTAGTTCGACAACTATATCAATGACAAGGCTGACAGCAGCCAAACGAGATCAAGTGAAAAGCAGCAGCACCAGTACGAGCAGCAGTAGCCCTATTAGAAACACACCAGCTCTTGGCGAACTGTTCGCTCCAGACATAGAGAGCAACGAGGAGGTCCCTGAACCAAGAGTGGAACCATTACTGTCTTCATCAAAATTTGGCAGCAATGGCAAGCGTGGAAGGCAACAAGACCGCCTGCAGCAGCCACCTACAGGACTTCCAGTATTTCCAGAGCGTTCAGACGCTGTTTACTTCATTGTAGCTGTCAGCGGAGGGGCGAAAACATGGGGTCGCACTTTGGCAAGGACATTGCTTGACATGGGTCCGCCTTTTGGGAGTCCGAAGGGTCCGCCATTGCGGCCGCTTTATGTTGACTTGCCGTCAAATGGGAGGTAAGAATTATTTATTATATGTAATTATTGATGATTGATTATTTTATTCACGCTCTCAAGCTGACTTACTAAATAATACGAAAGTCAAATTTGGAGAATTCTCACGAAATACACAACACAGTAACAGTGTTACCTTATCTTTATTTTCTTCAAATTGATGCTCCCTGCAAATTAGGAATTAACGTTGTTTGTCCTCATATTTGAAAAATAAATAGAAGCAAACATGGTTTGATTCAGAGCATGAGCGTCCAAGGACATCATGGGAAGCCGTGATGAATTAACAATGACAATTTAAAAGAGACACATTTTCTTGAGACACCAAATTTCTTTGATTTCCCAAGCTAGTGGCTTAAAGTTCACCTTTTCTCCATGTTCCGTTCGATGTTGTTATTATGGGGATATCAACATCAATAATATACGCGGAACGACCCACATTGTCTACTAACAGAACGTCAGGCTTGCTATGTGGTGGATGGCGATCAATTAGAGCTTAGTATTATTAACCATTGGCGCAACAATCCATAACGGATCAGGGCCTTGAAGTGTGTTAGAGCACTTCATTCTCACCGTAACGGTACACTACAGTGCACTGTAGGAGGTAATGTGGTCAGCATTGCGCTCACCCGAGATTATTACCCTGATTTAACTCACGTACACATTCACAACTGAGTCGACTGGCATCGGTCATCTAGTCATGATAACAAATCCCTCTGCCACCAGGGAGATTTGAACCGCAACCTTCCGCTACGATAGCACAGTACTCTCACCACTTGACACGTCCAGCTCGTAAACTTGTTAGGAATATATTGTGCCAGCGGTGGGCTGACAATCACCCTTTCTAAAATTGAATTCGACTATCCCTCTCTATACGTGCTTGCATCACACATTTGATAATCAGTACTATATCTAGCTGGGCAAAGGTTTTTTATAAAATGCGTTATCTGGTGTACATCTCTGTGCTGCTACACTCGGCGGCCTGGAAATCATGTGCGGAGGTTGTCGCCTTGTGTCAAGTTTACCTCGCAAGTTTCCAAATTCAGATATTGTGAGACTCAGTGGTATGTAGCACCTGTAAATGCATACCCAGCTTATTTTCGCCCACACAAAGTCAATAACCAATGGATTCATGATATACTGTATGGCTCGGCGACCATGCGCCCATATCGCTGTTGCAAAATCCAATCAGTGATCCTCGCACTACTGTCAAGGTTTCAATGGGGTTCAATTCTGATGGCAGTTTCCACCATGGATTTGCACTCAAGCTAATCGTGAATGACCGTACAATTATTGGATTGAAGTTTATTTGAACTCTTTTTTGCCCCTTCCGGTAATATGCAGGTTATCCAATCCCTCGTTCCCTTCGCATAGTAAGCATTTCCATATTTGTTAATCCTTCTTACTTCTTTAATGAAATCTTTTCTGTTAGACGGTAGATAAACAATCGAATTCGAACTTTTCCCACAGGAACCAATGGCTTCGTCTTCTTCTTTTTTTCACGACCTTGGCCCACCCCCCTTTGCATTAACCTTGGATTTTGCTCCGCACGCCGACGCTCCCACTTGTGGATGGATGACGAAATGACGCGTCAGTTGTGTCTGGTACAGTTAGGCAGCGGGGTTTGGCTTGTCGTTGGACCTTCTTCTTTCTCCTACAATACATTATAAAGGATTCTAACAGCTATCACCTTGTTTTTAATGACTTTGTGCATTTTGTGGTTGCCTTCGATAAACTTGGAGAGCTCAGTTGTTATCATTCCAAGCTGCATAAAAGGCAGTTCCTATACATCGGGGCTCTGATGTCGATGCAGTGAATAAGATCGTTTTAGATGTTGTGTAAGGGGGGTGTCAAATTTTTACGACAAAGGTTTTGGTTAGTACTTTCTGAAACAGATTTTTTTTTAACATTATTCGTAAAGGAGGCAACCTTGAATCTATAAAAAAAATGGTGCACGGTCATATTCCAACAGTTTTTCCGTTGCTTGCCGCCTAGAGAAAATTTGATCTGCTTCCGATTTTCCTGGAGTAGCGCCGATGATGTTCTGATCTAGCCAAATAGCCGAGAATATCTTATAGATAGTTCTCAACAATGGGGTTCCTCAGTAATTGCTGCACTCTTTCTTTATGTATGGAACAGATAATGTTTGGTTGATAATAGTCAGGCATTGATTTGAATTCCCACATCTTGCGTATACGTTGATGAATCACTTGCTGTAATTGGCCACTTCTATGTTTAACCAGTTCGGCTGCAATTCTATCCGTTCCTTCTCCACTCGGTGAAGTTCATGATGGGTCTGTGGCCTGCTCACTTTCTTTGAGAGTGCAGTATGCCCAGTATGTAGTATCCTTCCGTTCCTTTGTTAGTTTACATTCATCGTCGAACCAGTCGTCAGGCTTTTTTTTGTGATTGGGCCGTTCCTCAAGTTGTAGATGAAAATCACTTGTCGTTGCTTAATTTCCAAGACCTCTGTTAACTGCTATTACTGCGGTATCCATTTCTCCCTTATTGGTGTTACGAATTACTCAGTCGTGGATGGCTTCAGTGTTCACTCTTACTTGGTTGTCAGAGAGCCACTACCAACAGCGCCATTTTATTCTAAGTAAGTAGGATCTCTAAGTCCTAGTATTAGGTAAAAACCGGTATCTGCCGAGGTTGTGACAGTTCGGACAAGGAAACTTGAGACTCTGTTCATTGTTGCTTGTATATAATAGAAAAATCTTAATCTTAAAATTACTCTATTAACTGTTTGAAACGATGTAATCAGTCCGATGTAGTATTTGCCTTTATAATCGGAGAGAAACAAAAAAGTTACACACATTCTTGGGGTGGTTGGGAACAACAATTAAATCCAAGGAGGCAAGCTCCGTCAAGCCACCACAAGAGAACTTCTTCGTCGTTGTTACCCTTTTTTATTCACTTGATGGCCTTGCCTTCTTCGAAGGCGGACGTCTGTCTTCCGGTCCGCAATCGCTATCGCCGATGTTGGTAGTGGTCTTGTTATTTTTCGGCATTTTTATTACCTCTAACTACTCTCAGCCGATGAGGTTATCCTCAGTACTGGTAAGAGCAGGCGACGCATGTTTGTTTTTAGGGAATTGTTCACGGAAAAACTGGGATCTAAAATGTGTGCACTGATTAGCGATAAAAATACAAGTAATAGCTAGTTCCTGATCTTGCTGACAACTACACCCTATTGCATTGTGTTATGCATGTATGCATATTCAAGTTTGTGAGGGCCAACGAATGATTTCGCTTGCACCATTGGAAAATTATTAAAACCGGAAGCTGGACGCTTCAGGTACGAAAGGTTTTGTGTATTTCTTAGTACGTAGCACGTAATATATGCATATATTATGGGAGAATATGCACTTTCGGATGATATTGACATTCAAAGTCTTGAATTTGCAAAGAAGCGATAACTTTGACCTATTATAACTTTGTTAATAATAGTGCGATTTCCACCAAACTTGGTGAGATCATGCCCTATATTACACCCTATATTGTTTCGTGGTGCTAACATGGACTTAAGAGGGGTTTTGCAGCCAATTACTAAAAATTATAGCAATATACTATTATTAACTTTATTTGTACAGATATCAGTATGGAAGGTATTTCGGAGCCCAGGCAGCATATAGTGGCAGCTTCCTTTTTTTCAGATTTTTCGGTTGGGTAGTTTCTAAGAATGGCCTCTTTAAAGGAATGATCAGTTTCAACCCCCCGCATTCCCGACCTTTCAAACAAATGTTAAAACTAACAACGGCTTCGTACTAACCAAGACCTTTAATTTGATACCCCACATCACTATATTTTATGAAAAAAAAATGTACACCCCCTTTTTGCATGTGTGGGGACCTCCCTTAAATTCGTCGTAAGAGGATGTAACTCACTGTATGCGTGAGCGTTCACGTCTCCGAGAAAAATGTGTGTGACGGACAGACAGACAAACAGACAGTAAACGGATTTTAATAAGGTTTTGTGTTTACACAAAAAAAAAAAACGAAATTTGAATTGTTCAAATGAAATTAGATTCTTGGGTTTAGGGGAAAGCGACCAACTGTTGGGTTTTTTGAAAAGAAATAAAATTAAAATTTAGATTCCAGGTGATATTGTTATTCGAGTTCGAAGCAACACGCCAACGAGATAGTGGTTCAGGTTTATATTGGTTGGAAGTGGTCCCGTTTGAGGAGGCCCACGAAAGTTTCTGAACCGCTTTCCGCGCAAACCAGGTTCTTCCAATTAATATTTCGTGTCACAGTTTGATAGTCGGCAGTCTGTTGTCGTTGGTAGTTTTGTGTAAGCTATGGGAGCTAACGTATCACCTGCATACAGGTTTTCAAAGCTCATAACAGCGGGAAATCTACTTTGATCCCTTGGTTTAGCGGGTGGCCAGTATAATATATGGTGTAGTGGCGCTTCTCCAGGAAAGCGATCCCTGCCCAGTGCATCTCTTGTGAAGCTGTTACATCAGCCCTATATTGGGACAGGGTATCGGTAGGCTGCTTGGCAGCCCTACTCAACCCCCAACCTTAAGGGAAAGGCGTGAAAAGCGACCATGTACGAATTTATTTTTTCACTGGTTTAAGAAGTAGCAAAAAACACATTTTCTTATGTATGACATGCTACGAAGTAAATCATCTTGCAATACTGCTTACAATTTTCTTTGGGAAATAAATTTTGGGACTCTCAACTTGGACGTGAAAGGAATCGAACCCCTTTCCAGGCTCGTTTTAAAGGGCATCCAAGTATTCAGAAAATTAAAATATCATTCGCTTGGGACGGACTTTTTTACGATGGTTATGTTTCCATTTGGCCAGAGTCCAACTCTAGAAAGCTTATGAATGCCAATGTCTCTAGTGTGGAAAAAGTTTACTTCGCTTTTGCACACATTTTCTACTCTGAAAATTTTCTCTTGAGCGAAGATATCCCCATGAATGTACATTAGATATGTATCTACCTACTTTTGTTCACTTCCACCTGGTCTAATCAAATTAACAAGCTAACTGTGATCAATAGAACTTGGGCAATGTATACATATGTCTATATGTGCGGTCGTTGTGACTAAGTACAGATCCTTCTTTATAAGAGAGGCTAGAACGCCTCTTGGAGGCTATACTCAGCCTCGACTCTCACCTTTCTGGGTAAGTGAATAAATATTCAAAAACTGTCTCTACGAATTGAGTATGGAGTTTTTCCTTATAAATTGCTTCAATGGTTCACATACTCGGATTACTCTGAAGTGTCAGTTGGCCAAATGGATGCAAAATTTAGATAAGAGTTCATACGGTCTGACATTTTCATATATACATACATATGCACAAACATGCGACCTTCGATACAATTTTATTTAGTGGGTTGATATCAACAAGGAAAAAAGCAAGGATTTAACCTTGCACACTACATTTAGTAAGGGCAGGAATGTATGTATATTTGGTTGTTTTTATACAAACTGAGTATCCCTTATGTCCTTAGGTCCGGGGTGTAAAGGCCTTGAAGCTTTCGAATACAATCCATAAAAACAAAACTCCGGAGACTGGGGGTGATATATTTATGAGCAAATTGCAATATCAGCTAGGGGCGAACGAAACTCCACACATTGACACATAGAAATGTACATACACATGTATTGAATGTATTACAATGTTGATCTATGTTCACACTGGTATATTTGTTGAGCCTTTATAGCATAATAAATGTTGGGGGTAGGGAGCGTGGGGAACTTGGATGAAAAACACGTGTATTGGGTATAAATTCAGGAAAATATTATTTTGGTAGAGTGTTATGCCAGTCGAACAACCATTTAATGCAAAACTCCTATTAAAGGTTACCTTGTTGACGACTTTTTAATATACTATTTGATTATGGTCATAACTTTCAAACATTAAAATTGGTATTATGACAAAGGAAACTTCCTTTTCAGTTTGCTTTATCACAATTTTGGGAAGACTTTTTCGAATGATACAACCACAAAACAGTCTTAAATCCTGGTGAAGTGATATTTGTATTCATAACGAAACCCAACTTTTCATATCTGGATTATAATTTTTTGTGCCTATTTAATGCGTAGTTTACTATTAATGAAAATGTTTACATATTGGAAGGTAATTGCTTACTTGGATGCCGAGACTTCCGTACTTGGATTGGTAGTAAGATACTTTATGTTGTAATCAGTGAAATAAAAACATATATTAAATATTTAAAGTAAAAAAATCACCTCTTTCTATCTCCATAATGGGATGCGTTGGAGGATATCCTCATTTCCGATGCAATCAAACCTTGTGACGCCACTGGTTAACGCAACAACCCTACGTTGATCACAGAAAATTGCAGAATTCCTAGGTACTTGAAGAAGTCTGTTTCGGTCAGAGCTGGAATGTAGAGGTCACTAATGCTATACTCGGCATACGACCCGTGATGACCTTTGCAGATGGTTTTGATTGGGTATTTGTCTATTCCAAATTAAACCCTAATATCACGGCTAAACGTATCTATTATTCGCAACAGACTCCTAAGATGCTCCTTTGTACCAGTATACAACTTGATGTCATCTAAGTGTAATAAATCAAATGTGTCAGCTCGAACTTAACAGATAAGCTATATTATGGCCATTGTAAAAGCATGTCCTCTAGCATCATTCAGTAGCCATGAAAGAGGGCTTAGTGCCATACAAAACCAAACACGACTCAATTAACCCCATAGAAGAAGCCTCTTCGTATGTGGATGGGCTCTGAGGTGTTGAAACTCGCAGATGAACGCACTGATCTGCCAGCGTTCTATGCCCGTCGCAGGAGTGCCGGACTCTGTCCAAAGCCTTGACGAAATAGATATAGCATCTAAAAAGGTTTCTTTAGCCTCTAGTTGTCTGTCCTACAACTGCTGAGTTGATAATGAGCTGTTCTTTGCCACCCCTTGTTGCAACTGGGCAGCCTTTCTGCTGCTCGGCCAGAATATTGTTGGTCTCGAGGTGCGCATTGACCCTTTCACTAATAATCGACGCTATGAATTTGTAGAGGGTTGGTAATGGAGTCGGAGTGCGGAGTCCTACACCTTGCCCTTTTTAGGGATAAAATCAGTAATCACATTACTAAGGAAGTTCCTCGGCCCGAATAATGATCTGACCAAGAAGAGTATGCACAGGAGGAACAACTCAAGCGGTAAAGGGTCACGGAATCTCATTGAGCACATTTCGGGTAGCAACGAGGTTGGTAAGCGGTGTGCCGATGCCGCCTGGATCGTTTTCTTGTGTATGATTCTTCATCCTATCCCAGCAGGAGACGGTTGCGCCCGAAAGATTGATCTTGGGTGCTTCTACTTATTTCCTCCTCACTTCCTAGGAGAGCAAACATGGATCTATTGCCGAGAATGTTGCATGTGTTTGCTTCCACCAAGCTTTCTACAGAGGAATTTCGAAGTATTATTCGCTCAGTAATTTTATTAAGATCATCATCATCAACGGCGCAACAACCAGTATCCGGTCTAGGCCTGCCTTGATAAGGAACTTCAGATATCCCGGTTTTGCGCCGAGGTCCACCAATTCGATATCCCTAAAAGCTGTCTGGCCATCGCTCTATCTCAGGCAGGATCTGCCTCATCTTCTTCTCCTACCATAGATATTGCCTTTGTAGACTTTCCCGGCTGGATCATACTCACCCATACAGATTAAGTGACCCGCCCACCGTAACCTATTGAGCCGGATTTTATCCACAATTTGACGACCATAGATTTCGTCGTTATGTAGGCTACGGAATCGTCCATCCTCATGTAGGGGGCCAAAAATTCTTCGGAGGATTCTTCTCTCGAACGCGAACCCAAGTCTCCGTGGAATACATGAGGACTGACAAGATCATTGTCTTGTACAGTAAGACCTTTGACCCTATGGTGAAAAGTTTCAAGCGGAAGAGTTTTTGTAAGCTGAAATAGGCTCTATTGACTGCCAACAACCGTGGGCGAATTTCATCATCGTAGCTATTATCGGTTGTGATTTTCGACCCTAGATAAGAGAAATTATCAACGCTCTCAAAGATATTCTCCTCTCTTTATTCCTCCCGTTTGCCTAGTGCGGTTTGGTGTGGTTGGTTTGTTGGTTTCTGGTGCTTACGTTGCCACCATATACTTTGTCTTGCCTTTATTGATGTGCAGCCCAATATCTCGCGCCGCCTGCTCGATCTGGATGAAGGCAGTTTGTGCGACTCGGGTGGTTCTTCCCATGATGTCGATATCGTCTGCAGGCCAGTAGTTGGGTGGACTTAAAGAGGATTGTACCTCTTGCATTTACCTCAGCATCACGGATCACTTTCTCGAGGGGCAGATTACAGAGGACACATGGTAGGGCATCCCTTTCCCCGTCTTCAGAGTGATCCTGCTGCTTTCATTTGGCCTCACAGATTGGTGAGCCTCATCCTAATCAGCCTTACCAATTTCGTCGGGATACCGAATTTTCTCATGGCCGTGTACAGTTTTACCCTGGCTACGCTATCATAGGCGGCTTTAAAGTCAATGAATAGATAGTGCAACTGATGTCCATATTCCAACAGTTTTCCATTCACTTGCCTCAAGGGGAAAATTTGATGTGCTGCTGATTTGCCTGGAGTAAAGCCTCTTTAGTATGGGCCAGCGATGTTCTGGGCGTATGGGGCTATCTGGCCTAGCAAGATAGCGGAGAATATATTATAGATGGTACTCACAAACAAGGTACCTCTATATTTGCACTGTGTGATATCTTCTTTTTTATGCATGAGACAATAATGCCAGTCTTCAGGCATTGATTCGCTGTCCCACATGTTGAGCACAAGTTAATGAACCACTTGGTGTAATTGGTCGCCTCTATATTTACTTATGATTTTTAAGCCGGGGAAATGCACGAACTGTTTCTTCTATACTTGGTGGTGGCAGTATTTTTCCGTCGCCTTCAGTTGGCAGGACCGCCAACTCGCCGATGTTTTGGTTGTTCAGTAGTTCATCAAAGTACTCAATCCATCGCTCCCATCGCATTTGAGTCAGCCTAAAAGTGTCCTTCCGCAAAGGGTCATCTCGATGTTCCAGGCGAATTCGGCGGTTCTTCTCGTGGATCTGAAACCAATAACGTGAAAGCGAGTCGTCTGATCGCCCAATCTGATACTCGCAACTCAAATTGACAAGTGATTGTAGATGCGGTAGTGAAATATCAGTATTCAGTCGGAACGCAACCTCATCATCCATGTGAGATAGAATTTTCAGAGTTACTGGACATGTATAGAGTCTTGGAGTATTTGGTCTATGAAAAGGATTCATTTCCGAGAATTTCGTATATGCTCTTTAGAATAAGAAGCGTAGTGAAGTAATTGAGTATGCCAATTCTGACCAGAAATCTCCTTGTTAGGTTATATTTGGCGAGTTGAGTATATTTTGCATATGGGCAACTACGGCGAAATACTTGTTAGCGCTACCTTACTGTACAGAAGCCGAATTGTTGGTCTAACAAACCTCTCACACTTCTCGCAATAGGGAACGACTTATTTATATTCCTTGTTCTAGTATTTTCCCTAAAGCGTCTATATTGGTCTATTTGTGGATGGTTCACCAGAAGGTTTACAAGTTTTAGGTAAGAATCAGTTGCTTTTGGTGTTTTCATACGTGATCCCTTCCACTAGGCATGCGTCAAGCAACTTTGCAAATACTTCCCAGCTATTTTCAGGCCTTTATTCTCAAGGCCTGCTATTTTGTTACCATCCCTGCCTGTCACACAGCATAAATCAGGTCATCAGTTGGATGGAGGAAGTTCCACCCCTTCTCCTCAAGAAGGACGTGGTGCAGGACTCAGCAGACACAAAATCGATTACTTGTTTACCAACCCTCAAAAAATGCATAACTCCACTATTGCTCGAAAGGTCAGTGCGCACATCGAGAACAATAAGATTTTGTTCGAGAATTAGAAGGGCTGCCAAGTCGGATCAAAGGAATGCAAAGAGCAACTCATTACCGGCAGTTATGGAACAGACAGCTAGAGGCCAAAGAAAATTCTTCTGTTGCTATATAGATTATGCCAAGGCTTTCGACAGTGTATAGTGTACCTGGATAATCAACGTTCTACATCTTCATCACGTGGTTCCCAAACTAATAAAGTTTAGGGCGACGGTAGCGTACCACCTTATCAGTGCATTCATCTGAGGGTACCAACGACTCAGAGCCTATCCGTATACAGAAGAACATTTTCTAGGGGCATTTGTTCTCTTTGATTTTGCATGCCACTGAACCCCCTTTAATGATTACTGAATGATGCTATATGGTTTAGCCGTGATATTCGGATGGAATTTGGATTAGATATGTCGAATCCAAGCCATCCGCAATGGTCATCAGCAGCCGCATGTCGGACATAGCATTGGTGACCTCCACATTCAAGTTATGACCAAGTCAATTACCTAGGGGTTCTGCAGGGAACTCATACTTGAGTTGGTGTCCGAATTCCTGCAACGTGTCTCCGGTGTCTCTCGGGGAAGAATAAGAAAAGCGCATTGAATGTGTTCATTATCCCTTCACTAGTCTATCTATATACTAATCTAGATTAGTATAAATACAACTAATAAACCTACTGAGGAGCCGACTTGTTAGCACTGATGAAGAGAACAAGTGGTTCCCGAAATATCGGTATTTCAAAAAAAAAAAAAAATATTAACACTAGCGAATAAGAAAAACAAGTTTTATTATTTCAAATAATTAACTATACATAAAACCTATCTATAATATTCTATATTAGCTAGAATCCTCGGAAATTATATGCATGATAGGCGTGATTGACACATCCTGTTCCTTCTTTTCCGCCCACTGCTCCAAAATGGAAACGGAGTGAAACTCACCTCCTCTCTGTCGGCTAAGCTTTCGAGATGCTCTCTATTGCGTTCCAAGATTATTTTAGCTATTACCTTTGCGACGGCAGGGAGCAATTTTCCACTCAAAACGGGTGTCCTTCTTTGGGAAGGATCCTGATTCTCAAGATTACCGTGCGAGTGGAAGTAGCAGCTCTGCAGTTACTGAAGGTGCGGCAATGAATAACTCTGCCGGGAGGCCGTTGAGCCTGGTGGATTTACACCGTTTGAGTGCATTGATGGCAAACACGATGTCTATTCTGTTTGTTGGAACAGTCGGCATCCAGCAGACAACTCAATTGAATTGCTCATGGGGTGTCGGTCAATTGAAACCCAACTGACCTTATGGCAAACTTTCGAACAATGTACCACCAATGACGGGGCGGTGGAAGCTTTAGAAATTCACAAACCTGTCACAATTGTCTTTACGCCTAGATCGCGTTTTCCCATCACCCGTCCAATTCAGATCACCCATTATGAGCAAATTTCTATGCCTTTTAGTCGCCTCTCACGACAAGCAACGAAGACTTTGAGTGGCTAGCATAGCCTAGGTAAAACTATTTCCGGACATGAGAGAATGTGGCCCACGACTAAGTGGTAAGATTGACTAAGGTGACCCTGACCACACCAGCATCACTTTCGAGAACTTTCACCGTCAACCTTTTTAGCCCGGCCCTGGAAAAAGTCATCCGTGACGTTTATGTTGATGCGAGAGGCATAATCCTCTTGAAGTCCATCCGAGGTCTGGCCTATGCTGACAGTTCGAACATTTTTGTAAGAACAAACGAAGATGTACAAAAGGCCTTCTTCTAGACATCAAAAACGAAAGAAGAAAGATAGGGGGCTACAGCTTTGAAACTGTCGATAATTTCGCATATATGGATAATCCGCACAGGGTTGTTAGCAGTCAGCAGCACGAAAAATTATAAACTCTTAAGTGCCGTCCACATATTCGCCAAGGCTTGGGAAAAAGCGTCAGTCGTAAGCGAGTGGACAGGGTATTTGACGTGGTTGCAAGCGATTGTTGGCGATCTGGCCCGTCTACACACTCGCCAAGTCTCAAAATGTGGCAATGCAGGTGCAACATCTCGCCAACCAACAATCTGTTTGACAGCTTGGTTGCACGGGTGTGGCTAGTGTAACGCACTTGCACGCGATCAAGATGTTGATACGGAAAACCAAGGTAAATATTTGTTGAAGGTTTGGAGTTTGCTGCAAATAGCAAGTGTCTGGACGCATCATTAGCCTTGTTTGGAAGAGAAGTCCTCCGAAGAATTGTTGGCCTCCTACAGAAGAATGGACGATTGCGTAGCCCATGTAACGACGAAATTTATGAGCGATGTTTGATTCTACGAGTATATAAAATTCGACTCAGTCGGTTGTGATGGGCGGGCTACTTGATATGTATAGAAGAGGATGGATGCTCCAACCCGAAAAGTTTATAAGGCCAATATCTATCGTAGAAAAGGAAGACGTGACAGACCGTGCCTCAGATGGAATGATGGTCACGAGGAAGGACATCGAATTAATGGACTTGAACTGGCTGAACAGAAAATATGCACTGCTGCTAACCGGGAAGCATTATGTGTCCATACTTTCAGCGAAGAATCAATTCAATCCACAATAATATGCAAGTGTAGTAGTGGCCGGTTTTGGACCACGCAATCATTTCATAAAGCTCCAGTTATTACAGCTTCAGTGTTGGCATTATTGACTCTAAGATTTAAGTTTCTACGAGGACTTACTCAGTGGGACCTGAAGAGTGTATCCATAAACTAAAAGCAAACTGTGCGGCATTTGCCCCACTTGCAACGATTTTAATTTTTAATAAAAGTTTTTGCTCGAAACAGAAATGAGAACTTGTCAACTAATCCCATTCTATAATGCATGCATTATATGTATGTATGTACATCCCCATATTTGGTTTGATAAGTAGAACGCACCAACATCTCTTCTGCAGGATAACGTGTTTGAAAAACTCTTGTTTCTTTTTACCTCTCAGTGATCTAATCTGCAAACTGTGTACTCTGCAAGAAATACAACAGTTATGAGCGCATACACCTTTTTTGCAATTCCATTTTCAATTCAATCCTTTGTTTGCATTTATATGATCCTGAGCACATATGTTTGCATATCAAATTCACGTTTAACTTTTCTTACAGATTCTCCGTGAACGTATTGACATCGTTGTGTCAGCAAACCGACGGAGTTCCGCTGGCAGGGATTGTAGTTATCGGCGACGGGCAATCAGCGCGTGCCATTGCCCTTTCGGGGAATGCCATGAAAGTTCCTGTGCTGTGGGCTAAGGGTGGGACTGCGAACATCCATGGAATTCAACGGGAGGTGAGCTCTATTTGGAATTCCTTTTTGCATTTCAAGCGTTTTTAGTTCGTATTTGTATTAACAAATGGATATCGAAAATTCGTTGAAAACAGGGACAAGCGATGTTCCAGTCGCTATTGCAGCCATCTGCGAGGGAAATTCTCGAGGCGATTCGGGCACTGTTTTTGCAGGTAGGCGGGTACGAGTGTCTTTCCCGAGCCGGTTTTAATATTCTTCTTTATTTTGCAGACACATTGGCACTCGTTTTTCGTGCTATCGGATGTAGGATCTACGATTGTGCTGGCCAGCAATGAAGGCAGACCTTTGAAGGAGTCACCTTTAGTTCCAACCATCCTGCCACTTCCGGCTAGCAACGGGGATGTATTTAGGTGAGACAGATTGATTTAGTTCACTTTGCACAACTAAAGGATGAAATGCCCCCATTTAGAATACTCATGCATATATGAAATTGGATGCATTGCAATACGGAGTTCCGGGCACAATAGTTCTTCAAGGACGCGGTGCGACTTTCCCTTAACAAAATACGGAGTTCCGCAGCTATACTGTGGGCTGCATAATCCTTTCCTAGTTCCGAACAAAAAGGCTATTAATTTTTTCACGGCGTTTGGGCTATTCGTCTACGGCTCTATACGATTCGATTGCTTTGACATGAACTTTTAATGCATTATTGAAAGTCGTGTCCAAATATTTGTATTTGCCCAACAGAACCTTTTCACTCCGATATTTCCAGACGGATACATTCAGGCAACCGTGGCAAGTGGAATAAGTTTCGAGACTATATATGTGGTATAACTGATTTGGGAAAAAGGAGGAGGAAATATCTCCTCTGAAAGGGTATTGAGACTGCGAAAGTTCAAAGCCAGGAATAACTTAGTTTCCCATTCTTATTTCCTGCTGTAACTAATAAATCACGAGACTGCCTAATGTAGAAGAAGTTTTCGGGGTGTATAAAATAGGGACAGTCGACTATCAAAGGAACTCCTCACATATGATTTTAAACACAGTGCTTCACGAAACTATAAATCCACACTAACTTTATTTTTCTGTGTGTGTAATAATGATAATAATAGTGTCAAGGGAAAGTGGACCAAGTCCAAGATGAACGGTAGTCTCCTTTCGTGGTTATTGTGTACATATTAACTAAAGTATATCGATCAAGTGGCAATTTAACCTGCAATGACCAGTGATTATTGTCAATTGGATCCTATATCTCCTCTTGGTGAGGTTTAAGAAACGCTACATGTGCCTGGATTCGTATCCCCAATGAGTGCCTTGGACTGTCCCAGTCCTGATAAGTTCGTCTAGTAGTTCCTCTGCAATCTTTAGTGCCACAATCACGTACTTTTCTTCGATTCCACAAGGTAATTCTGGTTTGTCTGGCGGAATTCTTGCTTCTTTTTTGGTCAGCTAATCCGTAACCTTGCTGGCTTCTAATCCAACATGGTTGGAAACTCAGAGTCTGCAGATTTTATTGTGCGAGCCTAGCGTATTCAGGTATTCTCACATTAGTTTGCCTGGATGGATCAATTGTTTTGGTAGCCCCCTGGTTCTGCCCTCTAGAGTTCCTTTGGAGTTTCAAGGCAGGCACACATCTACCGAAGGTTTCCGCGTGAAGTATACAATGGTTCAAAGTATACTTTCCTTGGACCAACGACCGGTCCTCCCATTCCCTCTAGAAAGACCTGCAACTGTACCAGGTAGTCATTTCCTGGTTTATGCCGTAGGTCAATGTCACGCTTGTTTTGAATTTTTTGGCGAAACGGAACCTCAGTATCAGTAATTTGGAATACAGTTTAGGAAGAATGATAGTCTTCTTGCAATTTATTCCATTCTCCGCCTCGCTGATGCCCTCGATATTTACTTCTAGAAGGACTTTCAGGGATGTCGTTGGGCATGTCTTCATTACCCCAGTGAGGCACAGTAAAGTCAGTGTTTGAAGTTTGTGAAACTCCGTGGCTATTGTGCTAAGTTCGATCCTATCTGCCCAGATTACTGTAAAGCCTATCATTCATTTATTCAATCATATGGAAAGCAACGGAATACACGCGAAAAGTGAAAATAAATGCCCTTCCCATTGTAAACACCGTAAGCCCCAAATGTTCGTAAACATTCCGTTGTAAATCGAATTGGTAAAAAAACGGAACGGCCTCTGAAATAGGCTTCACCAAAGTAGTCTTCAGGATTTACGCCGTTAGAAAACCGTCTGCCCAAAGTCAAAGTGGTTACGAATGGTAGATCATAAGAGGAAAACATCAGGAAACAAAGGCAACTGACAAGGGTATTGTTTCATTTGAGTATTGAGGGAGCCCTTACTACGCATCTAGGTGATGTCGGACCGGACGAATTGGAAAACAACTTTCTTCCACAGACGCCTCTTTTTTTGGTAAATACCAAAATTTTCAAAAGAGAGTGACTGACGGTTGCGCCCAGGGCAAAAGCAATTCATCAGATGCCCCTTTGCCCTGGGAGAGAGCGGTGAGGGAACGTCTGATGAGTTGCCTCTGCCCTGGATCATCAGTCACTTTTTTAACAATTGGTCCGGCTGCTGGGGCAGAAGTCTCTGGTTTCTAGCTTGGAGTCTCTTCCTTCTCCGAGAGCCAGTTGGTCTCATCAAAAAAGGTCAAACTGGAGGTATTCAGATAGGTATCAGCTCCGCGAATTCTCGAGATCAATAACTCGCTCCGATGGAAGTTTCCGGGAAATGCGGGAGGAAACTCTTTAACACTCGAAAAATAAAAACTTATTAGGTAGTATGTAGGGTACGAATGCGAATAAGTTCCACTAACTGTTACAGGTATTTAGATTATGGGCACACATCTGCAATGTATCGGCGACTTGCCAGCATGTTGGCAAGACACAGAGCAGCAACCGAAAAGAGAATTGCGAATTGCGAACTGCACAAATTTTGGTGCTCCTGGTGAGACTATTGCATACACTGTAGACTCGGTGAGGTGTCCAGTCTTCAGAATGGAACTGGAAAAGGCCAGAAAGCGTCTTACATCGGCCGTATCCAACAAATTCACATGCATTGGAGAGCAGCCATGAGTTCATGGCACAGTTCGTTGGGGTAGTAAAAGCTAATCAGTGGACAGTACCCGAAAAAGAACTCAATCTTCTTCATTGCAACTCAGTTCATCGGGTACTGCCGCCATCTGACTTCGGGACAGCAATAAATTCCGGGTTCTTGCCCGAGGCCGAGGGGATGGCTTTTTCAGAGTTCATTGTTTAGGGATAAGGTTTTTTGGTGCATCGAATGAGACTATGTTGGACTTTTGAACCAGGCTTGATGCTCTGGAGGACACCATTTTGAGTACGGAGGGTTGTACCCTATTAGTGGGTGACTTTAATGCAAAGCGCTTGAATGCGGCATACCTACCCAGACTCCGAAGGGAAACGGATCCTGAAAATGGCCGCGAGATCTACACCAACGTTTCGGCGCCCAGGATGCGAAGTAAGCATCGCTTATGTAACTTTTGAATCGAAATCACTGGTGCCGTCTGTGCACGAGTTGCGAGTTCTAAGAGGCTTCTCGGCAGGTGACCACCAATACATCGTGTTCGAAGTAGCTAACGCTATTAGTCGTTGTGCACCAGCCCGGTTTTCTCTCTAAGCATAGAATGTCGCGAAGGCGAATATCGGGAGATTTGCCGAAACTCTTAGAACACGCAGAGTCGCGGGGGTGAGGGGGCACGTTATCTCGTTTGCATGCCGACCGCTGTGTACACGGGCGAGAAAGTTGTCGAAAAACTCACCAGCACCAGACAGTTTGATTTTAGAGCAAGTAAATCCATCCTATAACAGATACTGTGCCCTGAATTTCGACACGTTGGACTCCTCGTAATGCTGGACGTTAAAAACCTTCAATTCCTTGAGGTGGATAGATATGCTTGGCACGCTTGAAAATTCATCTACCGTGTCGAGCTATCCTTTCTGGATATTGAGGCATTAGTTGAGAGACCGCTTTCTGCTTTACGAGACACATCTTCCACTGGGCGACGGACATCACGTCGCGGGTAGTACAGGCATCCGTCCCCGGGTTGAACCTCCTACGGGTTCCTACGATAGTCTGCTAAGACTGGACATTCCAGAAGAGTCAGAAATCCGAAACAGTTAGTTCAAAAAACAGAATCCTTAACCTCGATTGGAGAATTGATTATACAGTCAGATGCTCCCAGCAAGCGAACGTAAGCGATCTTCACAGGGTGATTCCTTTCGAGGCCGGTATCAGTGCTTCTCTTGTTACGCACATGCACACGACAATTCTATACTACTACCAGAGTCCAGCCATTTGACTTCGCTTAGGCCCAAAACGTCCAGTTTATATTGTTGGAATTCTCGCTCAAGTTGGAGAAACCGAACCTTCTGAGAACACTCGCTGCCGTTGTCAAGGGCAAGGCGTTGTTGACATTTTGGTAACAATAAAGTTTCAAAATTTTCCAGGTCACTAGTGTTATATTTTGTTGATATTGATTACTTCATTGTCCAAATTCTAAAGGGACATGGAGGTTTCCAGTTTTACCCGCACATACTTATGCAGCACTTTTAATGGCGGCGCATTTCTCATTGATATTCTTCGGTACTTTGTTCAAGATGTCTACCATCCAATCAGCAAGATAATTTTCCCAGCGCCGAACAACAGCCAGACTACGAAAACGTTTCTTTAGAACGAAGGTTTCGAAATCTGCAGGCTACTAAAACACAAATTTGTGTCCCTTTTAATAATAATCCATTTTGGATCAGGGCCTTTAAGTGTGTAAGAGCACTTTATTCAAGACCGTGACGGTACATGGTACAGGACACTGCCACTACCAGTCCGCTTGCCCGAGAGCAGCTTACTCGACTGGTATCCGGCATCCAGTCGCGATAACAAATCCCTCTGCCACCAGTGAGATTTGAATCGCGACCTTCCGCTACGACAGCCCAGGGCTCTAATCACTTGAGCCATCCGGACACATTATACGACATGGAGGGAATATGAGTTTTAAACCCCCTTTTAAGAGGGGAGTCACTATCCTAGTTGTGTAATGGTATGGTAGATAGGGAGTCTTATTAATGGGGGACTGCCTACTTGCTGGGACGCCTGGATATTGCACGGCCATTAAGGCTATAATGACTTATCTCGCCGCCTTTTTCAAGCTGGCTTAGGACCCTAATGGAGCATAGATGTTTCCGGAGTCTATATAACAAAGAAATCTGTGAGTAATAGAAATCTCAGAGTGATAGGGAACACTTGGTTGTGGATAAAATCCTCTTTAATTGGCTGCGCTGGATGGGTCCTCTAGTCCTCATGGAAAAAAAGTCCTACAGGAGCAGCATCTATGATATGGTTGAAAAGGAAAACTTTGTAGAAGCTATGACATATGGCATGATACCGGGCAGTTACTGGGGTGTAGCTATTTACTAAGCCATGCCTAAATCAGACCCCAGTTGTAGTGCTCTTGGCGATGATGGAGTATGGTGAGTGGCATGATTTTTGACTGTTTTGACTGTTTTGACTGTTTATAAAGTGAGATTTTTATACTCGTGAGCGTCATGGATACATTCCTTCCGTCAATATATAATCATGTGAAATGTCACATGACGGGGGCCAATTAATACTTTTTGGCTACAAGCCTAGTTGACATCGGTTGGAAACTTTTGCATTATCTTCGTCTTTTAGAAGAAAAACTAAAGATATCACATTTCTAAATCAGATTCCGCCATTCTAGCAACCACACTATTAAAAGCTATCCTTTCTGTTGGATGAAGAAGGAAATTGGGTTGCTGCATGAATCAAGGCAAATTGAACATTTGTGACGGCTTATTTCTCCATAAAGAACTACGTATCTGTATTTATTTATGTATTTATTGTTATCAAAATTGAATTCAATCTTTTGTTTGCTACTTGAATAACCTAATTAATTTTCAATTTCACAGGCAACTTGCGCAAATTTCTCGTTCTACTCGTGGAATTGTTTTATTGCTTTGTGGACTGGACTCCGCACGGAGGATAATGTCTGAAGCGAAAAGCCTAAACATGGACGGCGGGCATTTTATTTGGCTCTGGGCGGACACAAGCAGTACAACAGAATTTTTTGACCTCCATCAAACTCCCATAGCATTTGATGAGAGTGTGGTAGAATATCCTGAGGCTGTGAAGCAAATGGCATCATCAAACGGGGATGATAGCACGGATAGTGGCGGTGAGGATAGAGAAAACTTTCAAAAACATCTTGAGGACTTCGTTGATAGAAAAATTGAATTTGAGGATCTGGATTTGAGTAGGAAGAAAAGCGATACATGGAATTCTGATAAGGGTAGAAGTAAACCCCAGAAACACGAACGAGAACGACAGCGCGAGCAGCAACGGCATCAGCACCAGCAGCAGCAACCAGTGCAGACTTTTCTAAGGGAGCCAATGGGAGCTGGGAGATACATATTCGGCTTGAATACAAATAGCGATGAAAATAATGAAGTCAAGTCTCCGAAAATCAAAAGGAGCCAATACACGATTTTGAATGGGGAGGCCAATAATGTCCTGAGAGACATACATGAGCAGAGTAAATCAGTTGACACTGCAGAAAATTTGAAAAAGGACCCTGCCGATTACGCTGAACGGCCAAACGATAGTAATACAGATTGGATATCAGATGCAACCGATTCTAGTGGCAGTCAGGAACCAAGTGTTGATGATAATGATTACATAAGTCCTAGTCCTTTCGATAATTCAAAGGAAGTTGAAGGTGAAACCAAGATGAAACCCAAACGAACATCAAATCATTATGGGAAGAATATCACAAGATCCTCACACGTTTTATTTCATCATTATAAGGACTTCCCGGTAGGTCTTTTGGCATTGAGGCCGGTGCGGATGCCAGTCGACCGAAATTTCATTCGTTCAACGATTCGCCTTTTCGCATCCACTTGGGCGAAGGTAGACCAGGAGACATTCCTTGGTGACGCGAATGTTCACCAAAGTCGTTATCGTTCGCGAGATTATAGTCGTTATCTCAAAGGAGGCGATCAACAGGATCAATTTCGCTCGCTGCAGCGGTACCGTCGTAGGAAAAGCAGTTTCATGCGGAGCAGGCGCAAACGGCGCTATACTCGTAGCAGTAGAAATAATGCTGAAATAGTTAACACTGAACTAAAACTTATTAACTCTAGCCTAATTAGGAATTTTAACAATACCAAAAATAACTATAGCGGCGCTCTCTCGGAGGACGTCACAAGAAAAAGTAGTGATTTTAACGATAATTTAACAACAAATAATAGAAGTAACGATACTAGTTCTTATAATCAAAATTTAAGTGGCTTAACTCATGCTCAAACAGCGGTAGTGAGTAATCATAGAAATGAAAATGGAAGCAATACTACAACTAGTCCTAGATTTTTAGTAGATTCATATTCAAATAGTACCAAATCAATTTCCACATCGACATCCAAATCGACGAAATCGAAAAGATTTAACACGTGGTGGTCGGCGAAGGAGACGCGCCAACAACAACCGACCGCGACAACATCTGCAGCGAGAGAGAACTTGGAGAGATATCGAAAGGGATCACCACATTATAAGGGTGGCTGCTACGGGACGGCATCAACGCTGGATATAAGAAAGGCCGAAACTTTTTCCAAGTAAGTTTCCAGAAAAGAAAGTTTGGAAAGTTCAGGACGGTTAGGTTTTTCGGATGCTGTGTTTTTTCTTCGCAAAACAACATTTGTGGAGAGATGGAGCTCTGCCCGGAATAAATCATGAGGGCAGGTAGAGGAAACGGAAAGTTTTTGTCAGAATATTTTTTCATATATGCGATAAATTCCATAAATTAGTTTTCATAGAAAACTTTTCGTAAATGGTAATAAATGCGAGCTGTTGTATAAGTGACGGGGGTTGTATTTCACGAATTTGTCCGCTGTTTGATGAGGGTTTGCCCACATGCGTACACCGTCTGCCTGTATTCTGGAAATAGGAATAACTTGCTTTAGGTCGACATACTGCTAATCTAAATGGAAAGTGTTGCGAAAAGTTTTAGATTTGGATATTTTGGAACAAGCCTTTGTTAAATGCTGCAGGAGTAAGATGTCCTTGCTTTCGTTAT
The DNA here is from genome assembly GCF_905115235.1 of Hermetia illucens. NCBI lineage: Eukaryota > Metazoa > Arthropoda > Insecta > Diptera > Stratiomyidae > Hermetia > Hermetia illucens. Next base: position 105,419,835 of record NC_051849.1, read on the forward strand.
CAAGTCATTTCACAAATATGTAGCAGTTCTATGTAAGCTGATAATTGATTTTATGTCAAATCAAACTAAAGCTTGAGCAAGATGGTTTTATATTTAAAGTTGATATCTAATATCCAGCTATTGACTGTCCTTGTACGTACAACGATTCTCTAAAGTGAGGCTACATAGAAAACATTCTACTCTCTTTTCAGCAAATATAGTCATCTGGGGCTTAATTAATACTTTTTGAAAGTTTTGTGTAAACACAAAGCCTTATTCAAATCGGTTTACTGTCCGTCTGTCTTTTTTTCCAGGAGGTGGAAATCTGCAAAAGACACTGGTCTGGACACACCAGCGTATGGAATTTTTACCCACTAAAACTACCCCCGAATCCCTCCCTGCTCCGCGGGACCACCATAAGGTATTGCATCACGGGGTGGAGTCAGTTCACTCTAGTTTAGTCACCTTCCTTCTATATGCGCCGCACGTGACCGCGCTTTTCTCCTCTCCTCTGCCTTTCGCAATTTACTTTGGATAGATGCGATCATGGAGTTATCCGCATCCTAATTCTCTTGATGTGCTAGCACCCGCACCTCTCTCTCTCTCCTCTAGATTCCTCCTCTCTTCCACAAATCTCGGACAGTGGAAAAATTCATGTTCTGGGTCCTCCGGAACTCGATCGCAATTTGGACAGTCGGGTGGGATGTCGAATTTAACCCTGTGCAGGTGTTGGCGATATCCTCCATGGCCCTTGAGGAACTGGGTGCGATTATAATTAATCTCACCGTGTCGTCTGTCCAACTACTCTTTGATGGCAGGAATGAGCCTGTGAGTCAACCGACCCTTTCCCGAGCGTTCCCACCGCTCTCGCCATCTATTTATGGATCTCTCCCTCTCAGCGTTCTTCGTCTGCGATAAGGAAGAGATTGGCTTCGTATTGTATATATTCGCCATCTCATCTGCCAAGATGTCAAACGGCATCATTCCAGAGATGACGAATGCTGCATCATCTGAGACAGTTCTGAAGGCAGAGCATACCCTCAGAGCTGTCCTCCTGTAGACTGCACTCAGTTTGTTGGTGTTAACAGACATCTGCAACGCCTCACTCCGAACTGGGATCGCATAGAGCGTGATTGACCACCCTGGCTATAAGCAAGCTAGAGTTATGCCGTGGCCCTCCCACGTTCGGCATCATCACCCGCAGTGGATGATTTATCGCGAACATATTATATGTTTTGCTTATAGCTAAGCTTCCTGTCTATCACCACCCCCAAGTATTTGATGATAGGCTTGGATATGATATGATTCCCGATTCTAATAAAGGCATAATTTCTCCTACGGCGCTTAGTGCTGAGGACTACATCGTTGTACATTATGTTCCACAGTAGTGGGCCCAATACGGAGCCCGGCGGGACACCCGCGGAACCGACGTACTCTTGGGGACCATCATCGGTTTCATACCAGAGCCTCTTTTCAGTTAAATAACTATCGACGAAAGAAGCGAGATAGGCGGGAATACCAACCTTCGCTAGGGATTTGCGTATTAGATTCCAATTGACCGAATTGAATGCATTTTTCACATCTAGGGTTATCACCACACAGTATTTGCTGGTACTACCCTTTCCGTGGATTGCAGCTTCGGCCAATTTGATGGCATCAATGGTGGCCTTGATGCCCAATTTGATGGCATCAAGGGGCTCCCCAGCTAGAAAGCGAAAACCGTTCTTATCCCCTTAAGCATAAATTTTGTGCATGATAAAAATAGGTAATCTATGCCAAATGAATGAAATGCCAATTGCTACAAATTTTGACCTTTCCACGAAAACGTTATTATCGTTATGGCTTTCGCATTAACCTTACAGTACACATGGGTGGCTGTTGGGGCCTCATTTGCCTAACAGTTGGGATCTGAATGTAGATTTAATGGAGTTTGCTTCTCCTTGGCTTGCCTTTCATGCCGATTACATTTACCCGTATCAGTTATTCACGTGTTTCGTGATCAAATAACAAAATCAAAGAGCGTAAAATAATCCAGAAAAAAATATAAAAACTAACCCCGTTGGCCGCATTGCACGGGGGCATGAATCTCAAATCAGATTTCTCCCCTCGGTTGAATTCAGGCGAAATGATAACGACAAGCGGCTGTATCATACTAATGCATACATTATATCTGACTTGAATGCTCAAAGAGCAGTAATCAGGTAACGTGCCATTTCCAGCATAAGTTCTCGCCTCTTCCCTTCGTCCTAGTCAATACGAGCGCGTCATCATTTTCTCCGTCGTATTCATGTTCCTTGTCAGTCCTTGTTTATTCTAGGATTGAATCTTACAATCAGGGAAATCGTTCATCCCTTCTAGAATTTCAAACAGTTTAATACCAAGGGCAGAAAAAAGGAACTGCTGCATGATTGGCGTGGACACTTTCACGAAAGTCAAGCAGGAGTTATGTAACTTGATAAAACAAGCAAAAATCTTGAAAAATTGTGTGAGGACAACTAGAGGGAATCAAACGCAGAATGGATTTAATGTTATTTGAATACCTATTTCATTGCTACTCTCCAGGCTTGTTAGGCGTGACTGCTCCACTTATCCGAACAGTCGCTTTCCGTCTTTACTGTTTCAGGCCTACTGTTGTCTTGTAGCATTGAGTAAGTGCCTATCCATGAATATTTTCTCCTTCAAAGAATTCTCTTTTGGTTTCTTCAGAATAACTCCCCAAAAATAAGAAAATCCTCTTGCCGGGAAAACATGTCAGATGATTTCACTCAAGCGTGGTACGTGGGAGTGAAATAAAAGCCGTTCGCAGGTTTGACAGTACCAAACTATGGAGTGGGGAATGCCGGCACAAGTAGTACCTTTTATCATATTAAACACAGGAGACTTTGAAATCAAACGGATATTCCCGGTTCCCTCCTGTGACTATTCCCAAGAACGTCTTTCTTGATTCAATTTCGTTTTCAGCTCATAAAGGGTGTCATGTAGATTTAGTCCCTCCGTGGGTTCTATACATGTGAATCTATATGAAAAGGTAAGGGTGGTTTATTGAGGAAGAGGCGAGCATACGGTGGTGTCTTTTATCTCGGCATAAATGAATGAAAAGTTATAAAATTGAATAAAAGATCAAATTGGAGAAAGCCTTTCGTTTTGCTATTTTCGTCACGAGAGGAGTAAGTAATGGAAGCGATCATTCCAATTATGCGCGATTTTGAATATTGAAGGGTGTTGGTCCGAAATTATTAAAAAATGTTTTGCCGCCAGACAGGAAGTTAACCTAAAGCTGGTGCCGTGTTGATTGTTGATTTAATTTAGTTCAGTAGCAGAAGAGAAGAAATGATAACAGAAATTTAAATATGTCCTTATACGGCATGTCTATGTACATATTTATATCAAAATAAAATGCGAATGAATGCGACCTAATTGTCAATTTTGTATCATATAAGGGGGGTTTGAACTGATGCTTGCCTTTGAATTTTATTGGACGTTTCAAATTTTCAAGTGGATATTATTTTGAAATAAGTCAATCGAAAAAAAAAACGATTTTGAGGGTTTGCCTTTATACTTTTTAATGACTAAAATAATTAGTAATGGCCTAATTTTTGGCAATCACGAAGGTAATTCTATCACAAAATCTAAGAAACTGACGAAAACGGTCCAGAAGCATACATATGTGTTAAGGTACTATTAAGATCATACTCAGGAAAGTGTATATTTTAACCCTTTCTCGTCATGCATAAAGTTAATTCAGGTTTGTCACGGATTAGATTCCAAAGATATGTCCTGGACATACCTAGGCTGATTCTGACTTCAATTTGTTTTTGTTTTTTTTAGGATGCAGTAACTACCAATAACTGGTGCTTGGTCTAGCTTAGTAAGGAACTCCAGATATCCCGGCTTTGCGCCGATGTCCACAATTTCTAGGAACTCGGTAACTGTTTACGTTCTCACATGCGCCATCTATTTGAGGTAGGGCTTCCTATATCTTTTTCTTTCTCTCTAAAGCAGCTTAGAGTGCACAGTTTTACATGAGGATTGGCATCATCATAGGCTCGTTCTTCCTGTATAAGAGAATGATCTTTGACCCTATGTTGAAATGTTTCGAACGGAACAGTTTTTATGAGCTAAATATGTGCGATATCTTGATCTGTTGCATCGGTTGTTTCAGGTAGTCTTTTGGTCGTTTCCCATCGACTTTGGTACTGAGACAAATCTTGTCAAGTTAATTCTCATCGATAGGAATTACATGTCCATACCATCGATAGTGCCTCTAGCAAATTTTCCCACCATCGGTGCAACCCCATATTGATTACGAATGTGCTCATTTCGGATGTGATCATGGCGTGTTACAACACTGGTCCAGCGTTCTTTCGTCTCCATTACTACGAGACGCCAATCATTGTATTTAATAGCTGGCCAATATTTAAAACCATAGAAGTTGACGGGGCGGATGACACTGCAGTAAATTTTGGATTTGAGGCGTTCGTTGACGCGTTGATTACGTTGATTATAAAGTAGTTCATTACTGGGTTAGCATTAATCCTGTAACGCTTATTGGTGGAATTGCTTCAAATGCCCGGTGTGCTTGTGGGAACGGAGGAGTCTGTTGAAATATTCCCATCACATAATCTTCAGATCATTGAGCATTTTACCTGACGAAATCGGCATTATTTAATGTGCGGCTGACCAGTGCGTTCCCCACGTTGTTTTATCGCTGGCTTGACTTGCAACATCGGCGGATGTTGAGATGCGATAGCTTCATAGGGAACAGCTTTGCGCTCAGCGATGGTGATAAAATACCGGCTTCTTATGATAATATGTTCGATTTTGCTGTTCCCACTATAAAAGTAGGAAACCATTGTCAGTATTAATTACTTGTTACTTCCTCGGCAACGGTGAAGAAATGATAATAATAGTGCAGTTCGTTAAGCGATGATGGTCGTTTCGACCTCTGTAATGACATTACGGAGACCCTCAGAGATGGCAATGTTGACAACATTGTGTCTGTGGGCTACCAGGGTAAACAAGTTTATAGCTATTTTTACCGCGTCCATGTTCTATATCTCAGCTCTTGACACCTCACCATCGACTTTGTTTGCTATCAATTCGTCTGTTCTAAGGGACTTTCTCCAGTGACATGGATTGGTGTGGGAAGGGTTATGGTACTTACGTCCGTGCTTCAAAACGCTTCCTCATTCCTCGATAGGACCTGTCTGGCTTAAAAGAACGAACCAACTGAAAATATTTTAAGAATTAGAAGAATGGCAAAGATAGCAAAGGTAATTAAGAAAAATGCAAAGTTAAGTGGTCCAAAATCAATTGCGGTATTAGAAACTTCCTTCTTTCCTTTGGAAAGGAAGCGAACTCAGATATAGTAATAACAATACTAACAAATAATAATGATAGAGTCGCGCGTAGAAAGCCATTTATTTCCCGTTCAAAAAGACTAAAATTTTCAAAACTGTACAAAACTAGGTATTTTACACTTTCATCATCATCAACGGCGCAACAACCGGTATCCGGTCTAGGCCTGCCTTAATAAGGAACTCCAGACATCCTGGTTTTGCACCGAGCTCTACCAATTAGACATCCTTAAAAGCTGTCTGGCGTCCTGACCTACTCCATCGCTCCAACTCCAACTCCAAGGGTCTGCCTCGTCTTCTTTTTCTACCATAGATATTGCCCTTAAATACTTTCCGGGTGGATCATCCTCATCCATACGGATTAAGTGACCCGCCCACCGTAACTTATTGAGCCGGATTTTATCCACAATTTGACGGTGATGATATCGCTCATAGATTTCGTCGTTATGTAGGCTACAGAATCGTCCATCCTCATGTAGGGGCCCAAAAGTTCTTTGGAGAATTCTTCTCTTGAACGCGGCCAAGCGACCGCAATTCTCCTTGCTAAGAACCCAAGTCTCCGAGCAATACTTGAGAACTGGCAGAACCATTGTCTTGTACAGTAAGAGCTTTGACCCTATGGTGAAACGTTTTGAGCGGAACAGTTTTTGTAAACTGAAATAGGCTCTGTTGGCTGAGAACAACCGTGCGCGGATTTCTTCATCGCAACTGTTATCGGTTGTGATTTTCGACCTTAGATAGGAGAAATTATCAACGGTCCCAAAGTTGTATTCTCCTATCTTTATTCTCCCCGTTTGACCAGTGCGGTTTGATGTTGTCGGTTGGGTGGACTTAAAGAGGATCGTACCTCTTGCATTTACCTCAGCATCATGGATCACTTTCTCGAGGGCCAGGTTAAAGAGGACGCATGATAGCGCATCCCCTTGTCGTAGACCGTCGTTATTGTCGAATGGTCTTGGGAGTGATCCTGATGCTTTTATCTGGCCTCTCACATTGGTCAGGTTCAGCCTAGTCAATCTTATCAATTTCGTCAGATACCGAATTCTCTCATGGCCATGTACAGTTTTACCCCGCCTATGCTATCATAAGCGCCTTTAAAGGCGATGAGTAGATGATGCAACTGGTGTCCATATTCCAACAGTTTTCCATCGTTTGCCGCACAGAGAAAATCTGATCTGTTGTTGATTTGCCTGGAGTGAAGCCTCTTTGGTATGGCCCAATGATGTTCTGGGCGTATGGGGCTATCCGACCTAGCAAGATAGCGGAGAATATCTTATAGACGGTACTCAGCAAAGTGATACCTCTATAATTGCTGCACTCTGTGATATCTCCCTTTTTATGTATGAGACAGATAATGCCTCGTTGCCAATGGAGGGGCATTGATTCGCTGTCCCATACCTTGAGCACAAGTTGATGAACCACTTGGTGTAATTGGTCGCCTCCATATTTAACCAATTCGGCTGTAATTCCATTGCCTCCTGGCGACTTATGATTTTTTAGTCGATGAATTGCACTTGGCTGTTTCTACTAAACTTGGTGGTAGCAATATTTGTCCGTCGTCTTCAGTTGGCGGGACCTCCAACTTGCCGATGTTCTGGTTGTTCAGTAGCTCATCATAGTACTCAACCCATCGCTCCAATATGCCCATTTTATCGGAAATCTGGTTTCCCTCTTTGTCTTGGTAGGATGAGCATCGAGGTGTATAAGGCTTCATCCTGCTGACTTGTTGGTAAAACTTGCGTGCCTGGTGCGGTTGCTTCCTATACTTTTCGAGTTCACAGACTTGTTGATTTTGGCAGCCTTCCTTTTTCCATCTGTGAAGTCGCTTCTCCGCTCGACGGAGTTCGTGATAAATCTCTACGCGTGCCCGCGTTCTTTAAGAATACAACATTACTCGGTATGTGGCATTCTTCCGTTCCGTAGCTAGTTTACATTCATCGTCAAACCAGCCGTTCCGACTCCTTTTGCAGCTGGGGCAAGTATGTTTGTGGCCGTATTAATGATAACGGTCTTCAGGTGGTTGTGAAGATCGTTTGTTGATGCTTCATCTTCAGGATCTCTGTTGACTGCGGTTATTGCGGCATCCATTTCCCTCTTATAGGTGCCGCGGAGGGCTGTGTTATGGATGGCTTCAGTGTTAACTCCCACCTGATTGTCAGAGGGGATTCTGGGTGTTATTGTTATTCGAGCTCGGAGCACCATGACAACGAGGTAGTGATCCGAGTCTATATTGGCCCCCTTATATGTTCTGACATTAGCAAGGCTGAGAGGTGGCGGCGTTCGATCAGTACGTGGTTAATTTGGTTCAAAGTGGAGAGACCCAGGTTTGGTTGTGGACTACTTTGCGCAGAAACCAGGTACTTCCAACAACCATTTCGTGTGACAATTGAATGTCTGCCATCCGTTATCATTTGTATTTTGAAGTAAGCTATGGGAGCCAACATACCGCCTGAATACGGGCTTCGTCCCTACTTGGCCATTGAAATCCCTAGGTATGATTTTTATATCATCTCTGGGACAGGTTTCGAGGGTTCGTTCTACTGCCTTATAGAAGGTATCCTTCTCCGACTTTGCAGTTTCCTTTGTGGGAGTGTGAACGTTAATGAGGCTTATATTTCTAAATTTGCCTCGTAAGCGCAGAGTGCATAGCCGTTCGCTTATGTTTTCAAAGCCGATAACAGCAGGTTTCATTTTTTGGCTGACTAAGAAACCTACTCCGATCACATGGTTTACTGAATGGCCGCTATAATATATGGCGTTATTATTCATTTCCAGAATACCGGTCCCTGTCCAACGCATCCCCTACAATCCTGTCGCACGAGCCCTATATTGGGACAGGGTTTAGTTTAAATGATAATTGTGAAATCAATTAGTCGACTTTTCAACAGATCAATTGATCGATTTTAACAACGAGTCCCAACAAATGACCGGCAATGCTAATTTCAACAACAATAGCCTGTCAACGATAACAGGGCCGAACCTAGTCACATCCGATAGTCATGAAAATAAAGAGATATCACTGTTGTGAGGTTTCTAGAGTCGTCTGTCTGTCGGCTTTGCTCCTTGAGTTGTTTTTCGTTAGGGAACGTACACTTTGATCCGACTTCCAATCACTTTCATCTGTCGTATGATTCTATTCCATTCTTCCTCATCATTTGCAAAATAAACGTTATTTTCTCTAACTAAAATGAATTTTCACCTCGAGCAGGCGTTTTTTATTCGTGGATAATTTTTATAAACAATTATACATATTTTAAATAAAATCTAGTTATAGTTTTAGGCACTTCAACAATGTACTAATTGTAATGAATCGAGATAAAACAATCACACGAGTGTTTCCCGCCGCGGTTGAAGACAGAAGAGACCGGCTTATTTCCATGCGGTCCTTTCTGTCCCAACCAACGGCACTTTCTCGCCGCTAATTCTCTACTCCCGTGGCGAGTTCTAAAGTGAGTGGAGAGTTCCGCGCCATCTACCCGTCCGCATCCGCAACATTCGAAATAAATTTCGAATGCCGCGGATCCTGCCGCGCCACAAGGGTATCGTCTAGCTGCTTGGCAGCTCCATACCTGTAAAGGGAGCGGACGTTTCCCAGGTTTTATGCTCCATTGTGGGTACCAATCCACGTTTCGCCCTGGGACCTATACTACCCTTTGACCACCATTTTTCATTTTAGAAAATTTTATTGTCTCCGGCGAAAGTAATTTCAACGGTTTTCGTTGTCGCATGCCTTTGAACCACCTCCTCAAACTGCAGACTTACTGTCATCAATATATATGGTCATATGTCATCAATATATATCCGGATAGCTGAGCACAAGGTTGCCGTACGGAAGGCCGCGGTTCAAATCTCGCTGGTGGCAGAGGGATTTGTATCGTGATTTGACGTCGGATATCAGTCGACTCAGCTGTGAATGAGTACCTGAGTCAAATCAGGGTAATAATCTCGGGCGAACGCAATGACGACCACATTGTCTCATACAGTCTACTGTAGTGTACCGTTACGGTCTTGAATGAAGTACTCTAACCCACTTCAAGGCCCTGATTCAATATGGATTGTTGCGCCAACGATTATTATTATTACTATTATTAATATATATGGGGGGATTGACCCTTTTATTTCAAAAACCTTTTGTCGTTTTTTTGTCAGGTTTGATATCATGTAGAGACTTTTTTTACACCTTTCGGAATTTTCGGTTGATTACTTTCTGAGAATGGGCTCGTGAAGTAAGTGATCAATTTTTGGCTAATTTCATACCATGAAAAAATGTCTCACAGGCTAATAATCCAATTGCTTTCATCCTGGCTTCACATCAGTTTTGGGCGAGCTAATACAACACCAGACCTATGAACTTTATCTTCTATTCTGCTGTGTTTCAGAATCCAGGGAGCTACGTTGAGATTGCCCTGCACACAAAATTGCCCCAGTATTCCAAGAGATGCCCGCTTCTCTGCTGCAGGCCCGAGGAGCTTTGAGTATTGCCAGTTCGTGTTCAATGTTAGTCGCACATCTCCCCTTCCTTCCTTCCTCCCTTCCTGCACATCATTGGAAAAGGAGCGCTTAAGCCGCTGATTCGAGCCCTCGCTGGGAAAGTTTAGTATTAAGATCCAACCTACCGACTTGATGCCATTTTTAATACCTTAAAGCTAAGGGTAATTTTCTTTTAAGGTTTTGACCTCACTTACTTTGACAGTTTCACGGTACAATACACGATCCATCCTCCGGCTTCAATGGACTTGGAAATGAAATGGAGGCCGTTGTCATCCAAACCTTCATTGCTAGCGTTTTAAATGAGTCATCAAGTGATGATTGTCGGAAAACAGGTCCTGCAAAGAACCCCAAGTTTATCGGATGCGGTTGGTAGGTAGGTCTAGTGTAATCCGTGAATCGATTTTGCCCAGCGGCCATGGGTCGGACTTTTAGCAAGTGGCGTCGACAGAAGTTTTTTGGGTTCTTCCTTGGTCCCAGGTGTTGAGAAATTAGTTCCTGACTGAATATGTTCCACCCTAGGACCTTCGCTTCGCTTGGACGGAACAGCAACCAAACTCTAATCAGATCCATGGCATATCGATCATCAGTAGATTTAGCAGCTATCCTCTGAAATAAAAGGCGTGCTGAGTTCAGCTTCGAAAGGTATTATCATCTGATGATTGCTTACCTGAAATTACGTGTTATTATTACGTCGCAGGAGAAGATAGCCTTTGCCCCAATACAAACCGTTTCGGCCATGCTATTGTGGTCCAACAATGGGAAAAATTCCTTGCTGTGCAAATGACACTAATTGTGAATAACTCGCTCACTATCAAAAGCATCTTTATCTCTCGCAAATGAAGTGGTCGACTGCGGGGCAGTGAAACATGGACGAATATCGAAGAATGTATTGAACTGAAAGCTCTGTTGACCACTGCGAGCAGGTGAGAGTGAAACACACTGGACATCCGTTATTGTGAAAAGTACGAGATTGCGTTGTAGTGTACGCCGTAGGAAATGGCAATCAACCATGCATTAGTAAGGAAGTTAAAGCTGCCGTAAATTGCACCGATTTCACTACTGTAAATGGTATCACGAGAGACCTCGTTGTAATATTCATTTTTAAGGTTTTTTGTAAAACAAAACCTTATTAAAATCGATTCAATGTCTGTCTGTCTGTCTGTTTGTCACACGCATATTTCTCCAAAACGACTAAACCGATCCGAACGAAATTTGGTGGACAGATGGGAGCTATGAAATCCCACGCATACAGCGAGTGGCAAAAATTTAGGTGGGGTTTAAAGAGGGCTCCCCATATATGCAAAGGGGGAATTCAAAAATTTTTTTTACTGGATATAGTTTCGTAGGGTATCAAATGAAAGGTCTTGATTTGTACTTTCCGAAACTGACATTAGTTTTGGCATAAATTGCAAAGTGCGTGAGTAAGGAGTCAAAATGTATGCACTTGAAGTGAGACAGGACTCATTTTTGCCAACCTAAAAATCCGAAAAAAATCAGGGCGGTGCGCCTAGATGAAATCTGGGCCTCAAAATATGTCCCATTCCGATATCTGCTCAAATAAACTTACTAATAGTATATTACTACTTTTTAGAAATTTACTGAAAAACCCCCCTTAAATTCATCCTAGGACTTCCGAATTTTTACCAGCATAGGGGACAATATTTCGTATATATGTGCTAAACTTCATGGAAATCAGGCAACTAACGCCAAAGTTATAGCAGTTCAAACTTAGCAATTTCGCGCGAGTTTACTGCTTCCAAAGCCATGCAAATCAGATGCTGACGTCGTAATTACCCGGAATAATTGATATTCGCGTGGAATATTAAAGTCACATTTATGAAGAATCTATTTATCTGCAGCCCTTTTTAAGGCTTTGTGTAAAACACTTATGTGAAATCTAATCTTCGAGAGATGTCCCATTCCGGTATCTGCTCAAAAAATTTACTAATAGTATATTATCAACTTTTAGAAATAGACTAAAAAACTCCCCTTAAGTTCATCCTAAGTGTACTAAATTTTGCACCGACATAGAGGACAGCCTCGTGCATACACATGCCAGGTTTCATGAAAATCCAACTATTAGTGGGAAAGTTATAGCAGTTCAAACTTATCAATTTCGTGCTAATTAACAGCACCTTTCAATGGCAGAATCTGCGCCTCCAGATATTTAAATCGCTGAGTTCTGCAATGGTGGTAACCTGCCCAGAACTGAGCGATTTAAATATCTCGGGTCAATGCTATAAGCCAATGGAGAACTACGTTATGCTCGTCACATAGGGAAACACAAAACCTTTTATACCTGAAGCGTCAAGCTTCCGGTTTCCCGACTTGTTTGTGGATAATATGGCAAAATACCGCGAGATGAGGATGGGTTCAAGAGGAGTGACGAACAGCCTGCAAACTTGAGATCATTTCCAGTCTGTAGAGAAAGGGAATATTGGTTATGGTTCCCAAAAGAATGTTACCTTTTTGAGAGCGATAAGTACTAGAAAACTAATAGCGTAAATAATCCTGGAACGCATTAAGACGTACCTCGACAGCTTGATCGAAATAGATCAGGTTAATTTCCATTTTGGATCTTTCTCCACTGACCATATTAACACCGTTTGGATCATTGTGGCACAGTATACGGAGTTTAGATCTTTACCTCACCTTCTTTTCTTCGAAACTAATAGCTATTATTAGAGCAATTTACGAAGGACAAAATGTCATCTACTCCATCGAAATAAAATCTCAGTGGAATTTAAAGCGCAAAGCGGAATCCCGTATGACAGCATTTTGGCATCGCTTGTTATCGGTGACGTTCTTCATTCTGTCTTACCAGAAAGACGTGTAAAGGTCAGTGCACGACATCGCGACTCGACTACGCTGGATACATTTGCCTGCTCCCTCATCGAGTTATGGGCCTTGATCAAGTTGCTTTGAATTTTGAAAAGGAGGCAAAGGCTGACTGGAGATAAATACGAATAGAACCAATGTTTCCAGTCTGACTGGGCATCGTATTTTTCCTACTTGGCTTAACGGGTAGAACTTCGGTGTCGAGCAATTCCAACATATTTATAAGAAGCGTTGATTCTACTAACGGTTGCACCAAACTCAATGATGCTCGACGTATTATCGGCGGTAAATCCGCAATCGTTGCTTTGCCCAAAATCTAGCGATTTACCGCGCGATTTGTGCCTTGTTTATGGACTTAGGACAAACAAGCTTGACGGAAGGGGTAAGAAAGTTCGGGAGGATTCCTTCTGGCTCGGAATTTTCTCTGGAGTAGAAATTGCAATTAATAGAGCATAATTTTTCCGCATAATTTTCATCCCGCGCCCGGATTTTCTCTCTGCGGCTCTGATGACAACCATATATGCTACCAGTGAATTCAGAGTCGCGCCTTTCTTGAATCGTGATCATCAAGATTGGAGTTTTGGGGCTAATATTGTCATTTATGGCTGCGATGGCTTCGATTTTCAGGAAAAAGTAAATTGGTTGCTAGAGCGTCTTTTTAGTCGACAGGAGGCTAGTTGCAACTCTCAAATTTTAATCGCTGCGATCGCTCTGTTCGGATCTGGATGATAACCACACCTTGCGTCTTGTCTACCGCTTGAGTCCAGTGCAATGCGTGCAATTTCATGATATGTATTTATTTTAATAAGCATCAACTTCTTATTTGCCCACTTCTGTACTCTCTGCTAACACCAGAATAGAAACGTAGTAGGGCATCGTTGCGCGTCATACATTGGTAAAACAAATCGCCTGTTCGTGTAAAAATTACCGAGAAAATGCCCAATTAGAAGGCGGAGTAGAGCGAGTTGAGTTTCTAAATGTGCTTAAAAATATCCATGTAGAGAAGAGCGCCAACCAAGGGCCAACGGCTGGGTTCGCTCCAAACACTTCTCCAGAAGTCTTCTAGCTGTTCCAGATTGAGGTTACTTTCCTGACCTGAGTTAGTGAGATTTTTATAAAATCCTCTTTACTTCTGGAAAAACAAGGTGTTGTCTGTCGTCCGCTGAAAAATCATTTGATACCAACGGATGCGATTGGAGCATGCTGCAAGTTTCTACTTCAGCACCTCGTGGATTCCTTCGATGGGCGTGTCATTGAAGAGATGGTAGTTTCCAATGAAATTTTCGACGTATCGGTCCACTCTTGGAGATGGATTTTCAAGAAGCGCTTGCTTGGCACCTCTCCTTTCTCAACTTTCAACTCTTTGTTGAGTCGAGGCATCCAGAACGGTAAATTCCTCCTACGAAAACCTCTGCTATTCGCTCCAAGATGTCGATTATTGAGACAATAACTGAGGCAGCTGCAACGTAGACCAGGCTGTGAACCTCTGTCGCAGTAATCTCGTTAGACAAATGATCAGCCAAAATTCTTTCAACGGCGGCAATGACCTATGTTTATATATATATGAATTTGGAAATACGGCAAATATATTTTAGCCATCTACTAATGGAAAAGCTCCGCGCAGTTCCTTACATAGAAAACACAAAATCCGAAGCGTCCAGTTCGTGGTTTCACGACCTATTTTTGATTTGATGGAATCTATAAGTTGTTAAAAATCGGTACTATGGTTTCCGGTCAAATGATTCGTCAGCGATTCGCTATCATGGGCTTCCTTGTTATGTCGATTTATTTTGCACACGTACTTCTCAACATATAGAAACACACCCTACGGGCAATTGGATTGACATTTTAGTAATAGTCTTTTGTATGGCTTCAGGTTAGTAAAGCAAACACTTTGTCTGCTTTTCTCCAGCAGTCTGAAAACTATACAGATTTGGATGAAAGTTTCATCATGAGATCGGAGATGTTGTATCTTGAAGTACGAGGTCGTATTAGTTAAAGGTGGAAACTTCGTAACACCTTTTTTCTTGAAAGCCTTTTTGGAAATGGAATGCATGATGTTTGGAAGCTTAATTACCCGTACATCAGTGCCAGTAAAGTAATAGTTAAAGTCTTCTAGAAAATGGCATTTGCAAGAGCTATGTCCGGACATGATTCCATTACTTTTTCTTTTCGCTCCACTTTGAGAAAAACATCGCCCTCTGCTTTAATTCTATCATGACCACTCGGTGCGGACTTCCGCTATACGTTGTTCCGTGCCTTTGATTTCATTTTTCAATTAGCTTTTTTCAATTTCCGTCGGTAAAAGGTTATGACATCGAAAAATTGAGGACATCCTTTTCATGCCAATATTTTTATCTTTCCGTGCATTTGGCACCAGCGCGACGGCCGGCGACACAGCCACTTGCAATAAGTTTGAAATGTTTTAACAAACTCCAGATCCCCTTGGTAATAGACTAATTGGATGGAAATAATCCTGCGAAAAAGTTTTATCAAAGTGTTAGAACCAGAGCTGAGGAAAGAGAGAAGAACCGCCGCGTACAATGGGGCACATTTAGCAGAACCTGTCGTCGTGAGATAATTTATGGAAGTTTGCATAATAAATGTCCAGATTAACATGTCACACATCGCAGAGAAAGAATTCTCCGGCGGAAAGCAAAAATTACGTTAGCGAAGAAAGTGGAGAAAGTGGAAGTTGAACACTTGTATCATACCCTATGTGTGGGTAGTTATCCTCAGCTGGTAAAATAAGTCGGTAATTATTTGGGGAAAGAAAGTTGCGCGGATTAGCTGTGTTGTTCTAGCAGAAAAAGTTTACGAGAATATACGACGGTTGGGTTTGTTAGCAGTTTTAGAGTAAGGAACTGTATTGCTGTATTCTGCATCTCTCTCAAATAACTTAATTTTCCTTTGTGAGAAAGATAAGGCCTCTTACCAGAAAATTCATTGACCTCGTTATCCACCTAACCTTGTGTTAAACGAGTTTCATAGCCTTAACACCACTAAAATTGTTACCAGCGTTAGGTAGGTTAACCTTCATCCGGTTGCTCTCATTCAAGTAATCCGAAGCTGCATCTGGAGCCTTTCATCTTGAATAAGTATAATCTGTAATCTGAGCGGTATCATCCGAATTCGATCGGGGAGGCTTCGGCATACAATCCCTCTTTTGAGAATGGCTGATTCAACTCACTTTATGCCAAGTCCATCAGGATCATATTTAACCTTGCGGAGGGTATCGGTACAAGTCATATTAGCTTTTTTGGGGCTTAATAATAATAATAATCGTTGGCGCAACAATCCATATTGGATCTAGGCCTTGAAGTGTGTTAGAGCACTTCATTCAAGACCGTAACGGTACACCACAGTACACTGTGGGAGGCAATGTGGTCAGCATTGCGCTCGCCCGAGATTATTACCCTGATTTGACTCAGGTACTCATTCACAGCTGAGTCGACTGGTGTCCGACATCCAATTACAATAACAAATTCCTCTGCCCCCAGCGAGATTTGAACCGCGACCTTCCGCTACGACAGCCCAGCGCTCTAACCACTTGAGCCATCCGGACTTATTTTCCTTTTATGTATCACAATTTCCTTTGTGTCAGGATGACTCAAGTGGTTAGAGTGTTGGGCTGTCGTAGCGGAAAATCGCGATTCAAATCTCGCTCGTGGCAATGGGATTTCTTATCGTGACTGGCTGTTGGATACCAGTCGATTTAGTTGCGAATGAGTACATGAGTAAAATCAAGGTAATAATCTCGGACGAGGGCAATGTTGACCACATTGCCTCCTACAGTGTACTGTAGTTTACCGTTATGGTCTTCAATGGAGTCCTCTAACGCACTTCCAGACCTTGATCCAATATGGATTGTTGCGCCAACGATCATTATTATTATTATCTTCCTTTAGAGCGCATTCGGTGCACAATGCTGCGGCTCTTTCTTAGAATTTTATGTTCTTCGCAGTCGTTGAGGGAAGTATTACTGCCTTTTGACTTCTGGCGCTCTGATAATAGAGCATATGCAACTTTTTCAGTGGCTTTCTTAGTCACCAGCAAGTTCAATAGTTGCAATACTTGCGCTCGTGACATTCTATGATCCTCGCCTCATATCTCTTGTCTAGTCTCTGATTTCTTCTTAACATTCCTGCTGCTGGAAAACCTAACGTAAGGAAAAAAAAATTTTCCAACGAGGAACCTTTAAAAATATTTAAGGGCTGGATATTTACATCACCATCAACGGCGCAACAACCGTCATCCGATCTAGGCCTCTCTCAGTGAGGAACTCCAGACATCCCGGTTTTGCGCCGAGGTCCACCAATTCGGTATCCCTAAAAGCTGTCTGATGTCCTGATCTGTGCCATTGCTCCATCTCAGGCAGGGTCTGCCTCGTCTTATTTTTCTACCATAGACCATAGCCCTTATAGGCTGTCCGGGCTTGGTCGTTTTGAACCATACGGATTAGATGACCCAACCACCGCAACGGATTGAGTCGGATTTTATCTATAATACAACCAGACGGTCGTGGTATCGCACATAGATTTCGTCGGTAAGTAGGCTACGGAATCGTCCCTCTTCATGTAGGGGGCTAACAATTTTTCAAAGGATTGTTCTCTCGAAGGCGGCCAAGAGTTTCTCTTCCTAAGAACCCAGGTATCCGAGGAATACATGAGGTTGCCTGTCCTCATAGCCTTGTATAGTAAGAGGTTTGGCCCTATGGTGAGACGTTTCGATCGAAACAGTTTTCGTAAGGTGAAATTGGTTCTCCTGGGTGCCAACAACCGTGCTCGGATTTCATCGTCATAGCTGTTATTGGTTAAGATTTTCGACCCTAGATAGGAGAAATTTTCAACGGTTTCACGGCTGTGGTCTCCTATCTTTATTGTTTTCGTTTGATCAGTGCTATCTGATGTTGTTGGTTTTTTAGTTTTGCCTTCATTAATGTGTAGTCCAAGACTTCGCGTTGTCTACTGGGTCTGGAAGAAGGTAGACGCTACATCTCGGGTTGTTCTTTCCATAATGTTGATATGGTGGATGGTGCCTTTCGCATTGACATCTGCATCGCGGATCAGTTTATCCAGGACCAGATTAAAGAGGACGCATGATAGGGCATCCGCTTGTCTTAGACCGTTGTTGATGTTAAATGGTCTCGAGAGTGATCCTGTTGCCTTTATCTGGCCTCGCACATTGGTCAGGGTCAGCCTAGTCAGTCTTATCAATTTCGCTGGGATATCGAATTCTCTCATGGCCGTGTACAGTTTTACCCTGACTATGCTATCATAGGCGGCTTGAAAGTCGATGAAAAGATGCGGCTTTTCTTGCGGCTGGGACCAAGTATGTTTGTGGCCGTATGTATGATGATTCATCTCCCAGACATTTGTTAACTGCCATTATTGCGACATCCGTTTCGCCTTATAGCTGTTGCGGAGGCCTGTGTTGTGAATGGCATCAGTATCACTATCACCTGATTGTTGGAGGGGATTGTAAGTGGTGTTGTAATTCGAGCCCCCTTGGCAGAACTATGCCAGCGAGATAGTGATCCTAGTCTATATTGGCCTCCCTATATGTCCTGACCTTCATCGTTCAATCAGCACGTTATCAATTTGGTTGAAAGTGGTTCCATCTGGAGAGGCCCACGAATGTTTGTTGACCGCTTCCCGCGCAAACCAGGTACTTCCAATAACCATTTCATGCGATATTGCTTACTAAATAATCCGCAGTTCGTTATCATTTGTAACCTTATGTAAGCTATAGGAGCCTACGTGTCGCCTGAATAGGGGCTCCGTCCCTACTTGACTGCTTAAATCTCGAAGTATGATTTTAATATCATGCTTGAGATAGGCTTCGATGGTCCGCTCAACTGCCTCGTAGATGGTATTCTTCTCCGACTCTGCAGTCTCCTCTGTAGGGGGTGAGCGTTAATGAGACTTATATTCCAGCCTTTCGCTTATATTTTCAGAGCCGATAATAGCAGGTTTCACTTTTGACTGACTAAGAAACCTATTCTGAGCATATGGTTTACTGGATGGCCGGTATAATGTATGGTGTAGTGGCTGTTCCCCAGAAAATCGGTTCCTGTCCAGCGTATCTCTTGCAACGCTGTTACATCAGCCTTATATTGGTACAGGGTATCGGCTAGCTGCAGGGAGCACACATTCCTTGAGAAAATCCGCAAATCGTTATTCCATTTTCGTTGACGGGTTCATCGTTTTAGAGTCCATCCTGTCCGAGGCGCTTTCTGAGGCTTCGCAACAGGTTGTTTTGCGTGTAGGGTTGTCAGCCCTACCCAACCTGGAGGGCCAGTTGGTACAATTTATCTCGTTTTTAGGCATGGGAGGCTCGCTTCATCTTTTTCCACCTGCAGTCTTTCATTAAGAAAGAACTCCCAGCAACCACCACGTGGAGATGGAGATAGGGTTTGTTAGTAGAGCTGTTGGTGTTGGTTCAATAGGTGGGCATCGTTTTATGCTCCATCCTGGGCACAAATCCACGTTTCGCCCTGGGACCTATACTACCCTTTGACCGCGTACTTTACCGCATGTAATTTCAACTTTCCTTGAATGCTAATTCTTATAACCTAATTAGAACAACAAATTATGATTTATTGTTCACTCGCAAAAAGATTGTGGGAAGTCACAAATTCTAGAATTATTTTGGCGCTCGTACGGCTTCTAATTGATTTTCTTTGAAGTAGGTTGTTTCGACACGGGAACATTTGGACGCATATATTTTGATGGGAGAAATTTTTATGGCTATTCACTTTATAAGTAATCAATATTTTGGTGAGTTTGCGAAAATCCCCCTTAGTATCGTCAAGGCTTCCAAATATTTTTTTTTTATTTTGGTATAGAGAAAACTAAAAGAAATTTAAATCAAACGAAAATTCTTCTCATCATTTCCAGTCCCAAAAAAGAAAATTACCCGCATAATTCATAAAACAAGCAAAAAACTAGAACCTTGCGGTTTTGTGTATTACTTATGTAAGAACATTTGAGTGGACGTTTGTCCCATTTGTACGTAGCTCGTAATGTGTGAGTACATATTTTTCCAGATCATTCAATTTAATTTCTCCTATCTAGGGTCGAAAATCACAACCGATAACAGCTACGATGATGAAATCCGCTCACGGTTGTTGTCAGCCAACAGAGCCTATTTCAGCTTACAAAGACTGTTCCGCTCGAAACGTCTCACCATAGGGTCAACGCTCTTACTGTATAAGGCTATGATCTTGCCAGTCCTTATATATTCCTCGGAAACTTGGGTTCTTAGCAAGAAAAACTGCGAACTCTTGGCCGCGTTCAAGAGAAGAATCCTCCGAAGAATTTTTGGCCCCCTACATGAGGATGGACGATTCCGTAGCCTACACGATGACGAAATCTATGAGCGATACCATGACCGTCCGGTTGTGGATAAAATCCGGCTCAATAGGTTACGGAAGACGGGTCACTTAATCCGTATGGATGAGGATGATCCCACCCGGAAAGTCTATAAGGGCAACATCTACGGTAGAAAAAGAGGACGAAGCAGACCCTGCCTAAGATGGAGTGATGGCGTAGGTCAGGACGCTAGACAGCTTTTAGGGATATAGAATTGGTGGACCTCGGTGCAAAACCGGGATGTCTGGAGTTCCTTATTAAGGCAGCCCTAGATCGGATACCGGTTGTTGCGCCGTTGATGATGATTATTCAATTTAATGTTATATTCAAAATTTTAGGTTGCATTTTCACAAACGCGAATCTACAAGTCGGTTAGTTTTCCGTGATAAGCCCATGTGTTACCTTACATGAAGCATTATACAGGCGTCCGATACCTTTAACGCCTAGTCAAACATTCTGCACTGGTCGTTCTCCACCCGCTCTTTCATTATGAGTTTTTTATAAGCCATCTTGTATGGCATTCTTAAATCCCTCCGTCTAAGCAAAGAGTTCGTCAGCATACAGTCATCTGTTCGCCAACCTGAGATCGAGACACGGCTGCCAGAGACAATTCAGCTATTTATCGTGTAACGCCTTCGATCTCCATTCGTCGAGCCGCTCCTGGTTTAATTTAAACCCGCTCAGAGGGTTGAAAGATCAATCCTTCAAGTAAGTGGAGTCGACCCGCAATCTGCTTACAAACAGCTGGTTTCAAGGAACATGCCTTCTCCTGCAACAAACTTTTTGGTCATTATTACTAGCATAGACCATGCGCATGGAGACTATATTTAATTGCGACACCACCATCTAGCATAATTTGGTAGCCAGGAAAGAGTGGAATAAATGAATGCTGGTTTATGTGTGCATGGCGTTGGTCTACGTAATATTTGCTAGTACAATCTGTTTTCTCGGCGGACTTTGATGTGAAAAGTTGGTTTCAATTTTGTGTGTGATAGGCAATCTTTAATTATGGCAAGGAAAGGTACCATCAAAGTGAATTAATGTTGGTTCAAAAAAATCATGATTCCCTGTCCTTTTCATGTGGAAATATTGAACTGTCTGTTATTTTATATTCAAATGGAATCTTTTATTTTTTGCCTCTCTTGCATAAAAGGTTCATTATTTTTCATTAGTACTCATTTGGCGCCGTCATATACTTTACGTTATGAATGCGACTTTAAAACCGCGTATGATGGCGTAGCCAGGGTAAAACTTTACATGGCCATGAGAGAATTCGGTATCCCAACGAAATTGGTAAGACTAACTTAGCGACAATGTGCGAGACCAGATAAAAGCAGCAGGATCACTTTCAAGACCATTCGACATCAACAATGGTCTACGATAAGGGGATGCCCTATCATGCGTCCTCTTTAACTTGGCCCCCGAGAAAGTGATCCGTGATACTGAGGTAAATGCATCCGGTACGATTCTCTTCAAGTCCACCCAACTACTGGCATATGCTGATGATATCGACATCATGGGAAGAACCACCCGAGACGTACAAACTGCCTTCATCCAGATCGATCAGGCGGCTATTGGCACGAGATCTTGGGCTGCACATCAGTGAAGGCAAGAGAAAGTATATGGTGGCAACGTCAGCACCAAAAACCAACCAACCAACAATATCAAACCGCACTGTTCAAACGGGAAGAATAAAGATAGGAGACTACAACTTTGAGACCGTTGATAATTTCTCCTATCTAGGGTAAACAATTGCAACCAATAACAGCTACGACGATGAAATCCGCGCACGGTTGTTAGCAGCCAACAGAGCCTATTTCAGTTTACAAAAACTGTTTGACTCGAAACGTCTCACCATAGGGTCAAAGCTCTCACTGTGCAAGACAATGATCTTGCCAGTCCTCATGTATTCCTCGGAGACTTGGGATCTTAGCAAGAAGAATTGCGAACTCTCGGCCGCGTTCGAGAGAAGAATCCTCCGAAGCATTTTTGGTTCCCTACGCGGGGATGGATGATTCCGTAGCCTACATCAACGAAATCTATGAGCGATACGATGACCGTCCGGTTGAGGATAAAATCCGGCTGAACAGGTTACGGTGGGCGGGTCACTTAATCTGTATGGATGAGGATGATCCCGCCCGGAAAGTTTATAAAGGCAATATCTATGGTAGAAAAAAAGGACGGGGCAGACACTGCCTGAGATGGAGCGATGGCGTAGGTCAAGACACCAGACAG
Source organism: Hermetia illucens (assembly GCF_905115235.1). Classification (NCBI taxonomy): domain Eukaryota; kingdom Metazoa; phylum Arthropoda; class Insecta; order Diptera; family Stratiomyidae; genus Hermetia; species Hermetia illucens. Next base: position 105,442,108 of record NC_051849.1, read on the forward strand.
CTTTTAGGGATATCGAATTAGTGGTCCTCGGCGCAAAATCGGGATGTCTGGAATAGTAATGTAATAAATACAGGTCAAATTATTGTAATAATAAATAAGATGTGGTCCTATGGGCTGCCGAGTGTTAATATTTGACGTTGATGATACAACTTCATATGTACGGTTAGGGTAATGAAAGCTGATATTTGTGACATTAATTTGAAATATCGTAACAGCTCATATAGAAAATTAACTAATTCGACCGATCGCATTGAGAATCATCGAAGCTCTAAGTCGACAGCAGAGATCGTACGTTTTTTTTTTGATTAGCCTTGAAATAAGCGTTCACATTTCAATCTTAAAGTATCTGGCACTTCAAAATCCTCCATTTTGGTCAATGGACTTGATGCCTACGGATTTTCTAGTGCCAGTTATGGCAAATTTAGTACCTTTTGAAGTTGATCAGTTCCGTTTCCCATTTTTCATTACTTTTTCGTTAAAAGAGTACTTTTCACCATAAAACCACCATTACTGTCAGTATAGCGTTTTGCTGAATGTTAAAATGAGCTTTATGCAGATTGTGGTCATTTTTTGATATACTTCAAGATTTGAGTAAAAGCCAGTACCAAGTTGAACATAAAGTGAAACGTAATAGTAACGGAAGTTGTCAGTTCGAAAACAACGCAACGCACAGAAGGTATGTCAAAAAGCGCTACGACATTAGAGGAAGATAATCCAACACGCCCGGGCCAATGGGTAACGAAGATTTATAGGCGTCCTACCAGAAGACATCCACTCATCTCCGAAAATAACTGAGAACACAACCTCCCTTTGTTAAGTAGCGCGCTAAAAAAAGCAGCCATTTTGTGCAATCATCTGTCCGTCTCATAATAGAAATATGCTTTCCCGGACTGCCCCTCCTGCGCAAAGAAACTGAAATACACGGCCTGCAAACCGCATCCAAAACCAAGCGAAAATCAATTGAGAACAGGTTAAGTGGTGGTTCGAACTCTGTACACTGCTCCATAAGAGTTGGTTACTACGGTAGCTAGAAATGGCTATGCATTCTGCACTTACGGGGAAAATTTCCAAATACAAGGCTCACTAACCTTCACGCCCATACAGAAGAAACTATAGAGTTAGAGACGGATACCTCCTACGAGGCAGTAAAACGAACCCTCGAAGCCTGTCCTGGTATGATATCAAAATCATACTTGGAGATTTTAACAAATAGGAAAAGAGCCCGTATTCAGACGATATGTCGGCTCCCATAGCTCTTAGCATACTAGTGATAACGGATTGCGGATTATTCTTTAACGAGTAGAAAATATATTGATTATAAGATTTAGCTAGATTCCGCTTTGGACTTCAAATTCCTTCGAGATTTTATCTCGATGTAGTTCATAAGGCGCGTCGTATAATTTATCGATAAAAGTTCCGAGAGGTTAAAAGACCTGTGTTCCTTGATAATTGTGGCCAGATGGATTTTCAGCGGATGTTATAAGATTAAAAATTGCGGCGAAATGCTCTTGCCACCTTTGCAGATGCTCGTCATCGTGGATGAGAAACCTACCATTAACATCTATCATCACGTTCATAAAACTATCGAAAGGTTTACGATCACTCCGTATAACGTAGTCTTTGCGGAAACTTCTGCTTTTCACCAACGAAAGCGCCCTGTTGTAGTTGTTAGCACCAGCCCGACACCCGAGTCGCGTCTGATATCACTTCGCTTTCCAGAGCACAAGAGTACGGTGCTACACCGTCATACTTTCCTTAGGCATAGAATGACCAGCTTTGACCACCGAAGTTCTCATACAAGTTTTAGAAAACGAGCACTCTGGGCGCGATCGATGAGAGATTACAAGGAAGACGCAAACATGCCACAAACCATTCATAAACCGCTTTGGATAGTCAAAGGTTACATACCTTATTCGAGGCGTTGTTGACATTGCTTACCAATAAAATTCTATCCATTTTAGTCATCTTTTACGGCAATCAAGGAACAATTTCATTGTATTCTTAAATCCTAACTCACAAAGCGAAGGAAAAGGAAAAGGTGAAAAGGAGTCCAAATTAGCACTTCTATACCACGTTCAAAAACGAGGACATGTAATGTATGTGTAACGGCCCCTATAATAATAATAACCGTTGGCGCAACAATTCATATTGGATCAGGGCCTTGAAGTGTGTTAGAGCACTTCATTCAAGACCGTAACGGTACACTACAGGATTGCAGTACCCTGTAGGAGGCGATGTGGTCAGCATTGCGCTCAGTCGACTGGTATCCGACGTCAAATCACGACACAAATTTCACTGCTACCAGTGAGGTTTGGACCGCGACCTTTCCGTACGACAGCCTTGTGCTCTAACCACTGAGCTATCTGGACACCGCCCCTATAGTTTTTATAAATACGATTACCGTTTCAGTTTTCGAGTATATGCAAATAGTGGTAAAATTCAATAATTATTTGGGGTTGAAGAATAATAGTTACAGATATGTTGTTTCAAGAATGTTTAATGCAGGAATATTTGTAAGTACCCGATAATTTGCTAGGTTGCCTTTCCATAATGTCCTCACGTCCTCGCGTTCGCAATGAAAAAATAAGAAAAATGAAATGGTCGAGGATCCGGTGACATTTATTCGAGTATTTTTATGTTTAAACCTATATTACAATACTAGCATTTTCTTTAACTGAAGAAGAAGCAGTTGCAACAGAATGAAGACGCTTTCCCTTGTACTAAGTAGCTCCGTCCAAAAATTCAACTCAACGATTTAGATGCGGAATTATTCACTTTTGTTTCCCTCGCTCCAAGAAAACCTTATGCTTTAAATTCTGAAGTAAGCATATAGTATTTCAATTTGTGTTGCAAATTCTGTTTGGTTGAGGGTTGAGATTTATTCAGGGAACTTTATATTACTTAGAAAAGTTTGAAATTGGCTTACAAATCCGAATCAAATTTTAAAAAAGCTACCTCATTTGAGGCAGGTCAAGGAGAAGGCCATTTCCGGATGATTTTAAACTTTATCTGATTGCCCAAAGTTGTATTATTCATGAAACCCAGCTTAAATTTTCCGGTTTAGCTTTAGTCTTGAAGGGTAACAAGCATGGATTCTTTAGTCTGAACTTTTCCATCTCTGGGCCCATTATCTGCTTAGCGCAAGCTTCCCTGATCAAAGCACACATTTATTTAAACCATAATCTTTTCCTTTCCATTGGACATTTCTACATTACCGTTATCAAATAGAATTTAACGCTTTCACAGAGAAAAGAGAATGGAACATTTCTAAAATCAATTTTGCGACAAGCAAGTAAAGTCATTTGTTCTCTTTATCTGCTATTTCTACAAAGATACTTTTGTCCGGACCGAAGTTTCATTCTCTGAAATTCGTTTGGATTCATCCTTCTGCAGCGTTGGCAAGTGGATTTCTATCCCTTTTTTAGGATTTTGGGAGCATTTTCATCTATGGGAGTGCAGCTTGCTGGTAATTGATAGTCGGATTTGGAATGAAGTCTTGTTAGGATGCACCGAAGTATCGGTACTATAATATTGATTTCAATATCCTTATTTTAATATCTTGAAAATGTGAAGGCCCTTTGTAAAGTAACGTGAAAAGGGCTGGTTTATTTAGGGGAACGACCCAGAAACGTTAGTTTCGTTGTTTGCTACGGGGTTTAATCGAAGAATAAAATGTTCTGTATTTCATAATTAAATAGTCTATTTTAATTCTTATTTGCTGCTTAGACTTATCGTATACTTTTCCTTAGCCTTTTCCGCTTCAATGGTAGCGTTGGCTGATCTACTTTCTTTCCACTCCAATCGCAAGGTTGGTCCCAGTGTAGTCGAGATTCTCTCAAACCACTTTCTAGTCTATTGAACCATCGCTGGTTGTGGCTTGAATGTTGAAGTCAATCTTAGTTAGCGGTTTAGATGGCATTCGTTCATTTTATAGCCATACCATCAAAGACGCCTCTCATTCCATTTTTCCACAATAAATACAACGCCATATTGGTCGCGAAGATGAAGGCCGAAAAGAAGACGGACATGATCGTAGTGAAATATGTAGCTTAGGCTTTTCCTTCGTTACCACTAGGCGACATTCATTACCTTTTGGCCAAAAAATGTTGGGGTATAATAGATTTAGAATTTTGTACCACTGACACTTCATTCAGGCAGCCATAATAAGTGAATCAATTTCAAAGCTTAGTTCAATACTAATCCGATGTACCGCCCAGTTGTTGGTGATGACGACAATAATTTTGTTGGTTTTGTTAGGTTCGGTTGTCAAAACTTTGTTTTTCAGATTCCGCGGTAGACTATGTTGAATGAGGCGATAGACCCACATTTTGCAGAGTTGCTTCATGTCAGTTCTGTTGTGCGACGCGCTGAAATCAATATCTGCTTGGAGCGATGTGTAGGATGGTGGATGTTTTATGCGATACGTAGCAGTGTCCATGACAGAGGTACAGAACGAATTTGATATACCTACCCCACTTGGAACTCTGTTTTCCTAATTCAGTAGTTTATCCCAGCGTACCAGTTCTGCCAGGCACTCTATGCTTTCTATTTAAAAACTGCTATTTTGCCGTGTCAGGTAAAAATTTGCATTTTAAATATCAACTCTCTGTTAACCATACCAAAGGGGGTCACTGAAGAGTGACCTTAGCTGATTGATTGCTGATGGTTACAAAAAATAAAATGGCCGCAGTATCCAGATATGCATGCATTTTTGCTTAACGGATCGGTATAGACAATAGAAAAACATTTATGAATGTAATATTATGAAACTGCCGAATGCGTGTTACACTATTAGATGCTGGCAAGTTCAGTTTTTGATTTTTGCTCTTGCGTGCAGGACGTTGTAATTTCCAATGATTGTAGAAGTTTCTTTCTTTTGGATTAGTGGTTGGTGACCTGATGGAAGAGGGCGACTTGTTGAAGGGAAGTAAAGACGACGGACGGTGGTAATTTCAAGTGTGGAGGTAACCTATCCCGAATTCAAATATTTTATAGCTTAATTGCCATGATAAGTCTCGAACATGAAAATTAGTGTTAAAAGATATTGACAAATAAAACTTAGTGGACGTTTTGAATACGATTACAGTTAACAAATTCATAGTCAACGAATTCCCAAATGCATACTGCATAGATTGTACGAAAACTCGCATGAGAACAACGTTTTACCAAACATGAACTTGTGCAATCATTTAATCGAAATGAAATGCACACCTGTGTATGCCTCTGGATTCTGGATATAAATTTCCTTTGCAGCGAATAGATTCTGTCTTGTATGTAACTGGCTAGTAGAGTTAAATGTTCGCGGCATATTCATTGATCTGGTGCCATTTCCGCGGAATAGTCTAAGCAGCTCCCAAGGGTCATAAAAAGTCCACGCGCAAACCATTATCTTCAGCGGCACAACAATCATTTGACCCTCGCTTTAATAAAGAACTTCAACCATCCCGGCTATATGCCGATCCTGGCTTACGTCATCGTTCCATCTGGTGCAGGGTTTACCATGACTTCTCTGTTTACCATAGATCTTATTCCTGCAAGTTTCTCGGGCGGTGACTCGCCCGCCACAGCCTGTTGGGCTGGATTTTATCCACAATCAAATGATAGTGGTATCACCGATAAATTTAATTGTTAGGCCACGGAATCATTCAACTTAGCTCGACCTCTCGAACCTCGAATTCGCAATTTTTCTTGCTAAGGACTAAAGTCTTCCAGTATCTCGTTGGGATAGTTATTGTTTTCGATGCGAGTACGAAAAATATTCAAAGGTTTCAAACTTGTAGTATCTTTATTTACTGTTTTCAGTTGACATTGTCTTTGATTTTGTGCTTCCCTTCATTGGCATACAGCATACAGCCCGATCGTGGCCTGCTCAATCTAAATGAAGGTACTTGGTACATCTCGGGTTTCTCTTCCCAATATGGCGAAATAGGTCAGTACTTGGGTGGACTGACTGAATAGGGACCAGTAGCATCTACATTAAAGTTGCGGATCATTTTTTCATCGGTCAGGTTAAAAAGGATGCATGAAAGAACATTGCCTTGTCTTAGACCGTTCAAGTTGAGTCCAGTCGCCTTATTAATTTTTTTAGGATGCGATGAGTTTTCTCGTCGCCGTATATAGTTTTACTCTGGCTATGCTACCACAGTCAGATATCAGTTTTTCCATTGACTTCCACCGAGAGAAAATCTGATCTGCTGCTGCTTAGATTGAAGCCCCTTTGGTACGGCCTGATGATTTCCTGCACGTACGATACTATTTGGCCTAGCATGATAGTAATATCTTACAGGTGGCATTCAGTAACCCTATACTTCTATAGTTGCTGCACTGGTGCTCAGAGGTGGCGGCAACCCTATCGGCAAACCAAAACCAAGTGGCCGAGGAGAACCTCCATAGTGGTGGCACCGCCAGACGCTGTAATCACTTTGGTTTGCTGACCGTGATTCACTAGGCGAATGCTCCAAAGGCCTAATCAGGGCGATCAGACCCGAGTCTGCACGGGGACTCATCTGAAGTGGCAAATTGGTCACGAAACCTTACCAGGGGTATACTGGTACCATGGGAACCGGGAAAGCCCCTGGACTCACATACTTTGGGTGAACTCCTGTTGTATGTGAGGACAGCTCGGTTATTTGCGGTTGGCCCCCTAGTGGGAGTTTCATGGTGGTTGTGGTTATGCTCAAGCGTGAAAAGACCTTCGGGCCTCGACGTGGTGTTGCGTATCAACACGGGTGCCGTGCTCCATAGTTCGGTAGAGATTTAGGTAATTCTTGCATCCACCAGTATGAATGCTAAGCCATGCACTTGGTGTAGACTGGTACCGTTGTTGCTTGTCTCAGCGGGGCTCTGATTGTGGTCACAAAATCAATCCGTGTCTTAAGAGGACCGTAGGATTAAGTCTCACGACAGGTGCCTGCGTAAAACACCATGGGCTTCACTATAGTTGCTGCACTGCCTGACATCTCTTTTTATATGTATATACACGGAGCAAATAATGGCACGTCTTCAATCATCAATCATTGATTCGCTATTCCAAACATTGAGCATAAATTAATGAACTGCTTGGTGTAGTTGATGGTCTCGCACGAATTTTGTATTTTTTCTATCTGTGAGGTCGCATCTCCGCTCGTCGGAGTTTGCAGTAAATCTCTACTAGTGCCCGGGTTCTTTAAGATTGAGTCACCATCAGCATGAAACATTTTACCACTCCGTCATTGAACCATTTCCTTTGACTTTTTGGGATTTTTGCAAATATGTTTGTAGCCGCACCAATGATAACATTCCTCAGGTGGTTGTGAAGTTCATTCGTCGATGCTTCATTTCTAGTATATTTGGTAGCTTTGTTTATTGCAGCATTCGCTTCCCCTTTATTGATGTTACAGAGGTCTGTATTGTGGTTGTCCGCAGTGCTTATTGAACGCAATTCGAGGTAGTGTTGGTAAGCCGCAGCACCATGTCAACGAGATTATGATCTAAGACTATATTGGCCCTTCTATATGATGTGACATGCGTCAAGGCTCAAAGGCAACGAAACTCAATTAACTCGTCAGGAGAGAACCACGTTTGTTTGTAAATCTCTTTTCGCGCAAACCACGTACTTCCAACAAATATGTCATATATATTGCTAGTTGAATAATCCACAGTCTGTTATCATTGATAACTTTTATTAAGCTATGGGAGCCGACGTTTTGCCTGGATACGGATAGCATCCCCACCTCACTTTTAATATCCCCAAGTATGATTTTCATATAATATGTACCTGGGCTAGGGTCGAGGGTCCGTTGCATTGCTTCATAGGAGGTATATTTCTCCGACTTTTTACTCTCCTCTGTAGGAGCGTGAATGTTGATGGAGCTTAGGCTACGGAATTTGCCTCGGAAGTGCGATAATATAAAGATGCATCTGCACCCCAGGAAATCTCATCAGATCTATATTGGGGCAGAAAATCGGCTAGTTGCTGGGTAGCTTTTGGTTTGTACAGGAAGGGGATTTTTCTTGAAAAATGTGCCTAACATACACGCATACACAAGATGGTAATTTTCAATGAGAAACTACCTCAATTCCATTATTATCGCACTTAATGATAAGTGGTGGTGGATACATTGCTCACTTTTGTCGATGCGTTGTTTTTCCTCAACCCGCCGAGAAAAACAAACAATTTTAGCATCAGCTTCAGACGGTGTTTGCGTTTCGCTATCATTTTATTGCATACAGCTATTGATATGCAAGTACAGCGTGGAGACGCATGACTAAACACAAATAATAATCAAGAATCAAATAGGCAGTACCCACACTAAACGGATCAGACTTGCGAATGTTTCGGAAATCTTATCCATACACTTCATGGACCCTCAACATCTAGCAATATCTACATGTGGGTTAGTGCCAATGATGTGTACAGTTCAGCTTTTCCAATACATTTGCACGTCCGGCCCATTTAGTGTGGATATTACTTATTTGATGTACTGCGCCCGGGGCCACAGTATATTTAATAGGCAGTACCCACACTAAACTGCCCCGACTTGTAGATGTATTGGGGAATATTATTTGTACACATGATCAGCGCTAAAGAAGAACAAACCATAACCTTCGTCAAATCGTATTGATAAGAGAGAGATGAAAAGAATATTTCAGCTATGTCGCTAATGCGTGCTCACCCATATAGCCGAAAGTATTTTCACGTATTTACTTCTCCATAGCCAAAAACGTGCCAATCTCACCAACACATTGACAAGTCCGGGCGGCATGTTAAACACAGCTGATCCGGTTTTCGTTATATCTCGCTCATGTTCAAGGGCAGAACAATTTGAAATCGTGCGTACTCGCACTGATTTCCCTTCTTGAGAGGCAAGGGGGAGTGCGGTAGCTGTCCAGTATCTACCTGTGCCCGGGGCACCAATATCGGGATACTCTCAATTGCCTGTATCACTGCATCGTTATATGTACGTATATATGCTTCATATGCATATTTATATTTATATTCTCTCAAAGATCTTGGTAGGGAAATGTATGCACCGTTCAGGAGAATCCATAAAGTTTAGACTAATGCGGGAAATACAATTGAGATAAGTGCATATTGCACACGATACAAGCTCCGATCTGCGCGCAATTTCAATGTACAGTGAAGATTTCAGGTCGGCAAAGTTCACTGCATGTCGGCAAGGTTCGTTCTGGTGACAGATTACGCCATTTGCAATATGGCGATGCTTTTTAGTGGCTATGTAGACTCAAAAATGCTTTCCATACCGATAAGCGCTTAACTGAAGTTAATGATAGTATATTTCCACAATTTTTAGTAACTGATTGCAGTTAAGTCAGGATCACGGAATTTTGAAGTGGTAGGATATGACATAAGGCATGATCTTACTAAATTTGATGGCAATCGCACTGTTACTAACGATGTTATTGTAGGCCAAAGTTGTCGCTCCTTTGGAAATTTACTGTTATCTACAACTTTGAATACCATTATCACGCTAAAACGAATAGTATTATGGATATATAATACTTTACGAGTTGGGTGCAAATGGATAAATGAACACTCAAATATTTATACACAAGAAATACATAAAACCGTTCATACCTGAAGCGTCCAGCTCCTGGTTTTCCGACTTAGTTACTGTTAGCTACTTTTTAACGTCAATATTAATGTAATTAAGACAAACTAAGTCTGAGCTGCCAACAATTAGTTCAGAAAATACCAATCAAACAATTGCAAAGAAATCGGTTTTTAGTGATTTACACTTAATTAATTGTGAATCTAAAGCAATTATGACTTTTCAGTTTACCAACAAATAACAGCTCTCCTTGATTTGATACTACGGCTACAGTCCTGTTTGTATACGTTTCGATGTCTCTTGATGTTGTCCGGCCCTTTTTACAATCATTCTAGCAAAACTGCAATACCTATTGAAAGCTTCCATTCCTCCCGACAAAATGGCTTTCCTGGCACTCATGACCAAGTATGAACAATTTCGGGTAACTGTGGAGTTCAATTTGATTGCTATTTGGGAATTAGACTGAAATCGTGCAGTGGCGACTACGATAAAGAATGCAATTGCAAATTTTCACCTGCGCATTGTTCCACCTGATTGATGGGGGTAATTCCGATTATTGAAAAATTGATTTTAAAGTGTTGAAAGTGGGTAGGGGTAACATTTGGCCATTGATTTGACCTCCGAGTCCAATGTTGTTAATTAATTAGTGGCAACAGTTGTTTGCGATTGGGGTGGAGAATATTTCAGTTACATATTCATGCAATTAGCTTGAAATCTGAAAAGTACCACTCGTGATTAAATATTAATTAATGGATTGGGCAAGAGACTGTTGGCGAACTTGGTAGGGTTTAATATATTACTATTTGAATTGTTTTTGTTTGGATTTATTGTTCTGATTGGTTTCTATTTTTTTTTACTGTTCGTTAATCATTCATTTTCCAAATGACCAATCAAAAAAATAAAACTTTGACTGGAAAGCACAGTTTCCAGGAGCAATAAGTGTTTTAACGTCGAAAGTGTCCCTAGGAATCTTATAGCATCAATAGTGGAGAAGGAGTTCTGCGGATTCCCAAAAAGAGCTTAAGTTTTAACCGAAAAATTGTAAAAATTTCTGTCTTTAATTGCTAATAGCAAGCAATTAGTGTCTAGAAGATATCAATACCTTTCCCATCGTAATGTACTGTTAGCATGGGAAAGAGTTGTCTTTCACAGATGATGAGTTATTCATCGTAGAACAAACTCACCGCCAAAATACTTATTAGAAGTTGGTTATAAAATGTGCCATAGACGTTTCGAGGGATGTTCTTATCTGCAGTATGGTCACCTCACTCTTGATACCAGAACTCACAGACTATAGCGTTATGCCAACTTTGCAAGCATTAACCTGTGTAAGGTGGCAATAATATAAAAATAAAAGTTTGAATTCACTAAAATAGTCCCTACGCAGATAAAGGAACCGACTATTCCTAGGTAGGTGCATAGGCGCTGTTGTGGACTCTGAGGAGCCCAATAAATGCTATGTTGTGTCGTTTTAATGTTACAAACTCCTAAGACTTCTGTGCAAAGAGCAAGTGAGTAGACTCCAGGTGGCTCTGTTCTTCAGAGCCAGCTTGTAAGGTTCTCGAAGGATATCAGTTCCTTCGCATTTTAACTACAGGTCTCTTTAAGGTCGTTAAAGAATTGTTTACCTATCGTCTGTTGTATGGTGTTAGCTAGAGTTGAGTAATCGCGAGGAAAGTGACGTCTTCTTCTCTTCTCCTCAACTTCGGCAGTGCTCTTCCCCCTAACAATTATACAAATTATATTAGGAAGATATTAAGTCATTACTTTGCAACACGTGGTTGGTTCTCCACTCTTCCCTAGTTGGAAAAGCCCACAGCCGAAAACGGAGGAAGACTAGGCCTTCTTGACTTTCAGTTCAATGTTCTGTGGCCAATTTAACTTAGGATCCAGGATTACAAGCAAATACTTTAAATTGGAGGGTGGAGCCAATCCTTGTTCATTTAGCTGCAGATTGAACTCGTGTTCATAGTCGTACCTGCTGGCAGGGGAAGTGGGTACGTACTATCAGCAGAAAATTTTATCCAGGAGCCTTCGAAAGTTTTAGGAAGGGATGGGCTCCTATATTCCTTAGCTAGAATCTTACTGAGTTTCGCAGATTCGCTGGTGCTTTCAATGTTCTGATAATAGCCCAGCAATATCCGTCTCCTGACGGTGTTTATGGCTGACTTTTACCTTTTCAGGCAGTGCTGGTATTTGTTGGCGATTTTGAATGCATTTTCCATAGCCTCCACCGTTGACTCCAGTTCATCAGTAGTGCCAATGCTACCGATTCGTGCACCAGAGAGTTTGTTCTTGGGAACTTTACCAAACCTCATCTAAAAGATTCACCTAGGGCCTCTGTGAGGATTGGAGAGTGAAAAGTATCCACTTATGATCTGAGAAAGATCTGTGGTCAGTCACTTTCCAGTTCTCCAAGCAGAAAGTCCCATTGTCGGTAAGTAGGGTGATACAAAAGATTTCCTCCTGTTATAGGGGCTTAAGTTCTCAAGGACTCTTCCGTTGATTTCCGAACTGCCTCAAAGCGTATGCCCCACATTGTCGTCGAAGCTTATAAACAGATTGGCGTTCTCTGCTACAACGGTGGTCGTCAAATGTCGTAGCTGAGCTGGTGGAGCTAATTGGTCGCGAAACATATAAGCCGAGTGTCAGCGGCACTGTAGAATAAATTATAATATTTGCTTTGGAGCACTTTGATGGTGCGGCCTCCTCCGATCCAGGGCTTCCGTATTAATGCGACGCTTATGCCTTCCTCTCGGAGGAAGATCTCCAAATTAGCTGCGGTGTACTTCGATTGTTGTTATATGGAGAATTTTCTGGTGGCGGCAATTTCAAATTTTTTGACCCTTTTCAAAGGTTTTGTGTAAAACAAAACCTTATGAAAATCGACTCGATGCCTGTCCAATCGTTTGTCCGTCTGTCCATGTGTGTTCGTCAATCCGTCTGTCACACGAGATTTACTAGGAAACGACTAGAGTCTGAATAGGTTCAATTGGTACCTTTCAATGATCTTAATTTTTTCTATTGAGTGGACCATAGAGGAGTGAGGACTCAAAGTTTGTGCCTCAAAAAGTGCTTTAAAATGAAAAGGTTCCTTTCTCAGAACTTACCCAACCGAAAAATCAGAAATAAATCATTAAAGCTGACATTGAACCGTAAAAATATTCTGCTGACTATCTTTCTTCATCCGTATTGGAACAGTGCTACAGTCAGAAAGTGTTCTTTCTTCCTGAATAACCCGATTAAAGAATTCACTGAGCCACAGTGTCTTCGCTTTCCAGAGCTCAGATGCGATGTCGTCAGGTCCTGTGGCTTTCACCGATTTCATTCGTTTTATTGCCTCCTCGATTTCAATTGCGCTGACAGTTAAGTCCTTGGGGTTTTAACGTAGGTACCCGTCGTGGAGACTTAATCTACGGTCCTTTAAGACACGGATTGATTTTGGGACCACAATCAGAGCCCCGCTGTGACAAGCAACAACTGTACCAGTCTATGCAAGTGCTTGGCTTAGTATTCATACTGGTGTATGCAAGACCTACCTAAACCTCTACAGAACTATGGAGTACAGCACCCGTGTTGAAACGCAACACCACGCCGTGGCCCGAAGGTCTCTTCTCGCTTGAGCATCACCAACGACCGCGATGAAGCTCCCACTAGGGGGCCAACTGCAAACAACCGAGCTGTACTCATATACGACAGGAATTCTCTCGAAGTATGTGAGTCCAGGGGCTACCCTGGTTCCCATGGTACCAGTATACCCCTGGTAAGGTTTCGTGGCCGAAGCCACATCAGATGAGTCCCCGTGCAGACTCGGGTCTGATCGCCCTAATTAAGCTTTGGAGCATTCGCCTACTGCATCACGGCCGGCAAGCCAATGCGATACAGCGTTTCTCGGTGCCACCACGTGGAGGTTCTCCTCGGCCACTTGGTTTTGGTTCAGCCGACAGGGTTTCCGCCCCGTCTTCCTCCCCGCCACCTCAGAGTACCAATTGCGCTGACAGGTGGAACTGGTCCAAATGTCCAAATTCTTCAGTTGAAATCTGCTCGAAGTATTCTCGCCATCTATCCTTTGCGGCTCGATGGTTGGTAAGCAAAGTACCGTTCTTGTCATTAACGAAACAGGCGTGTTCGATATCCTGTGTACGTTCGTCACGTCTGTTGGCAATTCGACACAGATCTCTCTCGCACTCCCGAGTGTCCAGTTTATCGTAAAGATTTTCGTAATGGTCCGTTCGGGTGATAACGACTGCTTTCTTTGCTTCCCGGTTGGCATCCTTATAAATTTGCCAATTGTTTTATCGTCGAGAAATTTGTTGTAGAGGCGTTTCTTTTCACGGACCTTCATTTCAACATTATCATTCCAAAGCCATGTATTTCGGTTGATGTGCCGCCTACCCGGCTTGGTGACGCCGAGGGTTGCAGAGGTCCACATTCGTAATGGTCGATAAACGTGTGAGTGAGATCGTTTATTTTTTCTTCTCTCAATCGCCACCATTTAATGTGCGGCGGGCAACTGTATTCCTCACGCTGTTTTATCGGTGACTTAGTTTGCAAGACGGCAATCAACAGGCAATGTTGAGGTGCTATGGCTTCATAGGGAACGACTTTGCAATCAGTGACAGTGGTAAAATGTCGGCGTCTTATTAGAATAAATCATGCATTACGTTACAATTTCTCAAAAGAGTTTTCGTTAGTGGTTTCGCAGATGACTTTCGTGGCACCACATATTGAGGAGATGAAGATCACAAACGAGTTATCTCATTATGATCAACGGTTCAACAACCGGTATCTGATCTAGGCCTGCTTAATAGGGAACTCATGACATCCCGACATTGTGCTGAGTTCCTCCAAGTCAACATGACTAAAAGTTGTTTGGCGTCCTAGTCTACGACATCGCTCCATCTCAGGCAGGTTGTTCCACATCTTCTTTTTCGTCCATAGATATTATCCCATTTACGGATTAAATGACGCTGGCAAGATTTCGAAATTTTTTTCACGCTGTGGAACTGTGCTGATCTGCTCCCAGCCTTTTTAGCTAGAATTGACACCCGCCATATCCTCATCAAAACACTCTTATATTTGCAACTCCCTCATGGATCGTGCTCTTGCAAAAATTCTCGAAACTCACTCCACATTTAACGTTTAGTGAAATTTTCAATTTTTATTTAACCAACAAAAGTCTTAACGCACAATTGCTTAATTCAATTACTAAAGTTCGTCGTCAAAATCAGTACAGTATATGGGAAAACGTTACATAGATAAAACACGGTTGTCCTCGGTCAAGGCTGGAGGCAGAAGAGACCAATTGTTGTTTCTGCGGTCCCTCTGCCGCCAACCAACGGCAGTTTTTCACCGCCTGTTCTCCTTTCGTGTGGTGAGTTCTAAAATGTGTGGAGAGCGCCGGTGGCGTCGTTCGCATTCGCATCATTCGAAATAAATTTCGAATGCTGCGAATCCTGCTGCGCCACAAAACAGTTTGTGGAATCTGAAACAAGCTCTGTTGACTACCAACAACCAAGACAAAAGAAATTATCAACATTCTCAAAGTTGTGATCTTCTATCTTTATTATTCTCGTTTCACCAGTGCGATTTGATATTGTTGGTTCTTTTGCTTTTGATACTCTCTTCTTCTTGCCTTCATTAATGTGCAGTCCAAGATTTCACGCCACTTACTCGATCTGGATGAAGGTAGATTGTACTTCTTGTGTTGTTCTTCCCATAATGTCAATATCATCAGCTTAGGTTATACTATAATAGGCCCCT
Source organism: Hermetia illucens (assembly GCF_905115235.1). Lineage (NCBI taxonomy): Eukaryota > Metazoa > Arthropoda > Insecta > Diptera > Stratiomyidae > Hermetia > Hermetia illucens. Next base: position 105,457,422 of record NC_051849.1, read on the forward strand.
AATAATGCCTCGTGGGCAATTGTCAGGTATTGATTCGCTATTCCACACCTTGAGCATCAGTTGATGAACCGCTTGGCATAGTTGGTCGCCGTCATATTTAACCAGTTCGGCTGTAATTCCATCGGTTCATTGCGACTTATGATTTTTAACCCGAAGAATTGTGTATGTCCGTCGTCTTGAGTTTGCTTGAGCTGCAACTTGTAGATATTTTGGTTGTTGAACAGTTCCTCAAAGTACTCAACCCTCCAATATGCGCACATGCTCACAAATTGGGTTTCCCTCTTTGCCTTGACAGGATGAGCATCGAGATGTATATGGCTTTCTGCTGCTTACTTCTAGGCAAAAATGTTCGCGCGAGTTCACAGACTTGTTGGTTCTTTCTGGTCTGTGAAGTTGCTTCCCCCTCGAGCAAGTTCGTGACAAACCCTTACGTGTTTTTTGACAGTGCAGCATTGCCCGGTATTCTTTTGCTCCGTTATTAGTCGCTCCGACTTTTTTGCGGCTGGGCCTAAATATCTATGTAGCCGTACCAAGGTAACGTTCTTCAAGTGATGTGATGGGATCATTTGTTGATGCTTCTTCTCCAGGACCTTTATTCGCTGCGGTTATTGTGGCGTCCATTTCCCCTTTAAAGGCGTTCCGGATTCAGTGTTCATTTTGACCTGATTGTCAGATATGGAGGGAGGTGTTGTTATTCTAGTACTGACCACTATACCAACGAGGTAGTGATGTGAGTCTGTATCGATTCTAGGCTGAGAGATGGCGAAGGAGCCCATGTATAGTATGTTTGTGGACCGTTTTCCGCGCAAACCAGGTACTCCCAATAGCCATCTCGTGCGACGTTGCTTATTGGATAATCAGCAGTCCATTGTCATTGGTAGTTTTCTCTTCCCTTCTCCAAGTATAATTTTGATATCATACCTGGTGCAAGTATCAAGGGACCGTTTTACTGCCCCGTAGAAGGTACGCTTTCCGACTCTGTTGTCTCTTCTTTAGGGTCGCCAACGTTAATGAGACTTATTTTTTGAAATTGGCAAATGCAGAGTGCATAGCCGTTTGCTTGTGTTTTCAAAACCGATAACAGAAGGTTTCATTTTTTTTTGGCTTAATTACTCGGAACGCATGGTTTACTGAATTGCCACTACAATATATGGTGTAGGGGCTTTTCTCAAGGAAAAAGTTCACTGTTCAACGCCTCTCTTGTAACGCTGTCATGTCAATCTTATATTAATGATAGGGTATCGGTTAGCTGTTTACAATAACTGTTTCGGTCGAAATGTCTCACTATAGGGTCGAAGCTCTAACTGTACAAGGCTTCTGAGACCAGGGCTCTTAGCAAGAAAAATTGCGAATTCTTGGCCGCGTTCGAAAGAAGAATCCTCCAAAGAATTTTTGGCCCCCTACATGAGGATTCCGTAACATAATGACGAAATCTATGAGCGATAACATGGCCGTCTGGTTGGGGATGAAATTCGTTCAACTGGTTGCGGTCGGCGGGTCACCTAATCCGTACGGGTAAGGATGATATTGCCCGGCAATATCAATGGTAGAAATAGAAGACGATGCAAGCCGTTCTTCAGATGGAGTAATGGTTTAGGTCAGGACGTCAGATAGCTGGGGATATCGAATTGGTGGACTTCGGCTCAAAACCGGGATGTCTGGAGTTCCTTATATCGGCTGTTGCACCGTTCATGATGATGACGGTCAGCTAGCTGCTGCATTCGATCTGTCCATGGAGCAAATGCACATATGGGTAGTCCGTTTTTGTTGCCGGGCCGTCATTGTAAAATCCATCCAGTCCGAGGCTCCGTTTGTGGCTCTGTAACTTTGGTTTTCCGTATAGGGAACCCCCCTTTTGGTAGAATTTTTCTCGTTTTCAGGCGCGGGAGGTCATTCGTTATGTATCTTTTTCCGTCTGCAGTTTTCTATTAAAGAGAACTCCTAGTGATAACCACGTGGATGTAGAGGTTGGGTTTGGTAGTAGGTTCTATGCTGCATCGTAAGTTCCAATACACGTTTCGCCCTGGGACTTATATTCACCTTTGACCGCGAAATGAGGCAATTGGGAAATCAGATCCTTGCTTGAAGACGCCGGTTTCGTTTTCCCTAAGTATACAATCGAGGTAGTTAGAATCAAGGGAAGAGGGCACATTCAGAGCATCCAGTGATCAAATACCTTGGAGTCGTGATTGCTGGAAGTTACAGTTCAAACGACAAAAGGGGGGTGTAGCAACAAAAGCATGTGGATTTACTAAGTTGTTGGTAAAAATGTTGTCGAATATAAGAAGGTGGCCAAATGCAAAGCTATCAGCTCTTTATCTCGAGTGATATTAGCTCGATCTGGGTTTATGCAGTTCAATGCAAATGGGAGAAAAATTTCAGCCTCATACTGATTAAGTGCATTGCGAATATCGTGTATAGTACAACCTTAGGGCAAGTAGCATGTGTGATAGCTGACGTAGACATTTTGGCGAACGCGGGTCGTCGCTTTGGTGATGCAATACAGGCAACCAGGAATTCTATGCTTGTCGTTGCCGATTAGAACTACTGGCAAAAGAGATGGAATTCACTAAAGGGACGCTCGAATTACATAACTATTCTAGATGTTTCAAAGTGTTTAGAAAGTGTGAATTGCATCAAATAGAGGCCGCAATTATTATTAAAGGTCATTTTTATTCATTGTTTTTAAGGTTTTGTGTGAAACAAAACCTTATTAGAATCGAGACGGTGTCTGTCTGTCACACCCGATTTATTCTGAAACGGCTGGACCGTTTGTCACGAAAATCGGTGAAACTGTGTAATCTGGTGTTCCCTTTACATGCAGTAAGTGGCGCCATCTTGTGTTAAAGTTAAGGGGGGGCTCCCCATACATGTGACTGGAGGTTGAAAATTTTTTTTTCACAGAATGTAGCCATGTGGGATATCAAATGAAAGGTCTCAATTAGTACTTTTCGAAATTGGTTCAATATTTGATGTTGAGTGAAACATAGGGGAGTTTTTTTTTTTTTTTTTTTTTTTGGAGTAGGGTAGGTGAATGCGTTTACGCACAGAGTGTTGGACTCCCGCAACAGCACGCTGGCGAACTACCAACTAAACACCTCCCTGTCATCAGAGAACTAGCCTGGAACCGTTTGACACATTACTTCCGGCTAGTCCTCCCGCTCTCCCGGCTTTGGGAGCCTTCAAGTCAGGGAATTCCTTTCACCAACGGGAGGGGAGGGGAGGAAGGGAGTTGTTAGTTCAGGGAACCCCTTGCCGTCCGATCCCTCTGCCGGTCGAGTTCAATCTTCTTCGTAGTAAGAAGAGCCCGAACATAATGCGCAATACGATTCCAGCTGCCAGCGCTCTTCAGCATTTCTCTGACAATGTTGTCTGGAGAGAGCTCCCCTGTGTCTGCATAAAGCTGCTGGCGGAGGCCATCCCACCTCTCGCAAGAGAAAAAGGTGTGTTCAGCGTCATCCGCCACTCTATTGCAGAACACACAATCAGGAGATCGCGCCTTCCTAACCCTGTGCAGGTAAGACTGAAAACCTCCATGCCCACTTAGAAGTTGGGTAAGGAAGTAATCAATCTCACCGTGCTTTCTGTTCAACCACGGGTCTAATTTGTCGATGAGCCGCGCAGTCCACTTGCCCCTTGGCTCATTTTGCCAAGAAACTTGCCACTCGTTAAGGGTGCGTTGACGTTCTTCACGGGCAACCACTTCTCTTAAGTTTTCGCCCTTACGGCGATAGATAGCTTTGCGCTCCTTGGCAAGGAGGGCAACGGGGATCACTCCCGCAATCACCATCACAGCCGGTTCGGAGACAGTGCGATAAGCAGACGCCACTCGCAAAGCTCCCCGCCTCTGCACTTGAGCTAGGCGTTTACGATGCACCTCCTTGTCAAGGGCATCAGCCCATACCTCCGCACCATAGAGAAGGACGGACTGCGTTGCTCCCATGAGGAGACGTCTCCTAGTTGATATAGGGCCTCCGACATTCGCCATTAGCCGACTCAAGGCCGCGACTCCTGCTGCAGCCCTGTCCGCGGCTGCTTTGATTTGCTCGAAGAAGCTCATCTTCGAGTCGAGCATTAAATCAAGGTATTTAACCGCTGGTTTTGACTCTATAGTCACCTCGCCGATCGATATGGGACGCAAGGTCGGGATTCTCCTTCTGGTCAGGATGACTACTTCGGTTTTCTCCAGCGCAAGGTTGAAACCGTGAGCAGTCATCCATCCGCTTACCCGTCGCATCAATATGCCAAGTCTGCTTTGCGCCTGTTCAACAGTGCGTCCGGCAACAAGTGCCGCAACGTCGTCTGCATAACCGACCAGGCGCGACTCTTCAGGCATATCGAGTCTCAGCAGACTATCGTAGGAAGCGTTCCAGAGGTCCGGCCCTAGGATGGATCCCTGCGCTACTCCCGACGTGATTTCCATCCTCCTCTGGCCCTCTAGCGTCTCATAGAACAGGGAGCGGTCTTTCAGATAATCCCTCAATATCCGCAAGAGATAGCTTGGCACGTGAAAGGAGTTCTCTAGTGTGCCCAGCATATCTGTCCATCTTACGGAATTGAAGGCATTTCTGACGTCAAGCGTTATGAGGAGCACTATCCGTCGAGATCGGCGGCTGTGCGCCCCGGCTCGATTAAACGCATCTACGACCTCCATAACAGCATCCACTATAGATTTTCCTGTTCTAATCCCGAACTGCCTTGCGGATAAGTCCCCGGCAGCACGGATCGCTTCAGCGAGTCTACCCCTGATGAGCTTCTCGAGCACTTTTCCGGCCGTGTCAAGCATACACAGCGGTCGGTATGCAGACGGGAGCTCCGGATCTCCTTTACCCTTATGGATCAACGCGTCTGGCCACTTTCCAGCGAGAAGGAAAAATGCCCTCCTTCAAGCACGCGTTGAACGCTTCGAGCAGCAATTCTGGCCGTTGGCGGAACACCAGTTTGTAAACTTCCGCCGGGATGCCATCAGGGCCTGGCGCCTTCCTGTTTTTCATAGTGAGAACCGCTTCTTCGAGTTCTCCCATTGTGAAAAGGGGGCAATCCACGAGGCTTTCCGCGCTGTTTACATCAACCCGTACAGGGTGTCTGGGGAACAATGCCCGCACAATGCGGTCCATCTGGTCGGTGCTCAGTATGCAGGGCTTCTGCAGAGCCCCGATTTTCCGAGTGACAAGCTTATAGCCAAGTCCCCACGGGTCATCATTCACCTCATTAACAAGATTTTGCCAGCCGCGAGCTTTGCTTTTATTTATAGCGCTGCGGAGTCTCCTTTTTGCTGATCTATATTGTGCCTTTATGGCACATGCCTCCTCATTGGCGTACAAACGTTGTGCCAAACGGCGGAGCTTATGACACTCCTTCCGTAGGTCGGCAATTTCCGCCGTCCACCAGTAAATAGAAGGCTTGTCGCGCCTGGGGCCTCTCCGGGGCATGGAAGCCTTACACGCCGTCGTTATCAGATTCATCACTGAATTTACGACGGTGTCAGCTGCGACACCACCCCCCGGAGTGCCCCCCAGTGCGGCCCTACCTGCTCCAAGAGCTTCGACGAACCTTCCGATGTACACCTTCGCGACATTCCACACGCAGGGGGAACGTCGTGTTGGTGCTCGTCGGCAAGTAGCGTCAAACACTTCGAACGCAATGTACTGATGATCACTTGCCGAGAGGTCTTCTAGGACTCGCCACCCGTCCACCGATGATGCCAGAGATTCCGACGCAAAAGTGATGTCGGGAATGCTTCCTTCACAACCTGAGCGCCGAAACGTTGGCGTGGATCCGGTGTTTAAAATTACGAGCCCGGTTCTCGCCGCCATTTCCAGAATCCGTTTCCCTCTGGAGTCTGATTGAGGCATGCCCCCATTCAAGAGCCCATAGGGGAGTGAGGGCTCAAAATATGACCCCCAAAAAGTGTAACAGGTCTCGTTCTCAGAACCTATCCAACCGAAAAATCTGAAAAAAATCACAGTAGTGCATCTCTACGAAATCTAGGCCTCAAAATATATCCGGTTCCGATATCTGCACAAATAAAGTTAATAATAGTATATTTCTACATTTTAGAAATACACCCGGCACCCCCCTTATATTCATTTCAGAATTACAAAATTTGGCGTGTGTATAAAGAACATAATGCACAAGTTGGTCAAGTTTGAAAAAAATCCAATTATTGTTAACAAAGTTATAGGGGGTGAAACTTTACATTTTTTTGTGAATTTTGTGCACTCTTCAACCTGCATGACGTCATCATCACATATCAATTCGTCAGTACCACAACGAAATGAGTTCTTATGAATGGGGTCGGAAAGAATTATTTTGTTTTAGTTTTTTAGTCATTTGTATATGAATATCAATTACTCCAACCAGACATGTGTGTATATAGGTATATAGTATATGCGTGCTAATGAACTTTGCGGGCAGTGCTTAATTCAGACAGATTAAGAAGTAAATCGGAAATATGGGTACGATCAATTTATATACGTGCATATATGTGTACAGTATTCGGAAATAGGCAGTTTGTTTGTTTAGGGTGCGCGTAATATCTACGGCTGTAATATGTACTTATGTCTCGTAGTTTGGAAAAGTATGAAGGATTATGTTGGATTTGTAGCTATACACGGATAGAAAAATGTGCGTTGAAATTTCTTCCATAAGATGAACACAAAACCTTTATACCCGAAGTGCGAGCTTCCGGTATTCCGACCTGTTTTGATTTAACTAATAAAATACCCCAACAATGAAACCAACCCAACTTCAATGAAGATATTCATGCATAGATTTATGTTTACACAGAATATTCACTAACTATTGGCGTCATTCAGATTCCTACCTGGACACTAATTAATGTGCTTACAAACCACAAATGCCACATTTCAGAAATAAGCTACTTTTTAACTCAGAGTGGGGGAGAGGAGGATTCATTCGAAAAGCTTTTCGTTGAAATGTGGTATTGGTGGTTTTTGAAAACATTAATTAATGACAACGAACAGATTTAGGTTAACTTTTCGCAAAACAACAAGCATTTAATTATTCTATTTTTTCATGCAAAGTATGTGCATGAAAAATATTTCCACTGATTTTAATAATTGGGCAAATACCAATCTAATGGCAAACGGCCTGAACAAAGAGATATTCCTTAATTTTGGATAAGGCTTATTTTTAGTTTATGAAAATCACCTCTCATTGAAAGTGTTTCACTTATTGAATCTAAAAAATGATCGGTAGCAACTCATCAGACGCTGGGAGCAACATTATATTAAAAGTGATGGTGACGGTTTTTTGGGACAGCCGTGGAGTTATTATGGTTGATTATCTTGAAATAGATGAAACAATTAAGGGACCTTACTATCACCGGGGCAATGTTCCAATTCACACTTGTTCGGTCATAGTGGCCAAGTTGCATGAACTAAAGTTTGAATTGCTTCTACACCCACCCTCTTCATCAGATCTAGTTTTCAGTGACTTCTTTTTGTTCCTAAACTTTCTTGATGGTAAAAATATGTGTCAAATGTTGAGATTGGAATTGCAGTAAATCTATATTTTTCAAGTTTTTCGCAAATGTTTTTTTTTGACGCGTTGAATCATATCGAGGATGAAAACTGTCCAGTCTATTGGCTCTCAATCATCATCAATGTTGCTTTTGGTTATGCCTTTCAACTTCTTTACTTACACAACATCACTCAAAATCTTAAGGAATAGGAAAGGCTTCGAAGATTAGAAAGTACCATATAACAACTAACCTTATATAAAACGCATAATCCCAAATTACATTCAGCCAGGTTGTATGAAATGATCCTCATCTATATCTGTAATTAGGGCAGTGAGAAGAATTGAGGGATCAATACCCGGAGAGAAATGAATCAGCTGTGTTATCGAAATTCACAGTTCCATTCAAAGAACCTACTCTTAGGACCTTTTTTGACTGAAAATCCTAAGAAGACGGTGACCTGCATACCCCTTGAGAAACAGGGAGAGATTATGATTGATCTCACTTTATCGTTTCTTTAACCATTCCTTAACGGTACGGATAAGCCTGTGTGCCAGCCGACCCTTTAGCATTTTCAATATTCCCGCCTATTTGCAGATCTCTCCTTTTCGGCATTCTTCATATGTGATAAAGGAGAGGCCATTCATATTCTAAATGCAGGTCATCTCATTTGCTGCTATGTCAAACAACATGATTCGAAAGCTGACGAACGCTGCGTCATCTCAGACGGCCAAGAAGGCAAAACACATCCTACAGCCTTGCTTCAGACTGTTCCCAGTTTTTGCGTGTTAAATGAGATCTACAGTGACTTTCCCCCGAGTTGGAGCTACATGGAGCAATCATCTGAAAGCTAACATAATGAGGCAACTTTTATCAACTTTGCAGAATTGTAAGTTTAAAGTACCATTACAATAATACATATTGAAATTTAGCTAAATAATCGATTTTGAAATTTCTATAAATTTCTACGAAGACATGATGAAAGTGTCTTTAAGAATTCTATCCAGATTTCGAACGAAGTAAACCAAACTTATAATTTTTCTTTAATTTTGAGGGCATGAGTTTGTAGAATCAGGGTTTGCTAAGTTGGACAAAGGGAGGATATCATCACAATCAAAGTTGCCATAAAATATATATTGAACTTTTGCTATGAAATCTTCTTGTACCAGAGGGTTTGTCTGAGTTCCTACATTTTCATTACTACAGCTACTCTTTCTACCTGAAGGTAGGTACTCTGCAGTTTCTTTTTCGTTTAGACGACGCGACATGCTGCAAAAAAAATGCTAAACGTCATTTATGGTAACTTACATACACTCTAAAAAATGTTGACATAAATTTACCCGTGTGTGGTGGGGGAGAAGCTATAGTTTCTGAGCTCTCAAACCACGGCGGCTCATTGTGCTCGACACCCGGTAATATCCTGGATTCGTTAACCTATCATAGGATTTCCGTTGATGGATGTGATGCTGCCTGTCGCATCTAGAGGACATCGGCACCGAAGATCTGATGTTTGATGCGTCCATAGGCGGGACATTCACATAGAAAATGCTCAGTGGATTCCGTTTCCTCATTACAGGAGGGACATGTATCATCTCGAATAATTCCTACTTTGAACATATGTCCAGCTAGTGAATTATGGCCTGTCAGAATTCCTACGATACTCCTGCAAGTTCTTCTGCTTTTAGACAGGATTAACTTTTGTGTACGCGTGTTCGGTTTTGTCTGGAAAAGTTTGGTGTATCTAGCAGAATTTAGGCTCTGCCACCTGCCATTGTGGGTAGCTTGTTCCTAGTTTTTGAAGCCAATGCTACTGATACTCCAATTACTCGTACAGTAATGGCAATGGGGGAGATTCAACCCTCTTTTGTAAGGCATCCGAGATTTCATTTCCCTCTACGCCATAGTGACCAGGTATCCAGAGTAGTTCCACCGTATTGAATTTATAGATAGAGTTCAAACGGCTTCTGCATTCATGAACGATTTTCGAAGAGATCAAAGGATTACTCAACGCCTTCAATGCAGTCTGGTTATCACGACAGATTGCGATGCGCCTGCTCTTCAACGGTTCTTCAATCACCTAGTTTGCCGCCTTTGGGATCGCATATATTTCCGATTGAAAAACCGTTGCATATTGTCTCACTTTTCCGATGTTGAGCGTTGAAGGTCTCTTGCGGAGCAGGTTTGCAGTCGGTGACAGTGGTAAAGTGTTGCTACCTTATCAGAATATAACCAATTTGCGTTTGTTCGAGAGGTAGACTCCGGCTCCAGAGCTCTGTTCTACTTTTGAGCTATGGTTGTAGAAGACTTCCTTATATTCCGCCACGTATTCCTTTTTCCAGTTCTCTCCTCTCCCTTCAAAGTAACTCCATATCTTCTATATATGTGGACCCGAGAATCAGAAGGCATACTGGATGCCGTACTCTCAATAACTCTTCCAATGCTCCGTACCCGCATGTTGTTTCCCCATGGATCTAATGGGATTAGTCTTTGAGCTGCTCTCATTGTAGTGCCTTGTTTAAATATATCCAGGAACAGCAGATTGAGCAGTGCATTACAGTACAGTTGTGCCGAATGTCATGCTCGTTGCACCGGTGATACTCAGTTCTTTCCAGTGCGGCTAGTTTATGGTGAAAACTTTTTTGTCTCCCCTTAACCCACCAAACTACGGATGCGTAAGCGACAATCGGCTTAACGGTATCAACGTACATCCACATTACTACACAAGGTCTGAGTCCCCATGTCGAGGCAAAGGTCCATTTGCACAGCCCATAAGCTATGAGAACTAGTTTCAACTTTTCCTGTTTGTTTGTTTCAAAGAAGCTTCTTACCTAGAGTGACAGAGAGTTGCAGGGTCGTACAGTTCATCTCTAGGAGGCAAATTCCATCCAGTTTTCTCCTTTTTGTACAATTGCGGTTTTATTTGGATTAACTGAAAGTCCATCCCTGAGGCAACAACTGATCAACGGCACGTTGTATATTTCTACACACTGTTCCAAGATCCCGATTAACAGCAAGCATGGACACGTCATCAGCATAAGCTTGAGCATTTATTGGCAAATTTTGCATTTCGCAGTGACGATAGCACACTTCCCTGGGGGCAGCCTTTCGTTCTTCTGCAGCCAGGTAGCGATCGGCATCCATTTCCATCTTTCTCAATGTCCACGAACAGGATCATCGGGTACTCATTCTTAAGAGCTGCATCTTTCTCTTTGAAACCAAAGAGTTAAATGTGAACTCACGGGATTTTTCACGTTGGTAAGCATGTTGGTATTCATTAAGTGGGTGCGACCTAACCGCTTTCCCACGAATGTGATCCTCAATCAGTCGCTCCAAACCTTCCAACAAGAATGAAGTCAAGTTGATCTGTCTGAAGTTCTTTGGGTTTGAATTGCCATCTTTCCGTCCGGCTTCGGTAAGAAGCACTACCTTAACCTTCTGTCAAGAGGTAAGACATACCCCAAAGCAATACATTCTAGAAAAATATTTCTTAGCATTTTTCAAGGACTTTGTACCGCCTTGAAGTCCCTCTTTCCAGTTCCCCACAGTACGCTTTAAATGAGTTTCGTTTCGAACACCTAACGAACCTTTTATATTCAAGCTGTGAGTTCCGGAAGTTTAAGCAGTCTTCGTTCCTATTGCTTTTCTTTTTCTTGCAGTTCCCGGTTCCACCAAGGAGCCGTTTTACTGCTTTAGCCTCGGGAAATAGGACAATCCTCTTCATAACACTCTAAAACTGCGCAATTCAGAGAGTCCAATTCATCTTCAGGAGCCAAAGAAGTCATTTGTCGTCAAGGCAGTTGTAATTTATTTCCAAGAAGTTCATTGATCTTTGTCCAATCCATCTTCGTAGGGTTCCATCTTTGTATTACAGACTATTCGTCCGTAATAGTCAGATTGAATTCTAGGTATCGGTGAGACTTCCTCTAGCACCCGCCAGTGTGTAGTCAACTCTAAAACTTTCGAAGTAGAAATTATTAGGTAAATTAGTCCACGTCTTCTCGGTCCCATGAACGCAGGTTCGCACCCTACGTTTGCAGTCATGAGAGCAGCTGAAATTATGAAATCAAATAGGTTCTCTCCTCTGGGATTACATTTGCTACTGCAGATTAAATTAAATCGAATTCATGCTTTTGCATCATAAAAACGTAGGGGCAGTCCTGCAGCTTTATTAGGCTTGCTCCCAGCAGATAGGAGGAGGGTTTGGCATGCTGGAGGTTCATTTGACCAATCTTTATGTTTCTCAATATAAACTTGGTCTAATGTGTAATGGAAAACTATTAGAAGCGTATGCCGCGGTCCGCGTATGACAAGAGTTTTCCGCACACCGTTGCGTCAGAGACCCGGTCCCTTCGTGTTTCATTTTTCTGATAATAGGCGCACTTGTAGGGGCTGCAGTTTCCATCTCCTCATCCATGAAAAATCTCATCTCATCCTGCAGAGCATTCGACCGTTTTTCACTTAACGGTTTGCATTAATTCAATCACTCGAACTGGCATTAAGTCAATTTCGCTCACATCTCTGACTTCCCTTTCTTCGGCCTGTTCCGTAAATAGTATAGGAGACATTACTAGCAGGTGGGTTTCGCTCTGTAGTCCTATCACCAGTTCGAACCCTTATACGGGGGTTCCGCCACTGTATGCACTATCTTCCGCGCGCAGTTCCATTGCGGGAGAGCGCACCGAAGATGCTCTATGTTGTGTGAGTCGAACACCATCATTGTTCTTTGCTCTCAAAATACAGATGGTGCTCTACAGTTTCCTGATATGATTGAATTTCAATCTATCTAGGAAAAAGTAGACCACCATATGGTAATTTCCTCTGGGCACATTCAGACTCTTTTGGTCCAGTTCGAATACCAAGCTGAAACCCTCCACTTTTGTAGATTTGTTCTTTCTGGCTTTTATGAACTTTACCCTCCAGCGTCCGAAGTTCATGCCCGGATTCTGTAGGCCCGACATGTGGATGATGTCCTCTGCTTTTTTTCCAGCGCTCGGTTACCCAGAACTCAAAGCCGGAATTACGGGCTGGTGCCATTTTAAGGCAGCCTCATCAGTTCACTCTAAATGGAGAAGCCAATCGTGAAAGCCTTGATTGGCTTCGTTCTAGGCTCTAACAGTTTGTCAACCTTCGAGAAAATTTCCAATTCCACCGCAGCAGTCAGAATTGAGATTGCAGCTTGCGCATACGTCCTTTTCCTTTGCGCTTTGCTGTTCGTATCCATACGGGACAAACCAACTTCATTGAGATGTCTCTTGCTGATTTGATCACCTCCCGCCACACCGATCGTAATTTCGCGGAAAGCGTGGATGTAGGCCCCGGTGCGGACCACAATAAAGCATTGGCCACCACAAATGTACTGGTCTTACACTTCTTGCGCGCATTCCCGCGGACAGAAGAGTCTGGTGCTTCCAGTGTGGGTCTCACCGGGGTTACCAATTTATCCACACTTTCCGCCGGAGTTTCCGCTTCCTTGCGTCTATTTTCTCTGAACATTACCGCACCTAATGGTACGTTCACGTTCTCATTCCCAAAGTGCTTCATCTTCCTTCGCAGTGCTTCCTTCTGCCGTTGGCTTGGGGTCTTCCCAGGTTCACGGTTTCCGGGCTGCTTAGGTCCATTTCCGCATACCGGCGTTAAGCCAGTAGCGTCCGCGTTAAAAGCTTCCCTTTCTTCCGTTGTTGGACCAAATTTGGTCTCAATTGCTACAACCGTCTACGAGAAAAATGTGTGTGATAGACAGGCAAAACCTTAAAAACTATGAAGAAAGATTCTTATCCGCTTTAATTTCCAGATAGATACATTTTCACCACAAAATCAATAATCATCTAACTCTAAGCGTAAAATATGAAAGACACTTCAAATATTATCAATTAGGATCCTGTACCATTTAACCACATTTTCAACCAAACGGCGATTGCGAAATTAATTTACCATAAACTCCGGCCGAAATCCACTCCCAAGGCCTATCATTAAAATTTGTCTGCCTACTGCCTTTTTAATATGCAAAGTACTATATAAAAGTATTCCATAATCTAGTTGAAAGTTTGCGGAGTTTGTAATAGGGTTTAGACGTTGTGCGTTTCGTTCGTGCATTGGCGCCAGAGTGCTCCTTCCTGGGGAAATTGGTCGGAATTCATGGATGAATTATATGCGGTATATTTTATAATAAATGAATTTTCACTGAGATACAGCCGAAAGTTTTTGAAACATTAGATATTATCTTTGCGACTATCGGAGGAGTGGTAAATTAAGATATGTTTCCGGTTCCACGAACTCCGTGGTATTGTTGCGAAATTCCTTGAGCTGGGACGGCAATGAGCACGGACAATAAGATGTTGCTCAAATTAATGCCCCCAAGCAAGTTCGAATTTACATTACAAAGGTTGTCTGTACTCATAAAAGTATTGAGGCTTAATTAAGCCAGTGAGCGGTAATTTCATTGTGATTGTTTTTATCGGAACAGATGCTTAAAAGGAACATAAGGAGAAGTTTACCCTAGTTGTTTTCGGCAAGTTCCGATGTTCTTTGAAAGAATTACTTATTTTAGGGAAATTCATAGACAATAGAAAATTTAATTTGATAAAGCGTTTTTTGAATGTGAACAGAAAGCGGAAGCTGTCGTTTGATAATTAAGCACTGCTATTTCCGGTTTGCCCAGATCAGCCATTACTCATTCAAAATCGTCATGCATTTCATAATTTATTCAAACGATGCTTCAAATGGTTTCTCAGAGCAGTTGGAATTCTCAGCTTACATCGCACATGAAGACAATGCAGTTGCTTTACCCTAGAGGAAAATCAGAAATGTGGATAAAAAACTGAGACGAAAACTTGAAAACAGAATCTCTTCCCTTAGTCAAGACCGGCTGACATAAAATTTTGGGTGGGAGTAGAGGGTGGCATAAGAAACAAAAGTTATATAGTGCCGATGTGCGCTTTCACCCGGGGGTGTTTTTTGGGATATTTAAAGAAAAAATGATTCCATTTTTGGAAAAGTATTTAGGATAAATCTCATTTTTCCCAAAACTATGCACTTTATATTCCCCAAATTTTCTGAATTTATTGCGAGAGATTAAACATAGTAAATTCTGTCAAAAGTTACCAGTTTCGCGTTGTTTGACCTTGAGACTATTCATTTTTACAAACAAATTTACGTTTGGGTTATAACCCAGTCCATATTGCACTTACCAAAAAAATAAAAAGTTGCAATATTTTTGTTATTAACTGCGTTTTGTTTCCGCTTAATATCTTCCTACATAAAATGCATGGTTTTCGAGTTACCTACGAAAAAAGCCGTTTAAAAACATGCATTTTTTAAATGAAAAACATGTTTGAACATGAATAACTTGTGATGTTACCAGTCCAATGATAGTTCCCAAGGGTCGTATTTGTGCCCCCTCCAATCCTAGCCTCTTTATCTTGCGTTCTCTCTATACGAGTTGATCGAAAGTCGGAGCAGCTAAAGTGCCAAACTGCAGGCCAATTGCTGTCCAGATAGCTGAGTGGTTAGAACGAAAGGCTGTCGTACGGAAGGTCGCGGTTCAAATCTCACTGGTGGCAGTGGAATTTGTATCGTGATTTGACGTCGGATACCAGTCGACTCAGCTGTGAATGAGTACCTGAGTCAAATCAGGGTAATAATCTCGGGCGAGCGCAATGCTGACCACATTGCCTCCTAGTGTACCGTAACGGTCTTGAATGAAGGGCTCTAACACACTTCAAGGCCCTGATCAACATGGATTGTTGCGCCAACGATTACTATTATGCTTAAACTCCACAATATTTAAACACGTCGTGTTCAGCTTTGATAATTCTGACGAACTATGTATTTCTCAACTCATGTTTCCTAATTTATACAAAATTTACATATGCTTAGTAGGCCTGTACTTTTAGATACATATGAATGTACAGTGTATGGGAGAAAATATTACGTAGTAAGCAATGATAATGTGGGTAAGTTTTACAGTATTTTACAAACTCGAAAACTACTACTTGTACAAAAAATTTTCATAAAACATTTTCTGCTGCAATTTTGAAACAAGTCGGGAAACCGGAAGTTGGGCGCTTCAGGTATGAAAGGTTTTGTTTGCTTCTTCTGTGAGTATATTTAAGTGTAGAACTATTCCATTTGTACGTAGCCCGTTATGTTTTTGCATTTAGCATGCTGTTTTACAAACAAAACCTTAAAAAGAATGACACCCCTAGAGGGGGGCGCACATGGGGGCTATACAACATTTGTTTTTTATGCCACGCTCTACTCCAACCGCGAATTTCATGTCAGTCAGTCTTGACTGAAAGAATTCGGAGGTCACATCCGGTTTTCAGCTTTAATGACAGGACTAATCTAAAGTAATTTAGTAGCAATGACAGTTAGGCTCGTTCAATATTTTAGGCGAAGGTCCTCTAGGTGGCAAAGGATGATGCCATTGTCCTGTAATTTTTTTCATACATATTAAAGATTTACTCCTGGTTTTGCGTCTTGGATGCGGTTTTCGGGACAGACAAAACACCAGTGATATATTCAATATGTTCGGAGACTCAACCAGATTACTTTTTTTGGATGCGGCATTTGCTCCTACAATCTCTGCCTCAGTAGTCGAAGCTGCCATCATGGCTTGCCTCTGACTAAGCCACGAAATGACGCCTGCTGAGTACTTGATAACAACTCCTGAGGTTGACCTGCCAGTTTTTGTACGACCTCCAAAATCTGCTTCACTATAGCACTCCAAGACTCCAAGACTCGAAGACTCCAAGACTGTAAAGAAAAACTATCCCCTTGTCATGGTACCAACGGCTTAGCGAAAAACTCTTTTGATTCGAGCAACATCTTCTGCTGTTGGATTCCCAAGCAATCGCCATAAAAAACCTACGTATGCCAGGCCTGGTCTCATGCTAAACATCAAGTGTCAATGCGCTCACTGCTTTCCAGTAGGGAAAATACCTTTGTATCGTCTTTCCCGGCTTCGAAAATTTCAGAAATCGTGAACATGGGCGAAGGAGGTCTCAGGCTTCTTCTTGGCTGTCCGTCTGTCATACGCATTTTTGTTACAAACGGTTATACCAACTGACACCATTTTGATGAGAAGATGGGAACTGTAAATGCACACCCGTACAGTGAGTGGCATCATTTTACGTGGAATATAAGGCGGAGTCTCCATACATGCAAAAGGCGGTATAGCATTTTTTTTCATAGAATATAGTCATTCTCAGAACCTATCCAAACAAAAAAACTGGAAAACTCACGAAGTTACCACTATATGGCGCCTAGGCTTCGAAATATCTCCATATCGATATCTTCCCAAATAAAGCAAATAATAGTATATTACTATAATTTTTGGTAATTTCCTGTGAAACCCGCTTTGAATTTATCACGAAATTTTCGGCAGTAAAGGCTAATAATATAGAGCATGGTGCTACCAAGTTTGATGGAAATCGCAACGTTAGTAACAAAGTTATAATGGGTCAAAGCTGTTTTTCCAGCACATCACATCACATCTCTTGACAAAAAAACCTTGTGAGTTTCTTTTATGTAAATTCTGTAATGTTCATCGCCATTATATCCTACGAGGTAAGCTTGGATCGTTTTCTCAACCATCTTTTCTTGTTTCTCCTTTGGAATATGAAGGTAGCATGCCTTTCCAATTATGCGAAAGTTTTTGATCCTTGGCTTCTTTCCTTTTTTCCGTCTACCGATGATTTCCTAGTTCGATTGAAAACATAAACTGTTGTTTTCACCAGGTCAACGCACATTGTATCTAGAAACTCGGCATTGGGATTAGAATACTGGAAAGTTCTCAGAATTCCACAAATTGTTCGATTTCATGCTCGGTACGACCTATTTACTCAGGCGTGCATAATGCTGTCAATCTTTGTTTGATTACATTCTCCCTGTCCACTGTTACCACTTGACAGCTCTTGAATTGAATGACCTTTCGTTTGTACGCAGGCTAGCACCTCCTTGACCTGTGACTTTTTTTTTTACTAAAAACTATAACGAAAATTGGTGCAGGAATTTTTGAACACAATTAGATATTCCATCTTCGCGAGCGACTCATCGAATGGTTCACAATCATCGGTTGGTATCGTCTCACCAGATTCTTCTACTTCTATTCTGCTAGGAAATTTCTCTATCCTGCTCGACTTTGTCCTGATGTCCCCATCTCCCCAACAACTGCAGCGGTGATTTGTCGGTCATCGCAACATTTATTCTCATTTTATTGCCTCAGGAACAATCGATTCAATGGGTGCTTTCTTTGTAAAGCGTTCCGCATGGCTCACCAACATCGCTGATTACAGTTTTCCCGTTAACTTCAAGGCAGCATTCTGTAGTCATCGACTTGAATTCGCTATTCTGATTCCTGTCCTAAGCTGCTAAGACCTGGAACAAACAATATGTCCTTCAAGGCATTTTCCTGCCTTACGTTATTGACAGTAGACACGACTCTAATTGTTTCAAAACGCCTCAAGTTTCTCTTTTCCAATGGCTTTGACTCCGCAGGAACTGCTAAACTCCACAAAATCAACAAACAGATCTCGACAATTCGTCACGTGCCTCGGTGCTCTGTTGTCGACCCACCAATCCTCGGACTTATTCTCTATTATGTAAATAAGCCTTGCTGTAATTTGTGACTAGACACTTATTCGATTCAAGGGTATTGCTCTGAACTTTGCTTCCGTCTTTCTTCTTAGATAGCCATCCACTATACACCGTCCTCAATGTCGTCTTGTCAAAACAGCGACAGGGTCTGGGCACCTAACCTATTAAGGGGCCGTGATGGGTTTAATTTTTGGAATTTTTTTTATGATTGATATGATTGAAATATATATTTGGCAAGAATATGCCAAGAATGGCAAGTCATATTCGTTTTTAAAAATGGGTAGCCAGTGCATATAGCGCGGCGGTTAAAAGGGGAATTTTGAGGCTGTTATTTTTTGTATCGAGCATTTCCCTTCAAAACGTTTTTTTGATACTGGTTTCACCTACTATGATTCGGCTTTTGTACTGAAAAGTCACTACTGTCAATGCTGTAATAAATTTTTAAACACGTTTTTGTCAAAACAACTTTTTTTGGCCTGCGTGGAAAATTAAAAAAAAAAACACTTTTGCATTGAAATTTTAATATGTCATTGTACACATTCAAAGCAATACAATGAAACTCGGAGACGGAGATAATATTTTGATTTACATTATGTTTTTGGCCCCCAAAAACCGACGAATTTGAAG
Organism: Hermetia illucens; assembly: GCF_905115235.1. Classification (NCBI taxonomy): domain Eukaryota; kingdom Metazoa; phylum Arthropoda; class Insecta; order Diptera; family Stratiomyidae; genus Hermetia; species Hermetia illucens. Next base: position 105,476,128 of record NC_051849.1, read on the forward strand.
AATCTCCACCATTTTGTTATTTTTTTTTTGGCGATATTTTTTGATTGTGGTTCATTCTGCATGCATGCTGATTAAAACCCCGTTTCAGTGACGCGAAATCATCCACAACGTCAATTTTTGGCGTTTTATTAAAAAATCTATAGCAAATAAAATGCAGCCTGGAAAATTTCATAAATATAATACTTTTTCTTTAAAACTTTAACATTATGATAATATCTATGCCAAATTTCATCAAAATATCTGTCTTTTTTTCTGAAAAATTAAACGGTTTAAAAAAAGTAAAGGAACCAATATTTGAACCCGTCAGATCCCCTTGAAGATTTACTCTCGTCTTTGCTTGTTCGCTGTGATTTGTGGACGGATAGAACCCCGAAGATATACTTGATATGTTCAGATATTCATTGAACACTTTTGAACAGTGCAACAGTACAAAAGTATTTCCTTCTGTAACTTAAAAAGAGAACATGCTTAACATTGACAATTGCTTTTCTTTACAAAAAAAAATAGGATCGTCTGCATAAAGCTACTGACGAAAGCCGTTCCACCTATCGCAGGAGAAAAAGGTATGGTAGGCGTCGTCCACTACTGCATTGCAGGACACACACTCAGGAGATGGCGCCTACCCAATCCTGTGCAGGTAAGACTGAAAACCTCCATGCCCACTTAGAAGTTGGGTAAGGAAGTAGTCAATCACGCAGTCCATCTGCCCCTTGGCTCATTTTGCCAAGAAAGTTGCCACTTGGTAAGGGTGCTTTGACGTTCTTCACGGGCAACCACTTCTCTTAAGTTTTCGCCCTTAGGACGGTAGATAGCTTTGCACTCGTTGGCAAGGAGGGCAACGGAGATCACTCCTGCGATCACCATCACAGCCGGTTCGGAGACGGTGCGATAAGCAGACGCCACTTGCAAAGCTCCCCGCGTCTGCACTTGAGTGATGCACCGCCTTGCCAAGGGCATCCGCCCATACCTCCGCACCATAGAGCAGAACCGACTGCGTTGCTCCATAAGGAGACGTCCCCTAGTTGATATAGGGCCTCCGACATTCGGCACTAGCCGACTCAAGGCCATGACTCCGACTGCAGTCCTGTCCGCTACTGCTTTGATTTGTTCGAAAAAGCTCATCTTCGAGTCGAACATTAAACGAAGGTATTTAACCACTGGTTTTGACTCTATAGTCAACTCGCCGATCGATATGGGACGTACGGTCGGGATTCTCCTTCTGGTCAAGATGACTACTTCGGTTTTTCCCAGCGTGAGGCTGAAACCGTGAGCAATCATCCATCCGCTTACCCGTCGCATCAATATGCCAAGTCTGCTTTGTGCCTGTTCAACAGTGTGTTCGGCAACAAGTCCCGCAACGTCATCTGCATAACCGACTAGGCGAGACTCTTCGGGCATATCGAGTCTCAGCAGACTATCGTAGGAAGCGTTCCAGAGATCCGGCCCTAGGATGGATCCCTGCGCTACTCCCGACGTGATTTCCATCCTCCTTTGGTCTTCTAGCATCTCATAAAGCAGGGAGCGGTCTTTCAGATAATCCTTCAATATCGGTAAAGGATAGTTTGGCACGTGAAATGAGTTTTCTAGTGTGGCTAGCATATCTGTCCATCTTACGGAATTGAAGGCATTTCTGACATCAAGCGTTATGAGGAGCACTATCCGTCGAGATCGGCGGCTGTGTGCCCCGGCTCGATGAACCGCGTTTACGACCTTCATAACAGCATCCACTGTAGATCTCCCTGTTCTGAACCCAAACCGCCTTGGGGATAAGTCCCCGGCAGCGCAGATCGCTTCAGCGAGTCTGTTCTTGATGAGCTTCTGGAGCACTTTTCCGGCGTGCCGTGTCAAGCATACACTGCGGACGGTATGCAGACGGTAGCTCCGGGTCTCCTTTACCTTTACTGATCAGCGCGAGTCTGACCACTTTGTAGCGACAAGGAAAAATGCAATCCTTCAAGCAAGGGTTGAGCACTTCAAGCAGCAATTCTGTCAGTTGGCGGAACACCAGTTTGTAAACTTCCGCCTTTCGCGCTTCAGGGCCTGTCGCCTTCTTGTTTTTCATAGTGAGAACCGCGTCTTCGAGCTCTCTCATTGTGAAAAGGGGGCAATCCTCGACACTTTCCGCGCTACTTACATTAAGCCATGCAGAGTGTCTGTAGCACAATGCGGTCCATCTGTCGGTACTTAGTATGCAGGGCCTTCACAGAGCCCCGATTTTCAGGGTGACAAGCTTATAGTCAAGTCCCCACGGGTCCACATTCGCATCATTAACAAGGTTCTGCCAGACGCGAGCTTTACTTTTATTTATAGCGCTGCGAAGTCTCTTTCAGCAATTATACTGTGCCTTTATGGCACATGCCTCCTCGTTGGCGTTCAAACGTTGTGCCAAACGGCGGAGGTTATGACACGCCCTCCGTAGTGTCCGTTTGATCACATTCGAAATCACATTCGAAATGAGAATATCCGCAATCGATATGCAGTGGTAACGATCGTGGAAAAATTCCGAGACAGGCGTCTTGGATGGTGTGGTCACGTAATTCGCGCTAAAAAGAATTCGCTTACCAAGATTGGTCTGAGCATTGAGGCCGATGGCAAGCGATCAAAAGGCCGGCCGAAACGACGGCGGCTTGATATTCTGGATGGGCATTTAATAGAACCAAATAGTGAAACCGATCACGACGAGCCGACCTCGCCCGTGAATGAAACAAAGGTTAAAGAAAATTAAATTATACATAATTAAATGAGAAAACTTGCAGGTGTCGCAAGTTTTATTATGCCTCGATCAAGGAAGTTAACGGTAGACGCAGTCTTCCGTGTGTTTCTCAATCGGATAACATCCAGTGAATTCCCTTCTTTTGTGGATAAAAGGGAAAGTAACTACTCTTGTAAATAAAAGTGGAACCTTCTCAGTCATTAATGCATTCAAAAAGACCAAAGCCGTCCAGCTTTAGGTCATAAGAAGGCCTTCTTACAGAACTGTAATCTGAAAGGCTGCAGCTGTCATACTGCTTTTTTGGGTAGGGAAGGTGAATTCGTTTTCGCGCGTATTGAACTCCCGCGATGGTAAATACTTCGTCATCAGTGAACTAGCCTCGAACCGTTCGACACATTAGTTTCCGCTTTAGGCAGCTTTCAAGTCGGTAAATTCTCGTCATTTATTTGGTAATCCTAACAATAACAAAGGACCCCTGCCTTAAGTATGATAATAAGAGGGACATTTGCATGCTCCTGGTAACGCAAAGGTTATAGTTAAAATTATCCTGGAGTGCATCGTTGACATTGAAGATTTGTTCAACGGAGAGTATGTTAGTTTCCGTTTCCGTTGTGCCGACATTAAGACCATTTTAGGAACACTATGCAGAGTTTAGGTCTCCGCTTCACCCATTCTTCATCGATTTGGGAAAGGCTTTTGACGAGCGTTAATAGAGAGTATAATTCGAGCGGGACATTTAAGAGATAATCGCTGTTATCAAAGCGACAAATGACGGCACAAAGTGCCACATCCTGCATCAATCCCACCAGGGTTGTATTCTGTCGAAGATGCTATTTCTTTGCATTAACCTTTAAACTGCGGTAAATATTCGCCTTTGCATGAATGAATTTCTAAAAAGGAACCCACGACGTACGACTCCAGAGTTGGTTAGTTGAATTGATTGATTGAAGTTTGCAATTATGCCCGACCGGCTCCTATGGCAGAGATGGTGATTTGAAGGCAGCACGAAATTCTATTGATTCGATGCTGCGATTTCATCTGCGTCTGTATTTAACTGCAAGTCTCTAGAACATTGCGTGCAAAGTAGTAATGCATCGCTTATGCCTTTTCTTGTTTTATACCGCAGACTTATACATTTATAACAAGGGGCCACACATTCCGCACTTTCCGAGTCATTACCCTTTCTTTGATGATAGTTCCCTTAAGCACTGGTGGTGACCACGCAATATTTGATGACGCAAGTGAACTCCTTCGATCTTGTGAATCCCAGCACTGAACCACCTATTTGACATATGGAGATCGATTAATGGCTACCAGAGAAGATTCACGTGTTTACCGTGTATCGCATTTGACTTCTAGTCATTGATCGATCACGTTAAGTTAATTGAAATTGCCAGATTCGTTTTCGCCCACGGCAGTATTCCAAAAAAGTCGGGAAACCGGAAGCTCGGCGCTCCAGGTTTTTTTTTTTAAAGGTTTTGTTTGTTTCTTCTGTGAGTATATTTGAGTGCAGCACTATCTCATTTGTACGTAGCCCGTTATGTACATGCATTTAACATGTCAGACTATTCACTTTAGGGTGACATTGATATTTAGTTGCAGTAAATTTACACGGTAAAGTCAACTTTGAGCTACTGTAACTTTGTTAGTGATAGTATGATTTTGATAACTCCGAGATAAACTTAAGGGGGTTTTTACTTAATTTCCCTAAAAATCTTGTATTATATTATTATTAAATTAATTTGAGCAGATATCGATATGGAGAGTATTTTGAGGTCTGTACACCATATAGAGGCAGCTTCATGATTTTTTTCAGATTTTTCGGTTGAGTAGTTTCTGAGAATGGGTCCGTTAAAGAAATCACCACTTTCCACCCCTCCCACTCCCCGCTTTTCTAACAAACATAACTAAAATCGGCTCCGAAAATTACTAATCGAGACCTTTCATTTGATACCCAACATGACTATATTTGGTGAAAAAAATGTTTACACCATCCTTTTGCACTCCCCTCAAATCTCAACGTAGAAGATATCATTCACTGCATGTCTGCACGTTCACAGTTCCCACCTTCTCACCAAATATCGTGTCAATCGATATAGCCGTTTCTGAGAAAAGTGCGTGTGACCGACAGACAGGCAGAAAGACAGACAGACAGACATTGAACTGATTTTAATAAAGTTTTGTTTTGGAAACAAAACCTTAATAAAAACACTTTGAATTTTCTTATTTTGTTCTTCGGGGAGCGACGTGATCCTAGCACCATCCTTGAGTTAATTAGCCAAGTGTGCGAGGTCTTGGCAAAGGCTTTAACGTAATCGAGACGCTAATTCCTCCGCTTATTTGATGTTGATTTATTCTATGTGACAGCTTACGGTGATTTATTCAATGTGCCTGCTGATGGTGTATTCTGGGAAACTTCTCGTACAAGAAGCTCTACACTTGATGGAAGTCAGAATGTCCTTACGCTTTCGAATTATTTACATTTCGCGTAGCTTTCTCTTCAGTAATATTCGAAAATAATTTCTGTAGATTGCAGGATGGCAAGCAATTTTATTAGTATTCCGGATGGGCAAATTACAGTACCATCCTTTCACACTATCTTTCAAATATGGAAAAAGAAGGCGAGTCCGGTGGAATGTTTAAAATTATTATTCTAGACCATGAATATTATGAACGCACTTCTGATGGTGAGACATTGTTCAAGCTACCATAAACAATGCCGGGTTTAGCAAGAATTGTGGAACTATTAATGCAGTGCACGCTATGACGTTACTTACGGATAAACACTGTAAAAAGCGACGCGGAAACAACAGAGCGATTTAAGTACTTTCCATCGGTGATTCAGTTAATAGTTGCGCTATCGAATTGCTTCACACATCAGCGAAATTTGTATGAAGTATTTTTCCATAATTAATGTCGGGTTTTATTGTTCGTCCCTCCCGTCGCCCTCTATAGTTTTGAGTACTGGCCGGGATATGATGTTCTACTAGCTATGGTTTTGGTCATTGCGACACCTAGAAATCAAACCCCATTGCGATTATTGTCCTCGAGGGCTAGTTGTCCTTTGCGGAACCAAACCACCCCATTCATTTTATAGTGGTTCATTTGATAAATAATTTCTAAGATGACAGTTTTTTACTTTCCCTATATACCCGCCGCATTCAGCTATTCAGATTCAGATTTCACAACCGGGCTTAGGATCAGATAGGGTGGAGTAATATTTCCGAGTTGTCATAATCTTGTCAGATGCCTGCTTTTACCTAACACCAACACTGATTGCCAAGCAGTTACCCTCGGGGGATCCTACCTACTTCAAATGTTGTGGTGGTGGTTGTGTACTTCTGCATGGTTCGAACGAGACTGCATGAGAGCCTGAGAGATATAGGTATAGCCTGTGTAGCTAACAAAATTCTGGGAACTATAACCAATCTCACGAGATGCCAAGTTTTCTTAGTTTCTCGAGCCAGTGGCTCACAGTTTACCTTCTTTTTCACGAATGTCTATTCAATGTTACTATTAGATTTGCCGATCTCAATATATGCCGTGAGCAGAGCCTGCGGGTGATATCGGTAAACGGAACATGTTCCCGTGATCAGCCCATCCTTGTATGCAAGCGCCCTGATGAATAATTTTATATACAGCATTATTGCAGCGGCGCCATAGCATTGCGGCGAAAAATGAGTTCTACATAGGATCTATCTTGTAAGTTTTTTATAGGCCTGGGTGGTGATAATGCCGCCAGAAATCCCTTTGTCTCAGCAAGGAGACCTCTAGTATTCAGTTATTTTTGAGGACAGTTCTACTCCAAGCCCAATTGTCAGTGCTCCAGTTGCCAGCAAAATAGAAAGTTTAAAATCCACTATACACTTCGAAAACCGGACAAAATTGACACATTTTACAAATGTTTCATAAGACATCCACACGGCGAGTAAGCCAAACAATTTCGAAACTGAGGAGTTTGGTAGGTGCATTACCGTACCACGATTCAATGTTGGTAGGATGTGGAGAAGAAGGAGTGCATCAAGGGATGGTGGCCAATGTGTGGTTAAGGTTTGGGACGTCTCTATATATGCAAAGGGGGGGGGGGGGAGTGTAAATTCTTTTCCACCCGGGACTGGAAAGCGTTTTTTTCTTTCATGGGCGCATTTTCAGAACCTACCCAACTGAAAAATCATGAAGTTGCCTTCGTAGTGCCTAGGCTGCGAAATACTCTTCATATCAGTATCTTTTTAATAATGGCATATTACTTTGATTTTTGCCGTTGATTGTAAAACTCCCCTCAAGTTAGTAGTGGAATCATGAAATTTTGCAGCAATGAAAGCTGTAACATAGAACATGATTCTAGTAAATCGTACTGTTATTAACAAAGTAATATTTGGTCAAATTTACCGCTTGAGAGCAAATTCTAAAATCTTGAAAGTCCCGACATATGTAATATGTATATCACGATTAAGGTACAAATGGAACAAATAGAAGAAATGCGTAAAACTTTTCATTCCCTGAAGCGTCCCCTTATTGAACCTTATTAGGATCGATCTGATGTCTGTCTGTCCATCTATTTGTCACATCCGATTTATTCGAAAATGGCTGGGTCGGTTGTCACAAAAATAAGTGAAAGCATGCGGTATGTTGTTCTCTTTTCGTAGAGCAAGTGGCGTCATTTTGTGTTAAGTTTATTGGGGGCTTCCCATATACGTGAATGGAGGGTGCAACATTTTTTTTCACAGATGGTGGCATGCGGGGAAGGGCTCAATTAGTACTTTTCGAAACTGGTCCCATATTCAATATCGAGTGAAGCCTAGGGGAGTGAGGGACTAAAATATGACACCCAAAAAGTATAACAAGTCTCGTCTTCAGTACCTATCTATCTAAAAAAACAGTGGTGCATCTAAAAGAAATCTAGGCCTCAACGTACATCCCGTTCCGATATCTACACAAATAAAGTTAATAATAGCATATTCGAATATTTTAGAAATTTACCCGGAAACCCCCCTTAAGTTCATGCTAGAACTACAAAATTTGGCACGCGCATAAGGTATAACACAAGGCATAACTTTGAAGTTTGAAGGACATCCAACTATTGTAAACAAAGTTCTAGAACGCGAAAGATTTACATTTTGTGTGAATTTCTCGCATTCTAAAACGTGTATGACGTCATCATAACATATCAATTCGTCAATACCACAACGAAATGAGTTCCCATGAATGGGATCGGAAACAATTTTTTTTGTTTTACTTTTTTAGTCATTTGTATATGAATATCAATTACTTCAAACAGACATATGTGTATGTAGGTATATAGCATGTGCATGCTAATGATGTTTGCGGGTGGTGTCTAATTCAGATAGAAATATTTCTACATTAAACCAGCCGTATTTAATATATGTATTATACATACGTATGGTTTTTTTTTGTGCGTACACGGAGGTGGAAAATCTTAGAAAGACACGTCCGCCGCAGCTCCGCCGCCCGAACGGCGGAACTACCGCGGGCGCGTGTGGGATTCACACCCACTAAAAACCATCCCCGGTCTCTCCAGCCCCAGCCCCGCGGGACCACCATTCAGGTATTACTTCGCGGGGTAGGTTTGCTCTTAGGCACTCATCCTTCACCTATTTGCAGCTTTCCTCCTACTTTGTTCCTTCAGGAACTCCTCCTGCATTTGGATGATTGCGGAGCTAACCGTAAGCCACTTCTTCTCGGACTCCAGCATCTCAGTAACCAAGTTCTCCGGGGTCCCGCTCCTGCCCAGCACCTGGTTTAAGCTCCTTCTCTCCATCGCAAATCGTGGGCAGTGAAACATCAAATGCTCTGGATCCTCCGGTATACCATCGCATCTGGGACAGTTCGGAGAATCATCCAACCCAAAGCGGTGCAGATACTCCTTGTAGCAACCACTGTGTCCCGTGAGGAACTGGGTAATGTGGTAGTTGGTCTCCCCATGTTTTCGCTCAAGCCACACCCTAATGTTGGGAATGAGCCTGTGCGTCCACCGACCTTTCGTAGACTCGTCCCATCTGCGTTGCCAGAAATCATGCGACTCTGACCTTGCCGCATTTCTACGCTGCGCATGCCCCCTCCATATGTCTTGCATTGTACAGGACACTCATTTCTTTGGCCAGAATGTCAACCGGGATCATGCTTGCCACCACCAATACTGCCTTATCTGATGTGGTTCTAAAAGCACTGCAAACCCTCAAAGCCATCCGCCGGTAAACCGAGTTCACCTGCTTCCGTCTCTAAGAGCTTGCAAGCGCCTCTGCCCACACAGGCGACGAGTAGAGCAGGATGGAGCGCACCACTCCGGCTAGCACCAACCTCCGGCAATGTTTCGGTCCACCAATATTTGGCAAGTGCCGTGGTGGCACTGGCTGCCTTTTGGCATGCATACTCTAGGTGTTCCCTAAAACTCAATTTGGTGTCAATTATTACCCCCAGGTATTTGATAGCCGGCTTTGATGCGACCGTATGTCCATCGACCTCCACTTTTACAGTGTTATTTTTCCTGCGTTTCGTTATCAAGACCGCTTCCGTTTTCGCGTCCGCCAAGGTCAGCCCGGCCTTTTCTAGCCAGGACTTTACTGCTCTCACTGTTTCCGTTGCGTAAACCTCCACATCTTCTGGGTGTTTTGCTGCAACAACCACAGCTAGGTCATAAGCAAAGCCGACAATCGTAGTCCCCTCTGGGACGGGAAGAGCAAGCACCCCATTATACATGATATTCCACAACAGGGAACCAAGCACCGAGCCCTGTGGTACCCCGGCTGTGACAATATACTCTTTGGGGCCCTCATCCGTCCCGTACCAGAGAGTCCTCTCTGAGAGGTAGTTTTCCACCAAATTCACTAAGTATCCGGGGACACCTATGTCAGCTAACGCCCCTTTAATTCTATTCCAGTTGGCCGAGTTGAATGCGTTTTTGACATCCAACGCCACCACGGCACAGCAGCCGCCAGAAATCAGTGCACCGTTTGCCAGGTTTACCACCATGCCAATTGCGTCTACCATAGAGTGGGCGCGTTGGAAACCAAACTGGCGTTCCGACAAACCATTGCTGGCTGCGACGATGGGCAGGAGTCTGTTGTAGATGACTCTCTCCATCATCTTCCCCATTGTATCCAACAAGCAGATAGGACGATACGACGCTGGGTTTCCAGCTTGCTTGCCAGGCTTCGGAAGAAACACCAACTTTTGCTTTTTCCACTGGGCAGGGAATATTCCTTCTTTTAGGCACGCCTCGAAGGTGTTGGCGAAAAGGTCGGGACTAGTCTTCACTGCCAGTTTCAAAGCTCGGTTGGGCATGCCATCCAAACCCGGGGCCTTGTTATCACCGAACCTACCACATATTTCCCGCAGCTCCTCCACAGTTACAGGCGGTATTATGCCGTCATTTAGCTGGACAAAAATTTGCCTTCTCCTATTTTCGTGGTGAGGGAACAGAGTGGTAACAATCTGTTTCAGGAGGCGCGGACAGGTCACCTGGGGTGATTTCCGCAGCCTTTTCATCACCACTCTGTAAGCCTCGCCCCAAGGGTTTATGTCGGCATGGTCGCACAGCTGTTTGAAGCAATTCTTTTTGCTCCTCCGAATGGCTTCCTTTAGGCGGCCACGCAATTGCTTGTGTGCCTCCTCTCGACCGTCACCACCGGGTTTTCCCCTGAGCCTCTGGCAAAGCCTCCTTGCCCGAAAACATGCAGCTCGCAAACTTGCGATTTCATTGTTCCACCAGTAGTTGGGTTGCCTACTGGGGAGCAATCGCCTTCTGGGCATAGTAGCATCGCATGCTTCCGTCACCCATCGAGTGATCTGCGTGGCTTTCTCTCCAGCCGTACCATTCAGGGATATGTCAGATTTGAGCACCGCGGAAAACGTGTCCCCCTCGAAAGCTTTCACTGTCCAGCCAACCATACCACCCGGCATTCTGCGAGAAATCTTTTTCGAGCCGCCCTTGATCTCTATGCAGATTGCCTGGTGGTCGCTGTGCGTATAGTCCTCACTGACATGCCAAGCGATTCTACTGGCTAAAGTCTCACGTATGTCAGGTTCACTATAGACCCCAGGCCCCTTCCCCGGAAAGTGTACGAAGATCCAACATTCGCCAGTACCACGTCCAGCTCTGCGAATACCTCGAGGAGAACACGTCCCCTGACATTAGTTATCCGGCTGCCCCATTCAAGAGCCCACGCATTGAAATCGCCTCCTATTATGATCGGCCAACGCCCTCGTGCATCCAAAACAAGAGCAGCAAACATCCGTTCATACTCGACGAGTGTAGCGCTGGGTGGAGTATTGCAGCTGTAGATGTGGACGCCCTTCACCTTCGCTCTGATGAAGCCCTCCTCCGGGTGCTCCATTATTTCCTGGAAGACTTGTTCTCCACAAGTCCACAGCGCTGCTTGGCCCGTTTGGTCTTTGACCCAAACGCTACCACCACGGTTTCAGTATGGTTCACTTAGTATGGCCACATCGATGTTTTTCTCGCGAATGGTTTGTGCGAGTAGATCCTGCGCCGCCTCGCAGTGGTTGAGGTTGATTTGTATCAACCTCATCTGCGATTTGTGCTAAGGGCTCTTCTGTATTCCGGGCACCTGCTGCTGCCCGCAATGTGCCGATGGTCCACACCCTCCTTTCCTTTGCACAGTAGACAATTTGGGTCAGCTCCGCAGTCCTTGCTGATATGGCCTTCCACTCCGCATCTCCTGCATTGCTTTGACCTGTCATTTGGGTTAGTGCATGCCTTCGCAATGTGACCAAAGCCAAGGCATCTAAAGCACCGTTTTAACGCCACCTGTTCCTTAAGACGACACATAACCCAGCCTTTTCTCACTCTCCCTGCTGCTAACAGTTTGAGTGCGTTCTCCACTGGTAAGCTGATGATGGCGGTTTGTGTTCCCCCATAGGCTTTCCTTAGCGTTTTCACCACTGACTCTTGTAGTCCGGCAAGATCGAACTGTTTCTCCAACGCTTCGCGAACCTCCTCCTTCGTCGTGATTTCATCTATATCTTTGCAGATTATAGTGATCTCCGGCCTGCTAGCTCATATGTCGGCTTCCTGCCCTAATGTCTTCCCGATTTGGCTTAAGAATTTGTCCGCGGTTACATCCTTGGATTTCTTAAGTTCCAACATAAGATCTCCTTTCTGGGACCGTCTAATGCGGCTGACATTGTCTCCCAAATTGGTGAGTTCGGGGTCTGTCTTCACTTTCCTGAGAATGTCGGCGTATGACCCTTCGCCCCGTTTGGAAATGAAAATCACCTCCGGTCTAATCTTCCTCCGATAACTTTTTTTCCGCGGTTCTACCTTCCTCCAAGCTTCCGCATCCGCCTTTGAAGGTTCGATCCCTTTTCTCGAAGTAGCCACTGCAGTATTTTCACTGGCAGCTTCAGACGTACTTTTCATGAACTCCGCCTTTTTGGGAGTTGAGTACTTTTTTCTTTTCGGGGTTTGCTGGCCTGTTGAGTCATTCAGCTTCTCGCGCAGCCTCTTCCCCGGTTTCTCCCCTTTTGTGTTTTGAACCGGCGTTACTTGAGTTGCCTTTTCCAATCGGCGACTTCCCTACTCGTTCATCCTGGGCCTTGCCGTACGTCAAACGGATGCCTCCTATCATGGCCCTTATATCATTTGTATATGAATATCAATTACTTCAAACAGACATATGTGTATGTAGGTATATAGCATGTGCATGCTAATGAAGTTTGCGGGTGGTGTCTAATTCAGATAGAAATATTTCTACATTAAACCAGCCGTATTTAATATACGTATTATATATGTACATACGTATGCTTTGTGCACGAAGTAAATCGGAAATATGGGTACGATCAATTTATATATTATATTATATCTGCAGTATTCGGAAATAGGCAGTTTGTTTGTTTAGGGCGGGCATAATATCTATGGCTGTAATATGTACGTACCTCTTGTAGTTTGGAAAAAAGAGTGAATATGTTGGGTTTGTAGCTATTTACGGATAGAAAAATATGCGGGTTTGTGTTTGCGGGGTCCTGCATTGGGTCCTTTTTAGGCATAAGAGAGGCAATCCCCGCATCGGGGAAGGGTGGTCCTCTGACCGACTAATGAGCTTATTCATGCTATCTGCCAAGTGGCAGTCTATACTGGTGAATTTTTTGTATCAGAAATTATTCATCCAATCCAAGCTAGGGCCAGTTCTTTGAGCTGATTCGCCGACCTTCCTCTTCGATAACATCTGCAAAATTCATTTCCGCATGGCATGGCGAGTGTTTTCAGTGGTAATGCAGGGCGGGTGATCCCTAAAGTCTACTTCGGTTTTTTTTTTGCTTTCGTTATCGGAAGCTGGTCTGTATGCTCCTTTGAATTCATTAAGTGATCTGTAAAAAACTCCGCATATTCCTCGCGTACTTTTCATTCTGAACATGTCTGGAGTGAATTTCTCTATACAGTCGCAATCGACAGAAAGTTTCCGCTTGAGTTGGTTCAGAATACCACTGACTCTACGCCCCTGATATAGCGCCCCTATGCAACGAGTTACGGTCCACCAAGCCTCCGATCCTGTCTCGCTCCATCGCGCCTATAACGTGACAATATCCGCAGCCTCCTCAGCAAGTCACGAATCGGAACACAGCCCCCTTTTTGACATCGTTACTGTCACCAACGAATCTCCGACAAAAGACAACAACACCAACCGGGTGATTGCATGTTTCAAGCTGATTTATCCCCATGAAGTTGACGTCTCGGCAACCCTTCTATCTGGCCTTAAGGTGTATTTATCAAGCCATACATGCGCCCCAATTCGCCCCAATTGTCGAGTTATATAGCAGCATCCATGTTTACTGTCCGTCTGTTATATGTTAGGGGTTTAAGAACCAAGCTGGGGCCGTTCAATTTACCCGCGCTGGCTCAGCAAAACTATGCCATCTCTATCTCCGAAACCTGGCTGGATGATGTTTTATTAAATTCCAAGCTCTTCGAAGGGTACTCCACTTTCCGCTGTGACAGGGACCGGGATGCATTTCCACCGGCGGTGGGTCTTAATTGTAATAAAAGATACACTCACCGCCAAACTCGTCTTCTCCTCCTCTGGCTTTCCTTTTGACTGCGTTGCTCTTCGTGTCTCCCCGCCCAACTTCCTCCCGTTAATTGTATCTTGTATATATGTCCCCTCTGCTTGCCTTTCTCACCTGTATGAAGAATTGTTTGAAAGTTACTTACTGTCAGATTCCCTTTCCTCCCTTTCTTCCTTTGCGGAGATTTTAACCTCGCCATGCTCCACTAGCCTAATGATCCTAGCTTTCCAATTCCTTCCAACAACCTATCCCATTCTTCCTTTCTACTTTCTTACTTTATGAACACCTGCCTTGCCCTTAATTTCAATACTACCAAAAACTCCTTGGGCCTTTCTTACCAATCTCCCCGAGCGCCATCTCTCTTTATTTCCTTCCACATCTCCGTATGTCAAAACAGTCGCTCACCACCCCACGCTTGAATTTGAAGCGAAGCTCTCTCGCTCAAAACCCAAAACCAAACGTAAATCTACTAAGTTCAACTTCCGCGAAGCCAATTTTGACGATCGAAACTTAGCTTTAGCGTCTTTCAACTGTGACGTCAATGGTTAGAAAAGCTCGTAAAAGGTAGTTATTGAACTACTACCTAACTGCAGACTACTCCGAATTTCTGGCTATTCCTCTCCTTACGCCTTCCTTGGTTGAGTTCCTTATTGGTAATCTTGACCCCAATGTCGGACCTGGCCCCGATGCGCTTCCTAACCGCTTCTTCCTTAACTGCAGAAAACACATTTCCTTCCCCTTGAGTATAATCTACAACAAAAACCTAGAAGAATGCTACTTTCCCCATCTCTGGAAAGAGGCTCTTATCATCGCTATCCTTAAGAGCGGAGACCATTCTGTTGCTGTGAACTACCGCCCCATTTCTCTTTTCTCCTTTTGCTCTGAAATCCTGGGAAGGTACGTCAACGACTGGTTGACCGCGCACTTCGGCCACCTCATTGCCAAAGAGCAGCATAGTTTCATTAAACATAGATCTACGGCATCAAACCTTCTGGTCTTACCAACTTTGTTGCTAAATGCTTTAATTCACGATAAGAGGTATATGTTATTTATACCGATTTCTGCAAAGCCTTTGATACCGTTGGCCATAACATTCTCCTCTCTAAACTTTAATTACTGGACTTCCTTCCGTAAGTCATCTCTTAGCTTTCCTCCTATCTCTCATATCGTTCCTGCAAAGTTTCTTTTCATGGTTACTCATCTTGTTCCTTCTCCCCTTCCTCTGGTGTTCCCCAATGCTCTACACTTGGCCCGCTACCCTTTCTGTTTTTTATCAATGACCACGCCTCCATCCTCACCTGCCTGTATTTGCTTTCACTACTGACCTGCTTCAAAGAGCTGGTTGTAATATTCGACGACAAAGTTCGTTTCAATTCCCACTTTGTTGACATCATCGATAGAGCTTCCAAAATGTCTGGTTTTATCCCACGTTCCTCCTCCGATTTTACCTCAATTCAGCCTTCCTTAAAACTCTTCTATTCCTTTGTCAAAAACATCTTTGAATATATGCTGTATAGTCTGACCCCCCTTCCGCATTCGTGAGTGCCGCGCTCTTGAAGTTGTATAACGCAAATTCACCAGGTTCAACATTCAGGTTGGTTATCTATCACGACTGCGTACCCTCAATATCCCTTACCTGCAGCAACGCCGTATCTTCCTTGATATGTGTACTCTTTTCGAAATTTGCAGTTATCTGATGGACTGCTCCGCCATTTCGGATATTACTTTCCGTATCGCCTCGTCTCATAACACACGTAGTGCGGACATTTTTGATATACCCTTCACGGAGCTCGAGGTTTACCTCCACTTTCCGATCCCGAGACTATGTCGTTCTTACGACGCCCTACAGCTTGAGTCCTTTGACACTATTTCCTTAGCAGCTGATCGCAGTATTCACTTCTTCACTGCGTATGCACCACAGACAGGTAGACCTGATGCCGAGAAAGATGCCTTTTGGCAATTTCTCGATGAAAAGACTTGTCAGGTGCCTGCTGACGATTACATAATCATTGCCGGCGACCTTAATGGTCCTGTGGGCGAAAAGGCAGACGGTAACAAGTGCCATGGGGGAAAGGGGTTCGGAGCGCGCTATGAGGGTGGCGAGCGTATAATCGATTTTGCGGACACACATGACCTTGTACTTATGAATAGATGGTTCATCAAACGATTGTCTCATCTTCCTACATTTTATAGTCGGAACAGTAAAACGCAAATCGACTATATCCTCGTAAGACGCCAACATTTTACCACTGTCACTGATTGCAAAGTCGCTCTCTATGAGACCATAGCACCTCAACATAGGTCGTTGATTGCCGTCCTGCGAATTAAACCACCGATAAAACAGCGTGAGGAACGCACTGGCCCGCCGCGCATTAAATGGTGGCGATTTGGTGAGAAGAAAGAATAAACGGTCTCACTCATACGATTGCCGACCATTACGAATGTGGAAGAATCATGGAACCAAATGAAAGACACGATCCACAAAGCGGCCTCTGCAACCGTCGGGGTCAACAAGCCGGGTAAGCGGTACATCAACCGAGATACTTGGCTTTGGAATGATGCTGTTGAAATGAAAAGAAACGCCTCTACCACAAATTTCTCGACGATAAAACACCTGCTAATTGGCAAATTTATAAGAATACCAACCGGGAAGCAAAGAAAGCAGTCGCTGTCACCCGAGCGAACGATTTCAAAAATCTTTACGATAAACTGGACACTCGGGATGGCGAGAGAGATCTGCATCGACTTGCTAAAAGCCGTAATGAACGTACACAGGATATCGAACATTTCTGTTACGTTAATGACAAGAACGGTACTTTGCTTACCAATCGTCGAGCCGCAACGGATAGATGGCGAGAATACTTCGAGCAGATTTCAACTGAAGAATTTGCTCATCCTTCACTTCCACAATCATTGCCGACATTTGGAGCAGTTCCACCAGTCAGCGCAACTGAAGTCGAGGAGGCAATAAAACAAATGAAATCGGGGAAAGCAACAGGACCAGACGACATCGCATCTGAGCTCTGGAAAGCGAAGAGCTGGGACCCAACACTGTGGCTCAGGGAATTCTTTAACCGGGTTATCCAGGAAGGAAGAACACCATCTGACTGGCAAGAAAGTACCACTGTTCCAATATGGAAAAAGAAAGGTAGCCCAGCAGAATGTTCAAATTACCGTCCGATCCGGTTACTTTCCCATACCATGAAGATTTTTGAACGCCTTCTTGACAACCGTATTCGCGAAATCGTTGAAATAACCGTGAATCAAGTCGGATTTGTCAAGAACTGCGGAACTACTGACGCAATACACGCTGCGCGGTTACTCATGGAGAAACACCGTGAGAAGCATCGCCCTCTTTACATTGCGTTTCTGGATCTGGAGAAAGCGTTTGACCGTGTACCACACGAACTCATCTGGTATGCTTTACGACAACTCTTCGTGCCAGAAGAACTCGTGCGCTAGGTTCAATTGCTCTATCATGATCCGAAAAGTAAAGTTCGAGGTATGGCGGGTGTATCAAAACCGCTTCGTGTCTCTGTTGGTGTTCATCAAGGAAGTGCCCTCTCACCACTCTTTGTTCTTGTTACGGACACCGTCACACGGGATATCCAACGTCCAGCGCCTTACACACTGCTTTATGCAGATGATGTTTTCCTAGCATCTGATAGTAAAAATGATCTCGAGCAACTTGTTCAAAAGTGGAATGATCGCCTCATGCAACACGGTCTCAGATTGAATTTAAACAAAACTGAGTTTTTGACGACCGATCCCCATGAAACAGGCACAATTACTGTCATTGGCAGTGATCTGCCCAGAACTGAGCGATTTAAATACCTCGGGTCAACGCTATCAGCTAATGGACAACTGCGTTATGAAATTGCTTCACGCACGTTCCACAACTGGTGTTCTTTGTGATCGACGTATCAAGGAACGTGTCAAATCTAAAATTTACCGCAATGTCGTCCGTCCAGTCGCTCTCTATGGTTCTGAGTGTTGGCCGACTATAAAAGACAATGAACGGCGTCTTGCGGTAATGGAGACGAAGATGCTACGTTGGGCTAGTGGCGTGAGACGTTTTGATCACATCCGAAATGAGGATATCCGCGATCGTTATGGGGTTACACCGATCGTGGAAAAGTTGCGAGAGAAGCGTCTTGGATGGTATGGTCACGCAATTCGTGCACTTGCCAAGATTGGTCTGAACATCAAAGTCGATCGTAAACGACCAAAAGGCAGACCTAAACAACGGTGGCTTGATACGCTAGATGGGGATTTAAAAGCCTCGAGATTGCACCCAGATCAGGCATTCGATAGAGCCAAATGGCGAAGCCGATCACGACGAGCCGACCCCGCTTGTGAACGGGACAAAGGCTGAAGAAAAAGAAGAAGACGCGTAAAATAAGCCATTCACTTGCTTCTCCCTCTGAGGACAATACGTAATAAGGAATTTGTTTTCTGTGTATTGTTCTCATTAAATAAATAAATAAATCGAGACATAAAATCATCATTAATTTGAGATAGAAGGTAGAGGCTGGAAATTCTTGCTCTATGCAAACAATCCATTTCCGAAAATTCTTTACACGCTCTTTGGAATTCTTCCCAAAGTGCTTCGGAAAATACTGTTGCCTGCAGGTGGGCGTGATGTTGTCGTCGCGCCGCAACGTCGAATTACTCCCCGATTGGCGCCGGGCGGCTCTAAGCGGGTCGAGGCGTCTTTCTTTTTTTTTACATTACCGGTGGCATATTATTTTATTCGAGTGCAGGTCCAAAATGTACAAGACCAGGGAAACGTGATTTTAGTTTATGGCAAAAAAAGGTCCGACATAGCTTCTAGTACAAACGATCTCGCTACTACTAAAAATGATTTTCCCCAATATTGACAATTTCAATGCACATTTTAAACAAGTCGGAATACCGGGAGCTCGCGCTTCGGGTATAAAGGTTTTGTGTTCATCTTATGTAAGAGACGCACATTTTTCTATCGGTATATAGCTACAAATCCAACATAATCCTTCATATTTTTCCAAACTACGAGACATACGTACATATTAGAGCCATAGATATCACGCTCACCCCAAACAAACAAACTGCCTATTACCTACTGTACACATATATGCACGTATCTAAATTTATCGTACCCATATTTCCGATTTACATCTTATATCTAACTGAATTAGGCACTACCCGCAAAGTTCATTAGCACGCATCTATTATATACCTACATACACACATGTCTGGTTGACAAATAACTAAAAAACTAAAACAAAATAATTGTCTGCGACCCATTTCGTAAGAACTCATTTCGTTGTGATATTGACGAATTGATATGTGATGATGACGTCATGCAGGTTGTAGAGTGAACGAAATTCACAAAAAATTGTAAAGTATTTTCACAAAAAATTGTAAAGTATTTTCTTCAAACTTGACCAAACTGTGCATTATATTCTTCATTACACGCATGCCAAATTTTGTACTTCTGGGATGAACATAAGGGGGGTGCCGGGTAAATTTCTAAAATGTGGGAATATACTATTATTAACTTTATTTGTGCAGATATCGGAACCGGATATATTTTGAGGCCTAGATTTCGTAGAGATGCACCATTGTGATTTTTTTCAGATATTTCGGTTGGATAGGTTCTGAGAACGATACCTGTTACACTTTTTGTGGGTCATATTTTAAACCCTAACTCCCCTATGTTTCATCTAATATCAAATATTGAACCAGATTCGAAAAGTACTAATTGGGACCTTTCATTTGATACCCTACATGGCTACATTCTGTGAAAAAAAAATTTGCACCCTCCATTCACATGTACGGGGAGCCCCCCCTTAAACTTAACACAAGATGGCGCCACTTACTGCATGTAAAGGGATCACCAGATTACATACTCTCACCAATTTTCGTGACAATCGGTCCAGCCGTTTCCGAATAAATCGGGTATGACAGACAGACAGACAGACATACAGACAGACAGACAGACAGACGGACAGACGGACAGACAGACACCGTCTCGATTCTAATAAGGTTTTGTTTCACACAAAACCTTAAAAAGAAAATTGCTTCATTTCAACAGACAGTAACCTACATTAAGTTAATTTCTGTTAAATTTCAGCCCACGTTTTTGCACACAGAATAATCGTTTCCGTAGTGAATCTGCGTAAAATCAAGGAATTTACAATTTAGAACGAATTTTCGTAGCCGATAATGGAATTGCTGTTTTTGACATTTCCATAATCACAGGATAGATACGAGTATCGTCCCGAAACTCTTGCTTGCTCTGGTTGCCATAGTTCCTTCCGAACTGCTTCTTGAAAACTCTGCAATTACAACTTTATTTTTATTCTGTCCTTCGGATTCTGTGACAATATCGTAAGCAAGAACTTGGCTTCCCGGAGATTCCTCACTTACATTTTTCATGTTACTATATTCGACTTTGTGAAACGTCGTGTCCATACGTTCCCATCAGCAAATATTCGTATTATGTTCCCATAATCCTTAGCTTACTTGACTTCACCGTTAAATCCCACTTACTTCGCTGCTCGCTTCACATAATAAACTTCCAATTTCCGCAACTACTTCCAGGGCGCTAAAGGAGGCCACTACATCTGCACTCTCCGGTCGGAAACTTTTCGACGGGAGCCTGGAAAAGCCGCTAACAACGAACTTCGAGTTGCTGAACTTGGTTCCTGACGACAGCGTGAAGAAGGGGAAGCTGTACGGGAGCGATGTGTCGACACATGGTCGTTCCCACAAGGCGCGGTTATCGGAGGCTGGCGCAACCAAATGGCGACACGTAGGATCTATATCCGGAACTAATGTGCAATTAGACACTATTGTTTGGCCGGGAGGCGATATCGTTGTATCCGGTGAGTATTTCAAATTGTGATAACTGCACGAAGGTTGCACGGTAAAGGGACCTAGCGGGGTACAGTGTGCTAATATGCAGTAGGATGAAAGGGTTTATATGGTAATGTATTGAAGCTAACGGTGCTTAAGCAACCAGCCTTGAGCGCAAACTAGCTGGAGGACAGTTTGAATATAATGGAAACTCCGAATTGAATACGCGGATGTGCACAGAAAAGTGACTGCACATAAACATGACCTCAGTGTACAGGAACGCATCGGTTTCAATAAATTTTGAAGCTATCTTTGTTGATATTTAAGTGCATAGAGGAGGACGAAATTTTGGAATTTAGATGCTACTAAAATTGAAAACCACTCCACCTTTGCAAAACCTGGTAATAACAATGAATTTGCTTTCTTTCTTTGCTAAAGGTCTTTCGGTGCAGTCAAAAACTATTTTTCGGATAGTTACGTCTTTAGCGCCGCCATTTGTGATGCAATCAGAATTGGATGAGGACGGATTATGTCTTAGAGGTCTACCTTGTCATAGGCTTTCACCAAGTGCCCCGCATAATTTGACGTTAATGTTTAACGCTATAGAGACACGTGATCGTTTTGAGGAGGACGCCATGGAACATGGAATGAAAAGCCCGCCGCAAGAGGAAACTAGTTCTTATGATCATTCGATGTACATGTGAGTGCTGAACCAGTATTTATGTTATTCCAAAAAACTATTTAGAATTATTCTGATATTATTTAATCATTTCGGTACCTTGTAGTGCGGGACTTCAAATTTTAGTATTATTTAGACTGCTTCTAGCATTAGATCAGAGTAGAAAGTGGTGGTGGATTTTGATATTCTATCGTTTACTCATCCACCTGCTTATGATCTGACGTAATCTGTTTCGTATAGCCCGATGGCAAGATTGTGCAAGAGTTGATCCCTTGGCCCCCAGAAAAGATGACCGGGAATGTTAATGAACAACCCGGCGGGGAGGGGGGTCACATTGTGACTGCACTTGAAGGAACCAATAAAACAATTGGTGTCCGGATAGCTCAGTGGTTAGAGCGCGAGGCTGATGTTATGTCATTATATACCGTGCAATGTTGAAATAAATGAAACATCGTGGCGTGGATCCTAACTTGATGTTTAACGGTGCGCTAGATGTTTGGTTTTCTATGTAACGATCATGCTCGGATGTGGGTACTCACTCCTCAGATAGAGGATTGGTCAGTAAACACTATATTGGCAAAAAAGAATTTCAGCCAGGTTCTAACTTAGAAAAGGTTTTACCGCTTTAGAACGATATGCGACACCAGAGGTTTCACTTTAGCAGAGCTTGAATTGAATCAAACCGTACAGTAACAATATAACGAAGCCGCAGAACCGACATTTCTGGCCCATGCGTGTGTAAATACAGAAACATAAATTCAAACTGTTTTACGTGCGTGGCACTCATTTTAACTGTTGTCTGAAAGTTACAAACCAACTAAGATCTTATCTGCAATGGTTCTTTTTTATTGCACTACATTTATTTTTTGACTTTTCTACCACATACAAAATAACAAAAAATTATTAAATCTTTAATTTAATCAGTCTTCATCCTGAGTCAGCATTTGGGAATATAAAGTAGTTAGCAGCCAATTATTTTAGTTTCTTCTTCTTTTTAATCAGCCTTTCCCCGTTCACAAGCGGGGTCGACTCGTCGTGATCGGTTTCGTTATTTGGTTTGGCTTTTAGATCCTCATCCAACACATAAAGCCGAGTCGTTTCGGCTGGCCTTTTGGTCGCTTACCACTTCGATGTTCAGAACAATTTTGGCAAGTGAATTCTCGTTAGCGCGAATTTCGTGACCATACCATCGAAGACGCCTCTCCCGCATTTTTTTCACAGCCGGTGCCACTCCCTATCGATCGCGAATATTCTCATTTCGGATGTAATCAAGACGTCTCACGCCACTAGTCCAACGCAACATCTTCGTCTCTATTATCGCAAGACGCTTTTCATTGCCTTTTTTAGTCGGCCAACAGTAAGTATAGAGAGCAATAGGACGGACGACATTGCGGTAAACTTTAGATTTGAGACACTCGTTCATACGTCGATCACAAAGAACACCAGTTGTGGAACTCCACTTCATCCAGATTGCGTTAGTGCGTGAAGCAATTTCATAACGCAGTTCTCCATATTTAAATCACTGAGTTCTAAGCAGGTCACTGCCGCTGGCAGTGATTGTGCCTGTTTCCTGTGGATAGGTCGTCAAAAACTCAGTTTTATTCAGATTTAATCTGAGACCGTGTTGCGTGAAGCGATCATTCCACGCTTCTAGAGCTCGGATGCGATGTCGTCAGGTCCTGTTGCTTTGCTAGACTTCAGTTGCGCTGACAGTTAAGTCCTTGGGGTTTTAACGTAGGCACCTGTCGTGGAGACTTAATCCTACGGTCTTCTTAAGACACGGATTGATTTTGGGACCACAATCAGAGCCCCGCTGTGACAAGCAACAACGGTACCAGTCTATGTAAGTACATGGCTTAACATTCATACTGGTGGATGCAAGACCTACCTAAATCTCTACCGAACTAAGGAGTATGGCACTCTTGTTGAAATGCAACACCACGTCGAGCCCGAAGGTCTCTTCTCGCTTGAGCATCACCAACAGCCCCCATGAAGCTTCCACTAGGGGGCCAACTGCAAACAACCGAGCTGTACTCATATACGACAGGAATTCTCCCGAAGTGTGTGAGTCCAGGGGCTACCCTGGTTCCCATGGTACCAGTATACCCCTGGTAAAGTTTCGTGGCCGAAGCCACTTCAAATGAGTCCCTGTGCAGACTCGGGTCTGATCACCCTAATTAAGCTTTGGAGCATTCGCCTACTGCATCACGGCCGGCAAGCCAATGCGATACAGCGGTTCCCGGTGCCACCATGTGGAGGTTCTCCTCGGCCACTTGGTTTTGGTTCAGCCGACAGAGTTGCCGCCCCGCCTTCCTCCCCGCCACCTCAGAGTTGCGCTGACAGGTGGAACTGCTGCAAATGTAGGCAATGGTTGTAGAAGTGGAGAATGGGTAAATTCTTTAGTTGAAATCTGTTCGAAGTATTTTCGCCATCTGGTAAGCAAATTACGGTTCTTGTCATCAACGCAACAGAAGTGTTTGATATACTGTTTGTGTTCGTTTCGGCTTTTCGCAAGTCGATACAGATCTTTTTCGTCATTAGGAGTGTCAAGTCTATAGTAAAGATTTTTGTAATGGACCGCTCGGATGACAGCCATCGCTTTCTTTGCTTCCTGGTTGACATTCTTATAAATTTGCCAACCGGTCAGCATTCTATCGTCGAGAAACTTTTGGTAGAGACGTTTCTTTTCACGGATCTACATTTCAATATCGCTAGACCAAAGGCAAGTATCTCGGTTGATGTACCACTAACCTGGTTTGGTGAACCCGAGGGTTGTAGAGGTCGCTTTGTGGATCGTGTCTTTAATTTGAATCCACGATGCTTCTAAATTCGTAATGGTTGGTAACCGCGTAAGTGAGATCATTACTCCTTTCTTCTCACGAAATCGCCAATACTCAATGCGTGGCAGTCCAGTGCGTTCTTCACGCTATTTTATCGGTGGTTTGATTAGCAGGCAATCAATGCCTGATGTTGAGGTGCAATGGTCTCATAGGGAACGACTTTGCAATCAGTGACAGTGGTAAAACGTTGGCGTCGTATGAGAATGTAGTTGATTTGCGCTTTACTGTTCCCACTATCAAATGTAGGAATATGAGACAATCGTTTGATGGACCATATATTCATAAGTACAAGTTGATGAGTGTCCGCAAAATCGATTATACGATCGCCATCTTCATTGCGCGCTCCAAACTCCTTTCCCTCATTGCACCCGTTACCGTCTGTTTTTTCACTCACATGACCAGTAAGGTCGCCGGTAATGATGATATAGTTATCCACAAGCACGTTACAAGTCTTTTCATCGAGAAGTTGCCAGAAGGTAACTTTCTCGGCATCAGGCGGACCTGTCTGTGCGCACGCGGTGAAGAAGTGAATAGTGCGATCAGCTGATATAATGGTGAACTTCACCAGCCGATCATCAAATCGTTTGACTTTTTTAATGGTATCACGGAAACCCTCCGAGATGGCAATGCCAACACCGTACTGAGTGTGTATGTAGGCTACCAAAATAGAGAAGTTTATATCTATTTTCACCGCGTTCGCCTTCTATGTCGCAGCTTTTCGCACGCGATCATCGGGTTTCTTGCAGAATGTAGATATCAATCCACTTTTTTCGAAGGACCCTTCCAAGTACCTCGGTCTTTCCAGTTAGGGTGCCAACATTTAAAGTGCAGACAGGTATTTGTTTTGCTTGTCAATATTTTAAAGTGCATTCTTTGAGGGATTTCGAATTTGGATATGCGAGCAGACTTAAGCTTGAACAATTTATTGAGTTGATCTGAATTTTCTTTGTCTCAATATGTTCCTGCTGTATAGGTAGACTCCTAGGTACTAGTGTTTTACCTCCTTAGAGTGAACTCAACTGGAGGATATATTCATTTCTTTAATGTAAAGGTGACATGACTACACTTTGTTTAGTTTACTTTCCAACGGGCCAACCATTACTCAACCTCTTTTATGTGATTCTCGAGATGCAATATTACGATTGAAATGTGTGCAGAGTATCGCCGTATCGTCAGTGAAGGTAGAAGTAACTAGGCGCTCATTTGTGGGTAAATCTGCAGCAGACATCAAATAAAACAGGGGTAAAGGATACTCCTTGGCCACTGCTTTGATATTTGACATTCTTAAGGTGGAAGTTATTTTTTTAATAAAAAATCTCCTGTCGACCTCTTGGTATTTTTCGGCGATCAGTTGGCCAGTAGATTGGCTGGCCGCTCGAAAATAAATTGAGTTCATATTTCGTCAATGTGGTCTCGAGCCCCAATGCGTGCATTTGGCATTGACTTTTCGGACTACAATAAACCTACAGGCAGGCGTGTTGAGAAAGCGTTCTAACTTTTCTGTTGATATGGTAAATCTCGAAGGACTGTATGCAGAAATTGTGACAGGATCTCCGCATTCCATTACGGATATAGATGTCGCTTGCACATAGTCCTTAGCAATAATGTTCCATGACGCAGTGCCTTATACGCTTTTGAATGAGGATTTCTAAACCTCCACGATCTTTTCCATCTGGGTGCTTAGTATTGTAGAATTTGTAGCCGGGTATCATAAAATTGTATTTGTCGGTGAGATAGTTTTTACGAGAAGGGTTTGGTTTCCCATTAGTTCTAGCATCATGTTTTGCATTGATGCCGTAAATTGGTTCATGTTTTAAATGAGCTGGAGTATTATAGATTCTAGATTAGGAGCGGATTTGGCAAGCTGTGTCGATTCGGGACGATTGGATTTCACAGCACCAGCATAAGACTAGGTCGACTGGGTCTGTTCGGAGCATAGGAACCATTTGAGTTTCTATTGCCATTTAAGGGTCTTTTGGTTGGTGGTCGGGATAGTTGTCTCAGTTCAACGTACACAGGATATCTCCTGTAATTGTAAGTGTAGTTGTTACCACAGTTACCGCGGGTTTTGGTAGATAAATCTTTCTTACCTAATGGGCATTTAACTGTGGGATGTGTCCAACTTGATGACAATTAAAATATTGTAAAGGACTTTTTCATTTCATCAGTGCTTCAACTCTTATCATCTGATGCAGAAGGTTCCACAAGTAAAAATGGGATGCGATTCACCTTTGCTGAGAGGTTGTGGTACTCTGAATCGGTTCCTTACATTATGTAGTATACCGATTTAATCTGAAAGCCTTTTTCTAAGAGCGTTTCAGAAATCGAGTGAGCTTTAGGTCCATTTCCTTTAATTACTATTACTAGCCTTTTGCTATTTCTAACCTGGAATGTGTAGTAGTGGCAAATCAAAGTCATTGGTGACTTTACGATACCCGCCTTCGCTGCAGACCTGGATTTTTTCTCATCGACATTGCTTTGGTTTTCGTTGGAACAGAGTAGAAGTTCTTGTTTCCAATCTTTTGAGTTAAGGATGTAATCAGGGTGGAAATGTTACGCTCGCGTTAGTAGATTAGGCTTGGATAATTTAGCATTCTCAAGAGAAGGTCCACTATCTTCGCTCTGGCAGAATGTTCATTGCCTTGATTGCGAATGATGTTGAATCGATTCTATGAATACTTACTGGCCGGTAAGGTTTTGTCCATTTTTGCGGCACTTTTCTCCTGACTAGACTTAGGGTTTCTTATGCGTTTGGAGTTGACTACAATGTACCTATCTAACGATATCTGTGCTTTTTTCGGGTGGTCCTTATTTGCGCTTTGGGTAAAGATTCAATATTGACCTTATTTTGGGTTTTCGATTGCCATCGGCGGATATCGACATACTTTTTATATTTCTCTTGAACAGCTTGAATATGAAGCAGATCAAGACCGGTGTACTTGCACACTTCCTCAAACGGTAAGTCTAGATGCGTGATAGACATTTTAACATTATGCAAGGATGTCTTTTGGATGCTTTCTTGGCTTGGATTTATTCAAGCGGAGAGTCGGAGTTACAAAAAAAGGGGTTTTTCAGGAGGGCAGATTGTTAGAGTTGACTTTCTTGTACCAAAGGTGCTAAATTTAGTACCTTTTGAAGTTTATCGATACCTTTGTAGTTTTTCTCATTTTTCAGTAGTTTTCAGTTAAATAGGTACTCTTACTTTCGAAAAGAAACCGAAACGAAGTAATATCAGGTTTTGTCGTAGTTGGCCGACTAGTACAAAATCGTTCATCTCCGAAAATAACCCCGGAAATAACCTGCCTTTTCGTACTAAAAATTTAAAATTTTTGATATTCGATTCTATGGTCGGGAAAAGTAGCCTATTTTGGTTCAATAGAAAACAGAATGTCTGTAGGTTAGCCAATATGGAGTTAAAAACTGGCTAAATACATGCAATCGTCACGTATGGTGGGCAGAATCAGTTAACTTGTGGCTTCAAAATGGTGAGACTGAGTAGATTGGTATTTTTTGACTAGAACTAGACTTAAAAAAGAGAATATCCTTTAATCTATTGTATTTGTTGCAACACACCACCTTTTTTGATATCATAATTTTTTTGCTTCAGGTAATACTTCGAATCGATAAATATGAATGATTATTGTAGATTATTTTCAAAAATTTTCTGGTATAATTCTATTCCCATTTCTGCTTTGTTATGTGAAGCGCATCGTTTTGCTGTATCTACCTATTGTATAAAGTCAGGGTTTCGTAAATTAAAAAAAAAAATGGGGGTTTGTTGTATACTGTGCAGAAGTTTAGAGAATGCAAAAAAAATTAAATAGGCATGATTTAGTGGTAAATGATTACAGAGTCCCTTAAGTTGTTAAGTTGTTGCATCCTTTAAGGAGGTCATCGCGAACTAGGCGAACTAGGATTATTAAAAAATATTAAAAGCTAAATTTTTGGTACCATGTTAAACTTTAAATAAAAAAGACTACTGAATGAATCGTAATTATCCTAGTTTGCGGACCGAAGAAATATGTTCTGAGCAAGTCGTGAAAATTTTAAAGAATTTTGTTGGATAGATTTTGGGCTATGGTGCACCAGATTTTCAACATGCAATTTCGAGAAAAACGCATTTAAAAAGAAGAATGTGATTTTTAACCATAAAATCCAAACTGGTCATTAATCGGCTATACCTAGTCCATAAACTTTAGGTTTCTTGAAGAATCACATGCCTTGGCTTAAATTCTTGTCCTTTTAGTGACGTCATTCGAACGTCATTCGGACCGCGCTTTATTACGGCAATCGACATAAATCTGGCATGTGACTTATTACGTGTTTAATACTATAATTTCCGAACGACTCCGAATATCAAAAAATTACTTTGCCTATATATTCTACACTATATCTAGATACAATTGATGCCAAAAAAAATCGATTCCGCGGACTTGACACACGGGATGACCCCCTTAATTAAGCGTTTCATTTCATATTAATGTGTACGTAGCCTAGCTAAAAGACCTTGAAGTCTGCTAAAGCACTTCATTCAAGGCCAAAACGATACACTAGGAGGTAGTGTAGTCAGCATTGAACCCACCCGGGATAATTACCTGATTTGACTAAGGTGCTCATTCATAGCGACTGGTATCCTACATCCAATGACAATAAAAATTTCCTTGCAATCAGTGACGCTTGCGATATAAGTTAACCCTTTATGACAAACTTAGAAGTGGAGACATTATCATTTTATGTATGTATATGTAATTGATCGCTTGAAATCTAATTTATTTTCTCCCTTTTGTGTTTCTTAACGTATTTTCTTTTTTATCCTTTCTTCCTTCGAGCGAGATTTCGAAGTACTTATTGAATTGTACCAGATATCGATACCAATACTCCAAGCAATGAAAGGCATTAATTTTATTCCAGGACAAAATGTTGTTACGGTCTAACCATGGACCTTTTAGAGAATATTGCGATGGAATTGAATTTCGAATTCCATCTTTACGTCGTTCACGATGAACTCTTTGGGACGCGATACAACAGCCACTCTGCCTTTTTTCGATCAGGAGATTTGCATTTCCAGCGGAAGGGCCAGGCTCACTGGAGCGAAAAGCACGAACAACACTTCTATAAGGAACAATCGGCAAACCGGCAGCAGGCCCCTTTAGGGGGATCTAATTACTATAGCGGTAATTGCAACTCTTTCATCCTCCAACCATTCATCTTATCCGATTCTGCTTAAGATCCTTATCAATTTGCCAAGAATTTTCCACTTTGCATGCCACTTTTTTATTCGCGCTTTATTCATGTGATCAATTAAAATCTCTTTGGTTCAGCCAGCTTCGAACGAAAGTCAAATTTGAATACGAATTTGAACTTGAACGAGGAGGACAGCAAGGAAGAAGTGGGTGAATATCCTGTGGAGTACGAAGCCATTAGACAGTCGTATACGGCACCGTCTAAGAACCCGAATACGAAAAAACATGCAATGGGCGAGGGAGTGCGGCGCAGATTGAACCAGGAGAGACGAAATGGTAAATATTTGAAGTGATTTCTATTTAAATCCGATTAGGTGAATTTATCTGTGATGACATGCCACCGAGACTTTGAAAGTTGCCTCTAATAATGAAAAATGTTCTCCTTTCTTCCCATCTAGTGGAATGGAACGGGATTATTGGAGATTTGCTATCTGGATCCGCAGATATGTCCTTTGCGCCACTGAGCGTGACTAGGTAAGTATCTGAATATTTCTGAAATGTGAGAATTAATTATCCTCAAACATGCGCCTTTTAAAATCCCATGGTTGGCAGTTTAATTTTAATGGATTTGCGGTGTTCGATGTCAAATATGCGTAGCTTTCAAGTCATCTTAAAAATTAAAATTAAAAAATTTTTCTTGGTTTAAAATAACGTGGGAAATCACCTTATGTTTATTGAATTATTGTGTAGGAAATGTGAGTGTTAATTATTCCGTTGCAGCAAACTTCATTTATGATAAATTACCAGCGGAGAGTAATTCGACTACTCAATTTGCATTGTTAATGAAGTGAAATAATGGAAGACTATCTGCATCCCCTCGTTTAGAGAGCATTCGTTGCAGAGGCAGAGGTTTCCCAATTGCGTTCTTTGTTAGGTGTCACAACAATAAGCTACATATGACCCTCAAATGCTTGTTATTCAATCGTAATTGTTGACTGGCTTGTAACGCGCATGATGCTTATTTTGCTCTAGAAGAGTATGTGGCATTATTTGGGTTTGCTATATTCAGCGACGGTACAAAAACTGTATAAGACTGGGGCCAATATTTAGTTAGAATACCTGACTACATGTGGCTCGGAATTCCGGAAGACGTTCCGACATCAAAGTTGTTTTCTAGCAAAGTATTCGTTCTCGAACATTCAAGGAGGTATACAAGTGCCGTTCTCAGAGTGAATCCAGTTTGAGCAATGAAATAACATGTTTCTGATTATAAAGAGAGTGGAATATAATTAAATGCTATTAAATTAATTATGACCAGCTTTATATTAGTAAGCTACGCAATCTAGTGATATGAACCTTATGGATGGCAACCATCGATCTGAAAGTGGTCCACTTTATTTAGCAATACCTTCGTCTTGAAAGGTTCGCAGAAACCGTTGATTCTTCCCCTCCCGCTTCTGCCCGAATGATGTGTTTCCAAGGGAATCTGCACTCTCTCAGCTCTGGAGTTTGTGAAGTATCATCCGGTCTTCTACGAGAGTCCAACCTGCTTGACTCATCTTTCACCTTCTAGTTCCTCGCAATATGTTTTGAAGCAGTAGCGCTTCTTACGAGCCTCTTATATTATCGCTGAGAGTTCCTGGACTTTAACAAGGCTTCATATTTATTAAGATTTTTTCCAATGTCACCTTTTTTTCTGTGGGGCGTACTCAACCGCGTTTTTTTTGTCTCCTCTGCCATTCGCAATTTGCTCTGGATATATGTGACCATGGAGCTTCTATCCTAGAGTCTCCTCAAGGTTCTTCGGTTCTTCCACAAATCTTGGACAGTGGAAGAATACGTGCTCAGGGTCCCCTACGGCTTCATCGCCGCTTGGACAATCGAGTGAGTCATCCAGTTCAAACATGTACAGGTATTGGCGATATCTACCGTTTCCTATGAGAAACTGGGTAAGATTATACTTAATCCCACCGTACCGTTTCGCCAACCACATCTTGATGGCAGGGGAGCCTGTGTGTCCATTGACCCTTTTCCGAGCGTTCCAAATGTTCTACCATCTGTTTACAGATCTCTTCCTTTCGGCGTCTTTCTTTGTCTGCAGTAAAGGAGAGGATAGCTTCGCATTAGATACATATACTTGTCATCTCAGATACCAAGATGAGGCATCATTCTCGAGGTGGCGTGCTGCATCAACTGAGATAGTCCTAAGGCAGAGCACACTTTTAGGGTTGTCCCTCGTTAGACTGCACTTAATTTATGAGTGTTAGCTAAAATTTGAGCTCACCACCCTGAGTATAAGCAACCTCGAAGTATGCCGTGGCCAGCCCACGTTCGGTATCATTCGTTGCAGGGCCGTACTTGCAGCGGATGTTCTGTCGTTAACATACTGCATGTTTTGCTAATAGCTGAGCTTTGCGAATTTCACCACTCCCAAGCATTTGATGGCTGGCTTGGAAGTGATGATAAAAACCCCAATTTGAATGCGGACATAACTTAATTTATGGCGCTCACTGATGGAGACCCCTTCTGTTTTTTCGGACGAAAGTGTCAGATCAGAACTCTCTAGCTAACCGTTAATAGCACTGATTGATTCTTCATACACCTAAAAGAGGGGTGCAGCATTTTTCGCATATTGTTATGTGGCGTTCCTAAAGAAGGTTTTAGTTTTGACATAGATTGCAAAGAGCAGCAGTACAGGGGTCAGAAAAGGGTCAGTTACTTCAAGGGCCCGTTCTCAGAAGCTATATAACCGAAAAATTTGGAAAAAGTTTCGTGGTCCATGCGTATAGTATCTTGGCTCTGAAATACTCTCCGCTACGATGCCTGCTCAAATTAAGTCTACTATCATTAACACACGTATGGAAGGTTAAAATTCTTCTTTTCGCATCAAATTAATACTCCCTAAGAGATAAAATGTTGTAGGGGTGGAGGGGTTATATGTCCTTAAAATGTTAAAAGGAATCTAACATTCAGTGGAACAAATGGATTACTTACTTTTTGCAATTCATCGATATTCACTTTTCTCACTAGCCTTTCTAGTATAGCATACTCATCCTGCCTCCATATTCTAGCCTTGAAATATTTCGAAAATTACAGGTTAAGTTGAGGAAGGATAGCAACTACAAGTTGCTACAACAACAGCAAGATTTAACTCGTACCATTTTTTTGATCGAAAAAAGATGATGTGACAAAAGATCACTGGTTTGCTTTCATCCCAGCATCCTTGATGATATATCATAAACTAAGTAATAGAAATAGAATACAACTTTACGATATCACTAGGGAACGCTTGTCTGCACAGTATGCTGACTGCTGTAATGTATATTGCAAATGCCACAATCACAGCATCACAATAGAACGTGATCGAAGAGGTCCTATATGCAGAATTATTTCAGCGTAGTTGCTTCTACTAATTTTGACATCAGGACACGGGCTCCCGATTTTGTGGATATTTCATCGTAAAAAACTTTATTAAACTGAAAAAATGGATCCTGGTCTCTTTCAGCGTTGTTGACAGCATAAAGGGAAAGACTCTAACATAGTGTAGATTGATTTGGCCAACCTATATGTAACAGAAAGCAGAACTGCTGCATTTGCTGGTGCAGAAGTGCCAAAGAACTCATTTACAAAAAGTCTTGTTTTTTCACGTAAAGCATTTCGAATTAACGCGCTATGAATTGAGGCTTAAGAATACTCTCAAAGTCTTCCCTGCTTGCCGGAAGAGGTGACTAAAAGGGATAGAAATTTGTGGGCTAGCCGTCTGCAAATTTTGGAAACTTATTGCTACCGAGGCGTCAACAACCCCTTCGATAGGGACTGACCTCACGCTATCGGAAACGAATTGTGATTGATTTATGAAATGTGCGCTCCTCGATAACGGTAGCAAGAGTCCCCAGAATGGCCGCTTTCTCCAACTCCAGTGGGAATTCTAACGATATAAGCTGGAAATTCTGCTTAGTAAGATGGTGGGACTCTAGAAAGTAATCGTTTCCCTCTTGCTGGACTAATGGAAATGTGCTTTTGTACTTTGGAAAACCAAGTAGTAACAGACGCGAATCCGGTTTCGCGCTGCTTCTAACAGCTGCCTCAAGGCGCACCCTCTTGACCTAGGACCCGGTTTCTGGCAGGCTTCTAGCTGCAAGACTCCGGTCCAGGTTAAGAAGCATCACAATTGTACAATGCTACGCCCCAAGGGAAACTTCAAATATAGTGGAGAGGGATGTTTTTTAAAGTAATTGCCCGTAGTTCAGGATACGCTTCTCAAAGCTGATCGACACCTTGCTCAGACATGTGATAAGGAAACATGGAGTTCATGGATTTCTGCAGCTTCCATCGCCTTGTCATTGGCACATTGTTCAGAACAGAGCCTACCATAAGCACCCGCTGCTACTACAGATCTGCTGCTTCCAATCATATGGAAAACTCGGGAATCCTAATCTCAAGAAGCTGAAGAAGGGGGTGATCATTAATATTCCAAAGAAGGGCAAAAGTTTTTAGTGCGATAGTTTGGGGGAGAGAGGTACGTGTGTGTTCGCTGGAGTCAATGGTCAAGATAATGGCTAAATAATCTGGAAACACATCAAAACACATCTTGAAGGTTTGATCGACAGAGGACGGGCTGATTTCCGCTCTGGATCCTTCTGTATTGACCACATCAACACTTTATGAATCATTTTGCGCGGAGCACCTGCTCTGCCTCGATTCTCAGAAAGCTTTCGATAGCGTGAACAGAGAGTATATCTGCCGTACTATACGCAGAAGATGCATTCCGACGTAACTATTAGCAGAGTGACATATGATGTTGCAAAATGTCACGTGCTGAGCCAAGGCAAAATCTCTGAGGAGGTCCAAAGCGGAGTCCGCTAGTGATGCATCTTCACAGCCATATTAATTCTTCTTGATATCGGTGACGCTGTTTATACTATCTTGTCCGGAGGACGTGGAGGAGTTCAATGGATCACGATACCTTTTCTCAAACACTTCGGCTAAGATCATGACATCTGTTTATTTTCTCACTGGGTTATATACTCGTACCCTCGGATTTGGAAGGAGAGGCAAGTAGAGGTGGACTGAAACTGAAGTGCAACGAAACCACGGTTCCCAGTCCCACTCTCTCTAGCTGCATTAATGAGCAGAGTATCGAAGGCAACGATCAATTTGTATATCTTGGAAGCTTAGTTCCTGCCGAGGGTGGTGCCGAACTGGATGTTGCCCGACGCATGAATAGCGTTAAATCTCCTTTGGCTGCCCTGTTTAAAATGTGGAATCTCAGTTATATCAAAACCAGGATCAAGTTGAGACTGTTCTGCGCAAGTATCCTTTCTGTGTTGCTATTTGGGAGTAGTAACTGGAAAGTGAACCCCACTGATACTCAAAAGCGCCAAGCCCCGTGAATGCCTGTCTGCATCGTATCATCGGAATACGCTGGCCTGGCACTATCTCAATCCAAGAAGTTGGCCGGCGCAGAAGCCTGGCACTTATAAGCACTATCATCGGAAGGAGGAAGTGGCAGTGAAAAGATCACACATTAAGGAGGGACGAAAATTGTATTGCAGGCCACGCCATATAGGGGAGTCTATTCTCTAAAAATGACCAACGCGGAGTGGTTGACTCGCTATACTCTCGCTATTATCTTTTCACGTAAAGCATTTTCTTGTTTTCGATTTAGTGCGTATTTAGCGATTTATGTTTCAGTTTCAATGAATGAGTGGAAGAAAATTTTAACAGGTAGGATTTACCCTGTAGACTCTTTGTCAGTGCAAGTACCCAAACGGGGTATTAACGGGCCTCAGGTTACCCCTAAGACTCAGTACAGTTTCGGAATTAGAACAATGTCTGTGGTATTATAAACAGGAATCGAATATAAATAAATGTTTCGTAATTATTGTCAATAAAATGTTTGCATAGAGTTATTAACCGGGTTTATACAGTGCGCGAAATTTGCTTAGCCGCAGACAGTTTTTTATTACCATGAAGTAAAAGCAAAACGCATGGT
This sequence comes from Hermetia illucens, assembly GCF_905115235.1. Lineage (NCBI taxonomy): Eukaryota > Metazoa > Arthropoda > Insecta > Diptera > Stratiomyidae > Hermetia > Hermetia illucens. The sequence continues at coordinate 105,511,421 of NC_051849.1, forward strand.
AAGTAAATATAAAAGATTCTAAATTAATAAAAAAGTTTTTAATTTAACGCTAAATACTGCCGGCCATTTGCATAACAAAAAACATTTTTGATTGGATTGAAACCTGGACTGGAAAAGTTAGTATTAAACGGGACGTAATTTCTTTTCATCCACTCTATCTATTTATTATCTACGAGCACCTTTCGGATCTCTCATCCAAGATCCCAATAATTCTCTCTGCCTCTCTGTGTTGTAAAACACGATTAGAGTTTTCCATAATAATCATCAATGGCGCAACAACCGGTCTAGGCCTGCATTAATAAGGAACACCAGACATCCACTAATGCGATATCCCTAAAAGCTGTCTGGCGTCCTGACCTATGCCATCGCTCCATCTTAGGCAAGGCCTTCCTCGTCTTCTTTTTCTACCATAGATATTGCCCTTAGGCTGTATCATCCTCATCCATACGGATTAAGTGACCCGCCCACCGTAACCTCTTGAGCCAGATTTTATCCACAACCTGACGGTCATGGTATCGCTTATAAATTTCGTCGTTATGTAGGCTACGGAATCGTCCATCCTCATGTAGGGGCCAAAAATTTTTCGGAGGATTCTTGCCTCGAACGCGGCGAAGAGTTCGCAATTCTTCTTGCTAAGAACCAAAGTCTCCGAGGAATACATGAGGACTGGCAAGATCATTGTCTTGTAGAGTAAGAGCTTTGACCCTATAGTAAGACGTTTCGAGCGAAACAGTTTTTGTAAGCTGAAATAGGCTCTGTTGGCTGGCAACAACCGTGCGCGGATTTCCTCATCGTAGCTGTTATCGGTTGTGATTTTCGACCCTAGATAGGAGAAATTATCAACGGTCTCAAAGTTGTATTCTCCTATCCTTATTCTTCCTGTCTGACAGTGCGGTTTGATGTTGTTGGCTGGTTCGTTTTCGATGCTGACGTTGCCACCATATATTTTGTCTTGCCTTCATTGATGTGTAGCCCATGATCTCCCGCCGCCTGCTCGATCTGGATGAAGGCAGTTTGTACGTCTCGGGTGGTTCTCCCCATGATGTCGATATCGTCAGCATAGGCCAGTAGTTGGGTGGACTTCAAGAGGATCGTACCTCTTGCATTTACCTCAGCATCACGGATTACTTTTTCGAGGGCTAGGTTAAAGAGGAGCCATGACAGGGCATCCCCTTGTCGTAGACCGTTGTTGATGTCGAATGGTCGAGAGAGCAATCATGCTGCTTTTATCTGGCCTCGGACATTGGTCAGGGTCAGCCTAGTCAGTTTTATTAATTTCGTCGGAATACCGAATTCTCTCATGGCCGTGTACAGTTTTACTCTGGCTATGCTATCATATGCGGCTTTAAAGTCGATGAATATATGGTGCAACTGTTGTCTATATTGCAACATTTTTTCCATCGCTTGCCGCACAGAGAAAATCTGATCGCCTGCCCATTCTGTCGGAAATCAAATTTCCCTCTTTGTCCCGCCAGGATGAGCATCGAGGTGTATAAGGCTTCATCCTGCTGACTTGTTGGTAAAACTTGCGCGTCTGGTGCGGTTGTTCCCTGCACTTTTCGAGTTCATAGACCTGATGGTTCTCCAAAGTTGCTCGGTATGCGGCATTCTCCCGTTCCGTTGCTAGCTTACATTCATCTTCAAACCAGGCGTCCCGACTTTTCATGCGGCTGGGGCCATATTTATGAAAACGTTTTTCAGGTGATTGTGAAGATCGTTTGTTGATTCTTCATCTCCAGAATCTTCGTTGACTGAGGTTATTGCGGCATCCATTTCCCTCTTATAGGTGTCACAGAAGGGCTGTGCTGCGTATGGCTTCAGTATTAACTCTCACCTGATTGTCAGAGGTGATTCTGGGTGGTGTTATTATTCGAGCTTGGATCACCCTGCCAACGAGATAGTGATCCGAGTCTATATTGGCCCCCCTATCTGTTCTGACATTCATCAAGGCTAAGAGGTGGCGTTCGATTAACAAGGGGTCAATTTGGTTGAAAATGGTCCCGCGAGGAGAGGCCCACGTTTGTTTGTGGACCGATTTCCGCGCAAACCAGGTACTTCCAACAATCACTTGGTGTGATACTACTAATTGGATAATCCGCATTCCGTTATCATTTATATTTTGTTGTAAGCTATAGGAGCCAGCGTATCGCATGAATACGGGTTCCTTCCCTACTTGGCTGTTAAAATCCCCAAGTATGATTTTGATATTATGCTTGTGATAGGCTCCGAGGGTTCGTTCTACTGCCTCGTAGAAGGTATCCTTCTCGGACTCTGCAGTCTCCTCAGCAGGTATGAACATTAACGAGGCTTATATTTCTTAATTTTCCTCGCAGAGTGCATAGCCGTTCGCTTATGTTTTGAAAGCCGCTAATAGCAGGTTTCATTTTTTGGCTGACTAAGAAACCTACTCCGAGCACATGGTTTACTGGATGGCCACTATAATTTATGGTGTAGTGGCTATTCTGCACGAAACCGGTCCCTGTCCAACGCACTTCCTGCAACGCTGTTACATCAGCCCTATATTGGGGTAGGGTATCTTGGCAGCTCCATCTCTGGGTGAATTTCACTCGCAAAAGATTTAGAGCTCCTCGGATAGTACCTTAATTTTTAATAATAGCCTTGTGACGTCGTCTACCGTTAGTCTGAGAGACTTTCTATACTTTTGGAAATCCCAATTTAGAAAAAAATGTTAGGTTTCAGTTACAAATGATCTTTTCGTTTGATATCAGTTCTGTCAAAATATATCCATTTTTTCAATAGAAAACAAGATTCTTTATTAGTTTTCAATGCAAATCAATAAACGAAATCACAGGTTCGGATGCTTTAAAATAGTTGTTTTCTCTTTTAACAATACTTTTTAGTACTTTCCCAAGCTCAGGTATAGGAGGAGGGTTTAAGGCAATGTACTTTGTACTATCCTCAGTAAATCAAAAATAAAATGCTGAGATCAGGAAAGAGATAAATAGAGTATAGTTGGAGTTTTTCCATTATACATGTATACAATGTCGTTACAAACATGATGATCGGGTTGAGTCACAACCCTTGGAGAAATGCTAGGGTGTCCACCTCAGTCGACGTAAGGACGTAAGCAAGTTAGTCCGAACAAAACAAATACGCTAAATGTTGGTACTCTAACTGGAAATACCGAGGAAATTCGCAAGAGCCCTTCGGAAATGGCGCATTGATATCTGCGCTCTGCAAAAAACCCGCGGTGAAAATGGCTATAAACTTCTCTATTTTGGTAGCCCACACACTCAATATGGTGCTGGCATTGCCATCTCAGAGGGTTTCCTTGATGCATTAAAGGAGTCAGACCATTTGATGATCGACTGATGAAGCTCATCATTATATCAGCTAGTCGCACTATTCACGTCTTCACTGCATACTCACCACACACAGGTCAAACTGCCGAGAAAGATGCCTTCTGGCAACTTTTCGAGGGAAAAGCTTGTCACGTCCCTGCTGACGACTATATTTTCATTGCCGGCGACTTTAATGGTCATGTGGGTGAAAAAGCAGACGGTGGGGGAAAGGGGTTCGGAGCCCGCAATGAGGGTGGTGAGCGTATAGTCGATTTTGCGGATACCCATGACCTTGTACTTACGAATATATATGGTTCATCAAACGATTTTCTCATCTTCCTACATTTTATAGTGGGAACAGGAAAACGCGAATCGACTATATTCTCATAAGACGACGACATTGACGGTCACTGATTGCAAAGCCGTTCCCTATGAGGCCATAGCACCTCAACATCGGCCATTGATTACCGTCTTGCGAATTAAGCCACCGATGAAACGGCGTGAAGAACGCACTGGCCCATCGCGCATTAAATAGTGGTGATTTGGGGGGGAGAAAGAAGAAAGGATCTCACTCACACGATTACCGAACATTACGAATGTGGAAGCATCGTGGAACCAAATGAAAGACACGATCCACAAAGCCGCCTCTGCAACCCTTCCACAACTGGTGTCCTTTGTGATCGTCTTATATTAGGGCACAGGTCGCCCCAAGTCCAGCCTAGTATTTAACTAGGCGCGCTTATTTCTTGGGAGCGACGGGCGCCTGTCCCTTTGTCCCTTGCTGTCAAGTAAAGCTGTGGAAAGATTCTTTAAACTTAGTGTCTCACTAGAATTCCAATTGTTTGGGAGTTCAGCAACCACAATAAAGGAAACCACTCTGCTTTACTATGATTAACACTTTATTAACTTTTTTTTACACTACACTAATTTCCTTAATTTCCTTGCTTCTTACTCGATCGCTCGGGCACTCAGCAAATTCCCGTACTAGACACGAACGTTAATTTAATGCGACTACTCTGTCGTATCAACGAACGTCTCAAATCTCGTCCGACCTGTCACCTCTCTATGGTTCTGAGTGTTAGCCGACTATAAAAGACAATGAACGGCGTCTTGCGGTAATGGACACGAAGATGTTACGTTGGACTAGTGGCGTGACATGGTTTCATCACATCCGAAATGAGGATATCCGCGATCGTTATGGGGTTGCGCCGGTCGTGAAAAAATTACGAGAGAGGCGTCTTCGATGGTATGGTCACGTAATTCGTGCTAACGAGAATTCACTTGCCAAGACTGGTCTGAACGTCGCAGTTGATGGTGAACGACCAAAAGGCAGGCCGAAACAACGGTGGCTTGATACACTGGATGCAGATTTAAAAGCCTCGAGATTGTATCCAGATCAGGCATCCGATAGAGCTAAATGGCGAAACCGATCACAATGAGCCGGCCCTGCTTGTGATCGGGACAAAGGCTGAAGAAAAAGAAGAAAACTTTGCCGAAAATAATTAATGTGCTTTTTTCGTTTGTCCAGCATAATAATAACCTCTCTACATCTACATAAGAATATTGAAACCGAAACTTAAAAAAACGTTAAACATCGTCAGAAATTTATGGTTATTTATTACTTCCACACGTACATCAGACACACTTAAATCCCACAACCAACTTGATGACACTTATGATATCTCATTCACTTTCTGGTACTTCAACTTAAGATGTTTACCCAGAACGGTCGTTATGCTAAATTATTCAAAACAACCATAATTTAATAGCCCGTAAGAAATGTAATATAAAGCGTACGAAATAACCATGCATATTAATGTGTGTAATCACCTTTTCATTCACTCAGCATTCAGCATAATCGCTTCATATTTGTGTGCGTCTCTTCGGATATGTAACCAGAACGTGCACGCTTGTATGTGCCACCGTTTGTCAGGACAACTGCGTACGGTAGCATCAACCTTACCTGAAAATTGAACGCCATCCTCGAGTCTACCTTGCCATTATATCAGCTGTGAATAATTTGTCATCCCTTGTCAATTGTCCGTGACATGTTTCGTTGATTTAGGAAGATACGCCGAAGGACGGTCAGATTGTTCTAATGGCTTTTGTTGTCCTTGATAGGCGAAATCCCTCTTAAATGATTAGAAAGCACCAAATATTCCATAATAGATGGGTAAATCCTTTTACGTGAAAGTTATTGACATTCGGAGCCAGTATGCTAATACATTTACATATGTAGATATCTTCGTCTCTGCAACCACTTTGAAATAAATATGGGTAAAATAAAGGATTTGAAAATGGCTTGAGTTAAATTTTTATCCCCGAAAAGTTTTTTTACTGCTTCATTTCATTTTATGATAATACAGAAGAGAAGTCGCTAACAAACCCGTATGGATAGAGCTGCAGTACGCACTTCTGGATTAGAACCAAGAAATGTTTTAGAGAAGTGATTGAAAGATGAATGCCAGGTTAGGTTCGGTTGAGGGATTTGGGAGGAACCGCAGCCAATTCAGGGTTTTTATTTTTATCTTCCTCATATTGATTGCACATAGTCGGCACCACTATCCCAATTTTTTTCTTGTGGTATTTAAAAACCAGTGCCTTGTAAGGTTTCCATGTAAGGTTTCCAAGAACCAAGCGCTGATAACACTACTTGACTTGAATATAGTCGTCAGTTTTCCGAGAGGTCGAACCAGTTCCACTATCAAGTTTTTCGAAAAAGTTAGGGCCCTAAGGCCGGTCTTAACCCTTCCGTGAAAATTATTAGGTCAATGATCTCAAAAGCCTAGTAGCCATTTGTTGATCACTTTTTACTCTTGATAATTACGAAGAGTATTTCTCTCCAAAAGTGAATCTTTTAACTATGTACAGCATCAAAGCCATCTGATCTTTACCCAGGGAATTCAAATGGACATGTGACGGCGCTATGGACCGGCTTCTTAGATGCCAACGGTACGCCTATATGCGACATTAGCTGCTATCATTTTGCTTGTATATTAATATGCTGTTGATTTGGGATGGTATCTAGTCTGCAGATAGAGTAACCCTTATGGCTCCAGGAATACCTATGCAGTCGAGCTCTGCCGTGCTGACAGTATTATTATCAAAGTTCAGCCTTTGCCTTATTGTGAATATATGTACCTCCGGTGAATCTGTGGCGCGGCAGGATCTGCAGCATTCGAAATTTATTACGAATGTTGCGGATGCGGACGGATAGATGGCGCGGAACTCTCCACTCACTCATTTTGGAACGCACCAAGGGAGAGGAGAATTAGCGGTGGAAAAATGCCGTTGGTTGGGACAGTAAGGACCGCATGGAAATAAGCCGGTCTCTTCTGTTCCGCAACATTCGAAATAAATTTCGAATGCTGCAGATCCTGCCGCGCCACAAATCCGTTGTAGTGAAAGTTCCCTGGCCATACTTACAGCAGACCTATAGCACCAGAGCAGGACATTTTACCTGAAGATGATGCTTGGAGCCCAATCTAACTTTCGCTTCATACATCCCAAGGTTGCCACTTCACTGTAAGTAACATGCCTAAGAAAAGCAAATCCACAGAGACAGCACATTTATAAATGCATTAGTGTTTTCTGAGCAGACAAGCAATTATCCTTTGGTTTGTGCCAAAAAAAACCGCCACTCGATTAGATCGCTGCAGTCACTTACAAATCAACAAAAACCAAGCGAAATTCCTTATTCGCATGTTTGTATTTGCCAGGGTCTGTTGAAGTTTAGCAAATATGTGGATCCAGCATTAAATTTTGATAGTACGGTAGGTAGGAGGTCCTCTCTCTTTTTTGTTATAGCTCTGATAATGTCCGGATGGCTCAAGTGGTTAGAGCGCTGGGCCGTCGTAGTGGAAGGTCGCGGTTCAAATGTCACTGATAGCAGAGAGATTTGTTATCTTGACTGGATGGCGGGTACCAGTCGACTCAGCTGTGATAACAATCTCAGGTGAGCGCAATGCTGACCACATTGCCTCCTACAGTGTACTGTAGTGTACCGTTATGGTCTTGAATGAAGTGCTCTAACACAGTTCAAGGCCCTGATCCAATATGGATTGTAGCGCCAACGATTATTATTATTATTCTGATAATGGACACCTTGCTATGGCTCCTGGAGCACACAAAGATTTTCGTGTAAGAATTTGTGTATGATCTAGCTGTAATAATTACGGGCAAGTTTGCGACAAGTTATGTTTATTGCGAATGTTAGGGAGAGGCTGGAGCTACATGCTTTCAAACTAACGTGGAAGCATAATATCCAGGAGCAATATCAGAAATCCTGCAGATTGCTCCGGTTGTGAAGGAAACTTAGTTGATTAAACGAAGCATTCCTGATGTGGGTAACAGGGCACTCGAGCATCGTCATTAATGGGGAAGCTGACAGATTGGCTGGCCAATGGTCTGAATGCCATCCATTCTCAGCTTTAATCTGAAGGGTGTAGTTGCAAGGATTCATGCAGTCAAATGGAGAAATTTGAACCCCTGTCGGCAGGTGAAAATCTTTGTGAAAGAACCTGGGGCCGCTAAAGTGGCATTTTTGTTGTCCCTCAAGATGTGGAACATGAAAGCACTGGTAGGGGTTTCAATGGGACACTGTAACTTAAAAGTGATGTTATTGTTGAGGTACAAACATTTCCAGATTTTTCGCCAAACAGCCAAGGCGGATTTAGCGCCATTGAGGCGTCGAGTAAATATTTGGTTCACTGCCGGCATTATCAGAAACAACGCTACCGAGTTACACTAATTGAAATGCAGAGAAGAAGAAGAACCAGTAAGATTGACAACCTAGGTTTTTTTATGCTATCTGCCTGTCATCTTCTCCAAATCTAGAGTCCTTTGGAAAAATTTCACCAGTAGTAGCGATATCATCGTCAAGTTTCAATAGATTTCTGAAGTGCACCTTCGTTTCTATTTCAACTTCTAAGCCATGTAATCTGATGGCTGTTAAATTATCCAGCTTACGCTTCATAAAGAATGCTACGATCAAATACAGTTGGAGTCTGTCACCCCGTGTGAAGGCCATTTTTTTGGCTTTTTTAGAAAATTTTTGTGAAGAATTGAATAAAGATACAAATACGAATTTTTCACCATCATCATCATCAACGGCGCAACAACCGGTAACTGGTCTAGGCCTGCCTTAATGAGGAACTCCAGACATCCCGGTTTTGCGCCGAGGTCCACCAATTTGATATCCCTAAAAGCCGTCTGGCGTCCTGACCTACGCCATCGCTCCATCTTAGGCAGGGTCTGCCTCGTCTTCTTTTTCTACCATAGATATTGCCCTTATAGACTTTCCGGGTGGGATCATCCTCATCCATACGAATTAAGTGACCCGCCCACCGTAACCGATTGAGCCGGTTTTTATCCACAACCGGACGGTCATGGTATCGTTCATAGATTTCGTCGTTATGTATTCCACGGAATCGTCCATCCTCATGTAGGGGGCCAAACATTTTTCGGAGAATTCGTCTCTCAAACGCGGCCAAGAGTTCGCAATTCTTCTTGCTATGAACCCAAGTCTCCGAGGAATACATGAGGACTGGCAAGATCATTGTCTTGTCTTGCTTTTATCTGGCCTCGCACATTGGTCAGGGTCAGCCTAATCAGTCTTATCAATTTCCTCGGGATACCGACTTCTCTCACGGCCGTGTACAGTTTTACGCTGACTATACTATCATAGGCGGCTTGAAAGTCGATGAATAGATGGTGCAACTGTTGTCCATACTCCAACAGTTTTTCCATCGCTTGCCGCAGAGAGAAAATCTTATCTGTTGCTGATTTGCCTGGAGTGAAGAATCTTTGGTATGGGCCAATGATGTTGTGGGCGTATGGGGCTATCCGGCCTAGCAAGATAGCGGAGAATATCTTGTAGATGGTACACAGCAACGTGATGCCTCTATAATTGCTGCACTGTGTGATATCTCCCTTTTTATGTATGGAACAGATAATGCCTCATTGCCAATCGTCAGGCATTGATTCGCTGTCCCATGCCTTGAGCACAAGTTGGTGAACCACTTGGTGTAATTGGTGGCCTTCATATTTAAGTAATTCGGCTGTGTCCATTGGCTCCTGGTGACTTATGATTTTTAAGCCGATGAATTGCACGGACTGTTTCTCCTATACTTGGTGGTGGTAGTATGTGTCCGTCGTCTTCAGTTGGCGGGACCTCCAACTCGCCGATGTTCTGGTTGTTCAGTAGCTCATCAAAGTACTCAACTCAGATCAGATTTCCCTGTTTGTCTCGGCAGGATGAGCATCGATGTGTATAAGGCTTCATCCTGCTGACTTGTTGGTAAAACTTGCGCGCCTGGTGCAGTTGCTCTCTGTACTTTTCGAGTTCACAGACTTGTTGGTTTTCCCAGGCTTCTTTTTTCCGTCTGTGAAGTCGCTTCTCCGCTCGATGGAGTTCATGATAAGTCTCTGCGCGTTCCCGCGTTCTTTGGGAATGCAACATTACTCGGTAAGCAGCATTCTTCCGACTTTTTTCACCATAGATTTATTAATATCTTATGCGTGCATAGTAATTTTTTCCAGCCCGCTTGCGTAGTTCATTATTGGAATGCAAAGCAATTTATACACCCATCTCCAAAAAAGGTGTTTTTCTACTACCACGCTAGAGGGCGCTGCGATTATCTTAAAGAAACAAGTAAATGGCATTTTAACGTACAGACTTAACTATAGTCCGCAAACTAGGATTATTAAAAAATATTAAAAGCTAAATTTTTGGTGCCGTGTTAAGATTGTGTCTTCTTGAGTTTCGAGATACATATCCAGCTCCAAGCCTCAACTGTACTGTGTACTTTGTGGCGGAATGTGAACATGTAATAGCACTTTAACTCAAATCCTGTCAATATGATGGCAAAGATGTAGCACCATCGCCCTAATCATAATTTGTGCTGAAGGTAGGAATGTTTCCCAACCAGCGAATCAGTGTATAAATAAAAAAGTGTTGTCATTGCTAACACCCAATGACGTAGTTACAGATACGTGATCTGGCAATAAGGTTATGGAATGCAAAATCAGAACATCTTATCAAGATTTGGTGGAAATCTGCAGGTCTTAATCGTACATGTAGGCACATGTGGCCTTAAAAATGCACAATGCCCATACATAACTTCCGAAGTTTAACAGCACCATTGACAATCTTAAGCTTTTGGTATATTCGTCGTTAGTATCACTCTTAGGTAGTGTAGTGTTATATTATTAGTTTTAATCTTTTCTAAAAATACCCGCATAACCATAACTCCTGTGTCTATTTTCCATCTACTTAGTTAGCTACGCTCTGCATATCGTGGACTTCCTCCCAAAAAAATCTCATTACTCAGATTATGGGTCTATTGCTTTTTATTAGGGGATAATATAGCGAGACAAGTAAAATGAGTTGGGGATAATTGTTTTCATTTTTAGCGAAACCCGCGAATTGTTTCTGAAAATTTCCTTATTCCTTTTCTTGTTTAGAGCACGTGCCGAAGCCATAGATTTCAGTGTGCCGTACTTCCACAGTGGAGTTTCGTTGCTGGCGGCCCCTACCACCAAGTCCGAGATTCCTCTCCTCGCATTTCTCTTGCCATTTTCGCCGGAGTTGTGGATTGCCATATTCACGTCGCTCAACGTAACAGCTATAGCCGTAGCCATTTACGAGTGGCTTAGCCCGTTCGGATTGAATCCTTGGGGACGTCAGAGAAGCAAAAATTTCAGCATGTCATCAGGTGAGTACACGAATATTCAGCTTTGTTCACTACATCCCAGCTATTTCTGTCTTTCCCGAGAATCCTGTTGGATTAACGTAATTAGGGGTGGCAGAAGTTTTTATTTACATTCATTACATTTTATTGTTCTTCCTTCGCAGCACTTTGGGTTATGTGGGGATTACTCTGTGGTCACCTGGTTGCCTTCAAAGCCCCGAAATCATGGCCAAATAAATTTTTGATCAATGTGTGGGGCGGATTCAGCGTGATTTTCATAGCTTCGTATACTGCCAATATAGCGGCTCTCATAGCTGGGCTCTTCTTTCACAATGCGAGCAATAGATACGATGTTTCGGTAAGTATTGTACAGTTAAGTGCTTTTCAACTTGGAATCCGCAAGGGAGGGCGGAACCACTGAATGACTTGCTAATGTAAATATTATAATATGTAAATGGGAAACTAAATATATTCTAACGAGGACAGCATTTTATGAACAAGGCAGTGGACCAACTACTTTCCAACGTTTTGCCATTGTTCATCATTATTTGTTCCTCGAAAATACTGTCCGTGGAAAATGTGGCTGAGGGGATTGAAAACGTAAAATCTTGTCAACAAACAAACATAAAGGCTTTCTTCGAAAAGTAATCTTTCCTCAAAAACCAAATGGAAATCTTTAGTTCGTAGTCTGTTATGTATGTTAGATTATATCGAAGAAACCATGAGGAGCCGGACGTAAATTGTAACTGATTCATTCTCTTTAATAATAATGACAAACGGAAGAATGTAGTCAAGAAAGACTGATTGGGCTTGGGCTTCTTTTGCGTCGATGGAAAGTTTCAAATTTAAATTCGATTTTGTTGGAGGTTTGACTATTCTCCGCAGCTAAGTATGGAGTTAAGCTAGTTTTCCGAGCTAAAATAATTAAGCGGAAATGTATAAATTGGCAAAATTTATTGATTGTTTTTTTTTGCAAAAACTAAGGATAGCCCATGATGATAAACTAACCGAAAACAACAGCTATTTTTACTTCCATTTTTAATTCAAAAGTCTTACCTTATTAATTTGACGCAGTTCCAATAAATGTTTCGTTTCCAAGGGATCCGTCCAGAATGTTTTAACCAGTTTTTTAGAATTCTATATTTTTTCATAGAAGGATTTATTTATATAAGGTTACCCTTCATCCTTTGGTGGGGTATAACGCATTAACTACATCTACACTCCACCGCGGTTACTGAAATGCCTTTCGGCTCCCCGCACGATTTTCCGAGACACTTGCACTCATACTCTACTGTTCTGCGTTAAGTGCCTTGGGGCGACCACTATACGGCATAGCCCGCAATTTTTGCTCCTACTTAAAGTGTGACCTATCCACTACCACTTCCGTATTTTGTTCGCAGTGCGTGCGAATGCTAGGCCTGTGCGCCGACCAAGTTCTTCGTTTGTGATAGTATCAGGCCAGCGAACACCAATGATACGATGCAGAGAATTATTGCAATAAATAACTGCATTTTCAGATTTAAGACAGGGCAGCGAAAGCCGATCTAGTGCTTTTAAAGTATCGGGTAGCACCTAGTTCCATGCCGCTGTCGGCAGAATTCACGCTTCCTAGATGCTCTGCTCATTGATGCAGATAGGGAGAGTGTGATGACGCAGGAAACTGAGAACTTTGGTTTTATTCGTGTTTAGTTTCAATCCAACTCTACTTACCTCTCTTTCCAAATCCAGGGCCATTTGACCGAGGTCCACGACCTGGTGAGATGTCGTCTGAGTAGTCGAGGCGTCTGTCCATTGAATGCCTTCACGTTCTACGAATAAGACAGCATGAACAACGTCATCGATAAAAAGAGGAAATAATATCGGTAAGAAGTCGCAGCCCTGGCGGACTCCGCCTTGGACCTCAAAAACTCGTCCTAGATTTTACCTCGGTGCAACACGAAACATTTTGCGCTATCATATGTCGCTTTAATAATAGTTATTAGTTTCTCCGAAATGCCCCCCCTCCTACGTAGAGCAATCTAGATACACTTTCTGTTCGACAGCTTTCTCCAAATCCGTGAAGAGCAGGCGCAGCAAAGAGCTAAACTCCGCACATTGTTCCAAAATGATCCGTTGAGTGTTGATATGGACAACGCAGGAGGATCCGGAGCGGAAACCAGCCTGCTCTCTGAGCATCAAGTCTACGAAATGTTCTTTGATGCGTTTCAGGATTATTTTGGCTATTATCTTTGTGACGGCAGGGAGCTCGCAGATACGCCTCAAATTGTTACACTCAAAACGGGTCCCTTTCTGTCGATCTTGATGATCATTTCGTTTTTCCACTCTTTGGCAAAAGTTTCGGGTTGCAAGATGTCTGTAGGAGTGGAAGTAGGCTATAGTTATACATTTGTACAACAATCCCTTAGAGCCAAATCGGTCGAATTGATTGCCCGCAATCGAAGAAGGCGTGCTTAGAAATGTATGTTATTTCGTAATAAGTACGTTTTCGAAAGAAGCGTCACACACACATTTGTGGAACCGGCAGACGTATAATATATTGGAATACGAAAGTAGTTTTAGAAAATCGGTTTGTTGGAAAAAGGATATCAGGCTGCCCCTTTCAGACCCATTCTTGAGACGGGTTGAATTTCATTAGATGACTTGAAAGTTTTTCGGGTTGAACGTGAGCACCTGCCGTCTAGGCATAATCTCATGCTCCAATTGATTTGAAGATCACAATCAGAGCCCTGCCGTGACCGGTACAGCGATACTGGTTTATATTGAGTGCACTTTTAGTGTTTGATTACACATATGCTTCTTCATGTGACTTTTGTGTTTAGTTATACATATGCTTCTCCATGTGACCTAAAGGACGAAACAAGATCACATTCCTTACGCATTAAAATTTTCATCTAAGAATGCACAACACATTTTAGAAAATTTAAATAAAACACTCGATTTGCTTAGTTTTAACACAACTTATGCTATTTCGATTCCTATTGCATTTTTGCACAAATTTGCTTACTACCGGCCGTTGTTGACGTTGCTCACGTCTAACCTCCTTGGTGGTTGAGACAGAAGAGACCGGCTTATTTCCATGCGGTTTTTCCCTGTCCCAACCAACGGCACTTTCTCATCGCTAATCCTCCACTCCCGTGGCGAGTTCTAAAACAAGTGGAGAGTTCCGCGCCATCTATTTTTTCCTGCCGCGCCACACACTATCAGCATTCATACCAGTGGGTGCTGGGGCTATCTAACACCTCTACCGAGGATACGGCGCCCGAATAGTACAGCTCAACTTCACGCTTGGGGGTACAAGCAGCTCTGTCCGCAATATGAACACAACTACAATGAAACTCCCACAAAAGGGCCAACCGCAAATAACCGGATCAAGAACACATCCTTCAGGGATTCTCCTGTAACGAATGCTCTCAGAGAGCTGTCGTGGTTTCTATTAGTATGAGATAACGGTAAGGCTTCGTGGTAAGAGTCACTTTAGACAAGACCCTTGAAGACTCGGGTCTGATCGTTCGACGGCACAGTAGATAACCTTGATAAAAAAATGCAAGATTATTATTGCAAAAGCGGTACTCTTGAAAAGAAATTGACGTACTTTCGCCATCCTTGCGTACGCAATCAAGAAATATCCTCCTCCGAAGTGATAATCTGCCAGCAAAGACATTTATTCCAAACGAAGAAACGAAATCGTAAGCGGTTTTTTTTTTTAAAAGAAAATAAAGCTGCCTTTGAAGTGCCTTCAGTTGGATTGAAGGAAGCAGATCGCGGATAACATAAGAAAAATAGTATTTACCAACCATGAAAGCAAAGGACCGTATAAAGAGCGATGATTGGTCAAGCCAAGGGTCTGTAAGACTACATGATGTTGATTATGATTAAGGAGTCGGAAACCCTAAGCTGGGCGCTTCAGACTGCATATAGCAAATGTTCATTATTGTGCTAAGTTGAAGATAATTTCGGCACTCTTCGAAACAGCAAAAATAATTGCTTCTTCTCCATTCTACTGTGGAGTCAATATCGCAATTATTCGGCTACACATCGATTGGTCCAATATGAAGTTATGCTCTCCGAGCTGCCCGTCGTTCTCAATAATACAGTTTACTGCTTACTGTGAGTGTGACCTTCACTGACTTGCTAGTGTTGTAAGTGGGATTGATTTTTCCTTATGAAGAATATAGGTGCTTCCGGTGTTAACAAGGTCGATATGTAGCGATAAAAAGTCACAACATTCCTGCAAAAACTTTGCTCCATTATTCCTGATATTTTGGAGTCCCTATGATTCCCGCGAATATTTGACCATTACATAGACAAATGACGCGTATTTCATACTCGTCATATGTTTTAACTTTCCCTGCAACTACTATGCCCACACAGCTAGTAAGTTAATGAACATCGTCTGGTTACCACCATACACTTTTCAGAAAGTGTTAATTGCGGTGATTTCTGTCTAAAAAACTCTGTCACTAGGATTTATACATTCTCCGATTTTAGATATCTCCCTTCGACGCAATCTCATTGAAATTCTTGGACTCTACAGCTAGGTATTTCGCGAGTTGATTACTTTGTGGAGTTATATAGTAGATTATGGTATTTGACCTGTTTATATCAATGTGCTTTTCATAACTCTTTGGGGAATTCTTCCTTCTGGAGTTTCGTCAGCCTGCTTATAGCGCTAAGCGGTTGTTTGATTTTAGCAGGACCTCCGCGTGAGAAAGGTCTAGCTTCCTATCAAATTTGCGGTACTTCTCTCTCTTTCTATCTTTCTTTAAAGCTGCCGTATTTTTCTGCCTTTGGAAACATCATTTCAGATACTCGCATATTTACTTTGTTTCTGCTTGTGCTTTTTATTGTTTTCCATTTTGGGTTCCACTCTATCTGCCTTCAGGTTTTAGGTTCACCCAAATCTTACAAAAAGTGATTTTTTAAAGGAATTCCAAATCTTTAAAATGCGGAGAAAATTACTTGCTTTTTATTAGAGCTTTCCTTCTGCTGACAATGGCAGTACGACAGAGAATACTAACTGTAGTCAGATACTTCCTAACCTGTCTACCCTGGGTTTTTTTGGGAGGGGGAGGGCGGTGTTGGAGCGTGGAGAGTGAAAATCAACCTACTCCTTATTTATTAAGTCTGTGAAATATTTTTGAATATGTTCAAGATTATTTTAGCTATGTTGTGGCTCATATCTATAGGACCACCCCTGATTTAGCTGGTTTAACTCCTCAACGTAATTCAAGCCTAGCTATTTTTTCCTGTCCTTAAACCTAATCTTCTAAAACCGTTGTATGTGCAATAATGGATTTCTTGAACAGGAAACCAGGGTCCAATTGTACGTTTTATATGAATCCGAACATTACTTTTTTGGTATATAAACTTAATTCGAAGAAAATGGCGAATATAGGCCACTAGCTTACCTTGGTATTCAGATCACATACCTTAGCTGCAAGCCCGTAATGGATTGCCTTCAATCGCACATAGAGAGCATTCTTCTCGCCTATATCAATAATGAGGATGCGCGTTGCGGTTGCCGTAAGTAATAACCCCAGAATAGTTCACGCTTGCGTCCGGCAGGCATAGTGTACAAGAGAGCAAGAAAGACTTGCTTTCCATCGTCCCTATATTTAACATCATTTAGCCCCAAAATGTACAAGCTGGACGTTGGTACTCTCACTAAAGTTGGAGCAAGCGAGCATTCTGGGGGCCTTCGAAATTACTGTCGAGGAGGTACGCACATTCCAAAGAACAATTTATGTCCTAATACGAAAGACAACCTATATATATCACCTATAGCAAGAAAGCAAGGAAGATTCCGAAGATGCAGGTTCCTACCTAGGAGCAAGGAATACTTCAATTGAATTCTTGGAGCCCACCCTCAGCAGGGGAGTTACTATTTCAGTGGATTAAAGATGGAATAGACTAATAACACAGAGGGACAATTCAAAGTATGTTGATTCGTCCCTGTTTTTTTCTTCTTAGCGGTGGAAAAATAATCAGTCCCCCATTTTGTACCAGGGAATAATAATTTTTAGTACGTGTGAAAAATGAAGATGATCTCTCCTGGCAATTAAACTGAAACCTCCTTTTCAATATGTGTTTACACCACCTTCCACCTTGTATTATATCTAACTTCAACTAATAGCCTGCGCTGCGTTTGTTTCTCTATTTCCCTACTCTGGGGCTCATTCTTTTAAGTCATTCGCAATTACCGTTATGCCTCATCCTCTCGCCTCGAAAACTTTCTGCTTTCTAATTGAAACTGAACACATATAAACCGTTTTTGTTCGTCTATACAAAATTATTGACATACTGATGGGTGGTCCTTGACAACAGCACGATCATATTGACGCTCGTCAGTAGAATCTGTGTCGCAGATGTTGTCATCCAGGTTTCCATAGGTATAAATTATAATGGCAGCTTCCACTAGGAATTTGCAAGCGGCCTGTGCAAACAATCCCTGAGGCTTCCTGAAATGATTGAGGTTAATTTGAGTTCATTTTACTTTCTCGTAGCAGTTAATGCCCTTCCACCCTTCCACCCTTCCACTACTTCCGGCGATATGCCTGTATCCGATTACACCTTTCTTTGCACAATGAAATTGAGATCACTGTTGCACTTCTTGAAACCTGCCTCTGCATTTGCCGAACACCTCATGCAAAGCTAACTTTATCGGCGGCCAACTAATCCTTCGCTACCTGCACTGGCCGTTTGAGTACCGCAATAGGTATTTCTCAAACTCGTAGTATATTCTTCTTTAAATTCTCACAAGTTAAATCTTTCCTTCAAGCCAATGTAGATGCCTCGCCTAGATGAGCCTTCTTGGGAGCCTTACACTATGTATAGATTTCATTAAAGAAAAAGTTGAAATTATGGGACTACTTTTTTCGTCTCAAGACCTCTATACACTTATAGCACTGAAGAGAAGAAGAAAAAAGTCGACTGATTGTTGTAATATATTTATTTTATTCTATAGACGCCGTGAACAAACATTTAGCT
Source organism: Hermetia illucens (assembly GCF_905115235.1). NCBI lineage: Eukaryota > Metazoa > Arthropoda > Insecta > Diptera > Stratiomyidae > Hermetia > Hermetia illucens. Next base: position 105,529,401 of record NC_051849.1, read on the forward strand.
GGACAGATTTGATGTTTTTGTAACTTCTTGGCCGGAAAAGGTTGGCTGTCTAAAACATGATATAAGGCTTCAAAACGCTACACTTGAATCAGGCACCCATTCTTAAGAATCTCTCCGAATAATTTGAAAAAAGTTCTATATAACATCTAGGCCTCAAAATACCCCATCTCGGTATCTGCTCTAAGTTCATAATAGTAAATTATTTTCTGAAACTACCTGGAAACCCCGTTACATAGATCCAAGAACTACAAAATTTTTGCTGGGATATAAAACACGATTCTGCAAAGTTTACTGGGAGCCACACTATTTTTAACAATCTTATAGTAGATTACAGTTGCTCCTATCACGCGGTGGCGTGACTCACATTTAGAGTCAATAAAAACTTAGAACTTGCCAGGAATATTGCCACTCCTACAAGCAATATTGGTGCGGAACAGGCAATTTACTGTTGGGATTGAGATAGTTGTACTCTCAAATTGCGGATAGAAGAGAAAAAGCGGATTTAGCGCTGTTATTTACTTAAGCAAGATAAAGTTCTTTGCCGTCATGGACAGAAAAGATAATTCGCTTTGTTTGGAGGAGCAGTCTGTATCTGCTTGTTACGGTGACTTGCCATATCATCTATTAGTGCTGGAGGAACTTTGCCGGATGTTAAAAGATTGAAAATTAAGATGCAGTGCTCCTTTCACTTCTCCAGCTGTTCATCATCATGGGTCCCTTACAGGACCACCGATTAACTTACGAACATCTGCAACAACCGGTATACGGTCTAGGCCTGCCTTAATAAGGAACTCCAGACATCCCGGTTTTGCACCAAGGACTACCAATTCGATATCCCTAAAAGCTGTCTGGCGTCCTGACCTACGCCATCGCTCCATCTTAGGCAGGGTCTGCCTAGTTTTCTTTTTCTACCATAGATATTGCCCTTATAGACTTTCCGGATGGGATCATCCTCATCCATACCTATTGAATCGTCCATCCTCATGTAGGGGGCCAAAAATTCTTCGGAGGGTTCTTCTCTCGAACGCGGCCAAGAGTTTTTTCTTGCTAAGAACCCAAGTCTCCGAGAAATACATGAGGACTGGCAAGATCATTGCCTTGTACAATAAGAGCTTTGACCCTATGGTGAAACGTTTCGAGCGGAACAGGTTTTGTAAGCTGAAATGGCTGACAACAACCGTGCGCGGATTCCATCATCGTCGCTGTTATCGGTTGTGATTTTTGACCCTAGATATCCTATCTTTATTCTTCCTGTTTGACCAGTGCGGTTTGATGTTGTTGATTGGTTGGTTTTTGGTGCTGACGTTGCCACCACATTTTTTGTCTTGCCTTCATTGATGTGCAGCCCATGATCTCGTGCCGCCTGCTCGATCTGGATGAAGGCAGTTTGTACGTCTCATTTGGTTCTTCCCATGATATCGGTATCGTCAGCATAGGCCAGTAGTTTGGTGGATTTAAAGGGGATTGTACCTCCTGCATTTACCTCAATATCAAGGATCACTTTCTCGAGGGCCAGGGTAAAGAGGATGCATGATAGGGCATCCCCTTGTCGTAGACCGTTGTTGATGTCGAATGGTCTTGAGAGTGTTCCTGTTGCTTTTATCTGGCCTCGCACATTGGCCAGAGTCAGCTTAGTCTTATTAATTTCGTCGGGATACCGAATTCTCCCATGGCTGTGTACAATTTTACGCTAGCTATTCTATCATTCGCTGCTTTAAAGTCGATGAACAGATGGTGCAACTGTTGTCCATATTCCAAGAGTTTTTTCATCGCTTGCCGCAGAGAGAAAATCTGATCTGTTGCTGATTTGCCTGAAGTGAAGCCACTTTGGTATGGGTCAATGATGTCGTGGGCGTATGGAGCTATCCGGCCTAGCAAGATAGAGGAGAATATCTTATAGATGGTACTCAGCAACGTGATACCTCTATAATTGCTGGACGGTGTGATATCTCCCTTTTTATGTATGAGACAGATTATGAGTCTGTGCCACTCAGCTATTAATTCGCCCAATTCCCATAATTAATTCCCATACCTTGAGCACAAGTTGATGAACCGCTTGGTGTAATTCGGCTGTAATTCCATCGACTCCTGGCGACTTATGATTTTTAAGCCGATGAATTGCGCGGACTGTTTCTCCCAAACTTGGTCGCGGCAGGGTTTTTCCGTCGTCTTCAGTTGGCAAGACCTCCATCTCACCGATGTTCTGGTTGTTAAATAGCTCATCGAAGTACTCAACCCATTGCTCCATTATGCCCATTCTGTCGGAAATCAGATTTGCCTCTTTGTCTCGGCAGGATGAGCATCAAGGTGTATAAGGCTTCATTCTGCTGACTTGTTGGTAAAACTGCACACCTGGTGCGGTTGCTCTCTGTACTTTTCTAGTTCTAGGTCTAGTTTCTGTATTTTTCCAGTTCACAGACTTGTTGGTTCTCCTAGGTTTCCTTTTCCCGTCTGTGAAGTCGCTTCTCCGATCGATGGAGTTCGTGATAAGTCTCTGCACGTGCCCGCGTTCTTTGAGAATGCAACATTACTCGGTATGCAGCATTCTTCCGTTCCGTTGCTAACTCACATTCATCGTCAAAAGAGCTGTTCCGACTTTTTTGCGACTGGGGCCGAGTATCTTTGTGGCCGTATCAATTATAACGTTCTTCAGGTGGTTGTGAAGATCATTTGTTGATGCTTCATCTCCAGGACCTGTGTTGATTGCGGTTATTGCGGCATGCATTTCCCTCTAATAGGTGTCGCGGAGGGCTGTGTTGTGGATGGGATCACTATTCACTCTCACCTGATTGTCAGAGGGGATTGTAGGTGGTGTCGTAATTCGAGCTCGGAGCACCATGCCAACGAGATAGTGGTCCCAGTCTATATTGACCCCCCTATATGTTTTGACATTCATCATGGCTGAGAGGTGGCGGCGTTCAATCAACACGTGGTCAATTTGGTTGAAAGTGGGCCCGTCTGGAGAGGCCTACGTATGTTTGTGATCCGCTTTCCGCGCAAACCAGGTGCTTCCAACAACCATTTTGTGTGATACTGCTAACTGAATGATGCGTAATTCGTTATCATTGGTATCCCTATGTAAGCTATGGGAGCCAACGTATCGCCTGAATACGCGCTCCGCTCCTACTTGACTGATGAAATCCCCAAGCATGATTTTGATATTATACTTGGGACAGGCTTCGAGGTTCCGCTCAACTGCCTCGTAGAAGGTATCTTTCTGCGACTCTGCAGTCTCATCTGTAGGGGCGTGAACGTTTATGAGGCTTATATTTCTAAAGTTCCCTCGCAAACGCAGAGTGCATAGCCTTTCGCTTATAATTTCAAAGCCGATAACAGCAGGTTTCATTTCTCGGCTGACTAAGAAACCTACTCCGAGCACATGCTTTACTGGATAGCCGCTATTATATATGGTGTAGCGGCTCTTCTCCAGGAAACTGGTCCCTGTCCATCGAATCTCTTGCACCGCTGTTACATCAGCCTTATATTGGGGCACGGTATCGGCTAGCTGCTCAGCAGCTTCATCTCTGTACAGGGAGTGCACGTTCCATGAGAAAATGTGTAAATCGTTATTCCTTTTTCGTTACCGGGTTCGTCGTTGTGTAATCCGTCCAGTCCGAGGCTCCTGTTGTGGCTTCGTAACAAGTTGTTTTGCGTGTAGGGTTTTCAGCCCTACCCAACCCCCAACCTGGAGGACCAGTTGGTACAATTTGTCCCGTTTTTAGGCGCGGAAGACTCGCCTTCATCCTTCTCCGTCTGTAGTTTTTCATAAAGAAGAACTCCCAGCGATCACTACATGGAGGTGGAGGTAGGGTTTGGTAGTAGAGCTGTTGGTGTTGGTTCAGCAAGCCTTTCCCATGTTTTATGCTCCATCGTGGGTACCAATCCACGTTTCGTCCTGGGACCTATACTACCCTTTGACCGCCTAAAGTGCACTACTTTATTCCTTTTCTGTTTTCACTGCAAACTTTTGTTTCCCGGTAACATAATTATCAACTCTTCTCTTAAATGGCAGATACTAAGTAAGTGTGTACATATTCCGGACACAATACTTTCTTGAATGAGTTGCCCAAGTTAATGAAGAATAATACACAACCGAATTTCTTTTTTCGTAAGTAAGGAAAAGTTGTTCACCTAAAAAGTTCAATAACTTTGATATTTGAATCTTTTAACTTCCGGTTTCCGATTTTTGTTACAATGTTCACGCTGGGCCTTGTGAGCGTTTTTTGAATATCAAACAATCTGGGTTTTAAATTACCGCAAAAATAATGTAACTCGTGTAAAAACATATCCATCTATAGCACACGCATATATGTGCGTTTAGGTAATTGTCGCATTAGAATGAAAACTTTCCGCTTTTTACCATTTCATCTATCATATTAAGCATGAAAATATGCAAATGGCAGGTCCACATACAACCTCTTACATCATCAATCATTACCAGTACATTCCCCGCAATCATAAGCTGATGGGATACTATCAGTTTCATAATCCTCCGGCACTTAATCATCAACACTCCTTTGTTTGCAGAGAGGGCGAAAGTAATGAGAATGATGGGTATCCTCTATTTACGATATGAATTTCCACCACAAAACCTTCTCGACGTATTAAAATCTAAAAATAAAGCCATTGTACAGCCATGTTGAATCTATCCGAAACCACTTCCATTTCCCTTTATCTTTTTGTATTATCCCCGTGCCTTCTCTTTCTGTGTTAATTTCAATCTTGAGATTAAATCGTTTACGAGTTTCCCAATAAAACGGAAACTACTAACTAGATCCGAGATGTTTGTAGATTCATACGCAATACCTATTAAGCAGCCATCAAGCTCACCCCGAAAAGGACACTTTGCATCAGATCCTCGTATTATTATGCTGTAATAAAAACCCATTTTACATCAAACCGAGGAATATTGAGACAATAAGAACGCGTCGTGGTATTTTGTTTGGCTCAGAATTGAGGATGTATGTAGTACACATAGAGGAGGGCAGTGTTTCGTGGATAATTTCTCGTTTATCGTTTCCACTGAGAGGAACATAAGGTAGTTTCTGGTTAACTATTTTACAGTCATTAAAGTCCTTGAAATATCAGTGCTGTCATTCTGTCTGTCAATCTGTCTTTTTTGGCTTCATCACCGCGAGGCGTTGCTTATTGTCTTTAACAACCGATCAGCACTCAAAGCCATACAGATCAACAGAGCGGACGACACGCGTAAATTTTTGATTTGATGCGGAGATCACAAAGAACATTAGTTGTAGAACACCATTCCATCCAAGTTGCGCTGGTGCGTGAAACAATTTCACAATGCAGCCCAGCATTGACTGATAGCATTTATCCGAGATATTTAAATCAGTTCTGGGCTGGATACTTACATTGACAGTGATAGAGCCTGCTTTCTTGGGACTGGTGCTCAAAAATTCTCTTTTATTTAGATTCAGTCTGACATGGTATTGCATGCGGCGATCAGTTCATTTTTGAGCGAGTTGCTCGATATCACCTTTATCTCTGAGAGGCTAAGAGAACATCATATGCATAAAGCAATGTATAGGGCGGTTGACGTTGGATATTCCGTCTGACAAGAACAACGAGCAGTGGGGAGGGGGCGTTTCCTTGATGAACACCAAAAGAGACACGAAGCGATTTGGATATACCTCCCGCAGTTCGAACTTTACTTTTCAAATCGTGGTAGCGCAATTTAACCCAACACACCAGTTTATCTGGCACTAGCATTTCCGCTAAGCATACCAAATGAGTTTGTGTGGAACACGGCAAAACGCCTCCTCTAGATCCAGAAATGCAATGTTAACAGTGCTGCTTACAGTGTCTCTCCATGAGTAATCGCGCTGGTATTGTGTTAGTCCATTGTTCTTGACAAACGGGGGCTCACTGTTATTCCGTCGCATATACGATTTGGAAAAATGGGTTCAAAAATTTTCATTGTAACATAGTTTAATTGCTTCCTCCAGTTCTGTAGCGCTAACAGATGCTCTAAATGTTATCAGAACTTGTGCCACTGGAGAATGAGGGGAATATTGAAATCTGTTATAAATATTACCGCCATATGTCCGTCATTGGCTGCTAAGAAAAGTGTCATCCTTGCCATTAATGCAGGAGAAGTATTCAATATCGTGTGTGTGTTAAAGGCCTTTAACAATGCGATACAGATCTTTCCGGCTGTCCCAAGTGGGTTCACATACTTGTGAATTTGAAAATTGGCCAGTGTCCTATCGTCAAAAAAACTTGTGCTAGAGGCGTTTCTTCGCACGGAACTTAATTTGGCATCGACATTCCAAAACGAGTTTCACCTTTGATGAAGGGCTTACTAGGCTTTGTGACCTCGAGGGTTTCATAGGCCAGGAATTACGTTAAAGAGATTAATTGCCCCATTTACTTCGTGGCGGGCAAGTGTGTTCCCTACATTTCTTTATTAATGGGTCGATTTGTAAGAACGCAATCATCACACATCGTTGATGACGCACACCATAATGACTCATCAATCCTCACCAAATACAATTAGGATGAGATTCTTTTTTTTTTCTTTAGCCTTTATCCCGTTCACAAGCGGGGTCCGCTTGTCATGATCGGCGAAACCGATTTGGTTATATCAAATGACTAATTTGAATTTAATCGCAACAATTTTAAATCCCCATAGAGGCCCCATGGTCCGGATAGCTGCATGGTTAGACTGCAAGGCTGTCGTACGGAAGATCGCGGTTCGAATCCCACTGGTGGCAGTGAGATTTGTAACGTGATTTGACGTCGGATGCCAGCCGACTCAGCTGTCAATGAGTACCTGAGTCAAATCAGGGTAATAATCTCGGACGAGCGCAATGCAAATAATCTTCACAATCACCTGAAGAACGTTATCATGGATACGGCCACAAATATATTTGGCCCCAGCCGCAAAAGGAGTCGGAACGGCTGGTTTGACGATGAATGTAAGCTAGCAACGGAACGGAAGAATGCCGCATACCGAGTAATGTTGCATTCTCAAAGAACGCGGGCACGTGCAGAGACTTATCACGAACTCCATCGATCGGAGAAGCGACTTCACAGACGGAAAAAGGAAACCTGGGAGAACAGACAAGTGCGTGAATTAGAAAAGTACAGGGAGCAACCGCACCAGGCGCGCAAGTTTTACCAACAAGTCAACAGGATGAAGCCTTATACACCTCGATGCTCATCCTGCCGAGACAAAGAGGGAAATCTGATTTCCGACAGAATGGGCATATTGGAGCGATGGGTTGAGTACTTCGATGAGCTACTGAACAATCAGAACAGCGGCGAGTTGGAGGTCCCGCCAACTGAAGACGACGGACAAATACTGCCACCACCAAGTTTAGGAGAAACAGTCCATGCAATTCATCGGCTAAGAAATCATAAGTCGCCAGGAGCCGATGGAATTACAGCCGAATTACTTAAATATGAAGCCGACCAGTTACATCAAGTGGTTCATCAACTTGTGCTCAAGGCATGGGACAGCGAATCAATGCCTGACGATTGGCAACGAGGCATTATCTGTCTCATATATGAAAAGGGAGATATCACACAGTGCAGCAATTATAGAGGTATCACGTTGCTGAGTACCATCTATAAGATATTCTCCGCTGTCTTGCTAGGTCGGATAGCCCCATACGCCCAGAACATCATTGACCCATACCAAAGAGGCTTCACTCCAGGCAAATCAGCAACAGATCAGATTTTCTCTGTGCGGCAAGCGATGGAACGATTGTTGGAATATGGACATCAGTTGCACCATCTGTTCATCGACTTTAAAGCCGCCTATGATAGCATAGCCAGGTAAAATTGTACACGGCCATGAGAGAATTCGGTATCCTGACGAAATTAATAAGACTGACTAGGCTGACCCTGACCAATGTGCGAGGCCAGATAAAAGCAACAGGATCACTCTCAAGACCATTCGACATCAACAACGGTCTACGACAAGGGGATGCCCTATTATGCGTCCTCTTTAACCTGGCCCTCGAGAAAATGATCCGTGATGCTGAGGTAAATGCAAGAGGTACGATCCTTTTCAAGTCCACCCAACTACTGGCCTATGCTGACGATATCGACATCATGGGAAGAACCACCTAAGACCTACAAACTACCTTCAGCCAGGTCGAGCAGGCGGCGCGAGATCTTGAGCTGCACATCAATGAAGGCAAGACAAAATATATGGTGGCAACGTCAGCACCGAAGACGAATCAACCAACAACATCAAACCGCACTGGTCAAATACAAACACGAGGAAGAATAAGGATAGGAGAATACAACTTTGAGACCGTTGACAATTTCTCCTATCTAGGGTCGAAAATCACAACCGATAACAGCTAGGTTGACGAAATCCGCTCACGCCAACAGAGCCTATTTCAGCTTACAAAGACTGTTCCGCTCGAAACGTCTGACCATAAGGTCAAAGCTCTTACTGTACAAGACTATGATCTTGCCAGTCCTCATGTATTCCTCGGAAACTTGGGTTCTTAGCAAGAAAAATTGGGAACTCTTGGCCGCGTTCGAGAGAAGAATCCTCCGAAGAATTTTTGGCCCCCTATGTGAGGATGGACGATTCCGTAGCCTACACAATCACGGAATCTATGAGCAATACCATGACCATCCAACTGTGGATAAAATCCGGTGGGCGGGTCACCTAATCCGTATGGATGAAGATGATCCCACCCGGAAAGTCTATAAGGGCAATATCTATGGTAGAAAAAGAAGACGAGGCAGACCCTGCCTAAGATGTAGCGATGGCGTAGGTAAGGACGCCAGACAGCTTTTAGGGATATCGAATTGGTGGACCTCGGCGCAAAACCGGGATGTCTGGAGTTCCTTATTAAGGCAAGCCTAGACCGGATACCGGTTGTTGCGCCGTTGATGATGATAATGATTAGCGCCATGCTAACCACATTGCCTCCAACAGTCTACTGTAGTGTACCGTTACGGTCTTGAATGAAGTGCTCTAGCACACTTCAAGGCCTTGATCCAATATGGATTGTTGCGTCAACGATTATTATTATTATCCAGGGCATCAAGCCACCCTTATTTGGGCCAGCCTTACCGTTGGTTTTGATGTTCAGCCCAATTTTGGCAAGTAAATACTCGTTGCCGCCAATTACGTAACGACTAGTCCAACGCAACATCTTCGTCTCCATTACTGACGCCATTCATTGTCTTTTATAGTCGGCCAACAGTCAGAACCATAGCGTGCGACAGGACGGACACTATTGCTGTAAATTTTAAATTTGAAACGTTCGTTGTTACGTCGGTCACAAAGAACAGCAGTTGTGGAACGCCACTTCATCCAGGATGATTTATGTTGGTTATAAACGATTTATGTTAAGATAAAAAATATTAAAACAGAAACGAATGTGCATGTACACTAATATAAGAAATAGAAGATAGGGAAGGATGTCGGATAACTTTGAATCCAATTCCCAGTGGAAAATATTTGTGAGTTCAGCTGTAAAGACACGATGTAAGATTCACACTCAAAGCAGAAGAATAAAACATTTAGTTCCATTTTTGAAAACCCTTTCAATATAGATAACATTAAAAATCGATAATTATAATTTTACCTCA